>NC_057918.1:30760971-31102221 GCF_018873765.1 Telopea speciosissima
CAAGATTTCGTGTTGTTAATTTTTAATTTAACATTTGAACCAGGAGGGTGTATTGTCTCTATGGTCTTGTCATCGGCCAATTTCGGTGTGGTACACCTTCTTCTTTGGCATTGATGTTTGAAAAGGGATAAGGAATGTTGTTATTACTTGTATAGATGTCTAAATATGTAAAGAACATAACATCTACTTTGATGGTTCTCATTTTGTCATACCAGAGGTTCTTGATTTCTTGTTGTTTTTCTTTGAGAAGTAGCTAAAAAACCATTCTCTTTTTTCAGCGTTCTGGGTGAATTGAAATCTATTACGAGTTTGGGTTTGTCTATCTCATAGTCTTCTCTTGTTATGATGACAACTCTTGCTTCGTGTTGCATGTCGGTTTGAGTTGGTGAAGTGGTTCATTTGAAGAGAAGACTTGTTAGCTTTTGTTCATAAATTCCTTGGGTGACATTCTTGTTAATTTGAGTTTGTAATCCTAGAATATGTAAGGACCTTATTTGTTCTTGTAACCTTTGATTTTCTAAGTGGAGACTTGTTAGAGAACTAGAGGTTGAAGCTCTACTTGGGACTTGGTGAGTTTTCAAACTCTTGAGGATTTGGTTTTATTTGTTTATCTTTCCTCGGAATGTTATAGTAACCATTCCGTCACGATCTTGGTTTATAGATTCAACGTCCTTTGTTGGGTTCAACAAGTGACTCGGGCAAGGTGCTGGAGACACCATTTTGTCGGAAACTTAATGTCTTTCGACTCCTTTGTTTTAGGGTGAAGCTTGTTCTTGAATGGACAAAGTCCGTTTCTATGAACGTGGTTTGTCCTTTGATAGTTCTTCTTAGAGCCTTGGGTCTTAAAGTTCTCATGGCCTTATCTTTGGATTCTATGGATTATAGCAATTGGTATAGAACCTTGTTTCATCTTGTAACCACTTGTAAGGATGTTAACTTTTAAGGTATCCAGGAAGATTTGCATCATTTAAGGATAAGTTTATGTACGGGTAACAATTGAAATAAAGCTGGGCCTTTGTGAAGACTTGTTTCTATCATCCCTAGAAGGGAATCATCAAGTGCAGGAACCTTTGATCCACGAGAGCAAGCGGGAGGGCTACGTTGAGCCCTTCCTGTGCGAGGGGTTTGATGGCTACTTGTATAAGTCCTATATGGATATAATTAAAATCCTTTTTTAACTTGTTAAGATTTGAAGGGTCTAAGAGTTGGATCTCTTCCATATCGGAGAGTAATTGATAGTTTGTTCTCTGTCTTGATAGTTTCGGTGAAACTATACCATTCTTGTTTGTAAACTTCTTTGGTTGGGACCTTAGGTAAGGTCCAGTTTTGAAGGGACTGATCAAGGTCACTTGTTAGAACTTCATTACTAATTATTTGACTTGGCGAACTGAAGTCGCCGACTAGTCTCGAAGACATGGTTCTACTAAGTCTACTCATAGTTATCGGAACATATCCCCTAACTAAGGTATACTTCCATCCACCAAAGGGTGAAGGAGATCTTAGTTGCTAATTAACATAAGCTGGGTCTTACCTCTTGCCCAAGCCCTAAAAGCCAACTAATACTCTAACGCAACTCCCGGAGGACTGCTAGGAAAGTAAAATAGAAAAGGAGAGAAGATCTTAGAACTAAGGGTAGCCTAAATAGAAATAGGGTAGCCGATTTTATCTGTTATCAGAGCCTAACTCTATTTAGGCTACCCTTAGTTCTAAGATCTTCTCTCCTTTTCTATTTTACTTTCCGCAGTCCTCTCGGGAGTTGCTAGTGAGTACTAGTTGGCTTTTAGGGCCGTTGGGCAAGAGGTAAGACCCAGTTTGCGGTTAATTAGCAACTAAGATCTCCTTCACCCTTTGGTGGATGGAAGTATACCTTAGTTAGGGGGATATGTTCCGATAACTATGAGTAGACTTAGTAGAACCATGTCTTCGAGACTAGTCGGCGACTTCAGTTCGCCAAGTCAAATAATTAGTAATGAAGTTCTAACAAGTGACCTTGATCAGTCCTTCAAAACCGGACCTTACCTAAGGTCCCAACCAAAGAAGTTTACAAACAAGAATGGTATAGTTTCACCAAACTATCAAGACCGTAGAACAAACTATCAATTACTCTCCGGATATGGAAGAGATCCAACTCTTAGACCCTTCAAATCTTAACAAGTTAAAAAAGGATTTTAATTATATCCATATAGGACTTATACAAGTAGCCATCAAACCCCGCACAGGAAGGGCTCAACGTAGCCCTCCCGCTTGCTCTCGTGGATCAAAGGTTCCTCGCAATTTGATGATTCCCTTCTAGGGATGATAGAAACAAGTCTTCACAAAGGCCCAGTTTATTTCAATTGTTACCCAGACATAAACTTATCCTTAAATGATGCAAATCTTCTGGATACCTTAAAAGTTAACATCCTTACAAGTGGTTACAAGATGAAACAAGGTTCTATACCAATTGCTATAATCCATAGAATCCAGTACAAGGCCATGAGAACTTTAAGACCCAAGGCTCTAAGAAGAACTATCAAAGGACAAACCACGTTCATAGAAACGGACTTTGTCCATTCAAGAACATCACCCTAAAACAAAGTGAGTGGAAAGACATTAAGTTTCCGACAAAATGGTGTCTCCAGCACCTGCCCGCAGTCACTTGTTGAACCCAACAAAGGACGTTGAATCTATAAACCAAGATCAGGACGGAATGGTTACTATAACATTCCGAGGAAAGATAAACAAATAAAACCAAATCCTCGAAGAGTTTGAAAAACTCAGCCAAGTCCCAAGTAGAGCTTCAACCTCTAGTTCTCTAACAAGTCTCCACTTAGAAAATCAAAGGTTACAAGAACAAATAAGGTCCTTACATATTCTAGGATTACAAACTCAAATTAACAAAAGAATGTCACCCAAGGAATTTATGAACAGCAGTCTAACAAGTCTTCTCCTTCAAATGAACCAGCTTCACCAACTCAAACTGACATGCAACACGAAGCAAGAGTTGCTGTCATAACAGTAGAAGACTATGAGATAGACAAACCCAAACTCGTAATAGATTTCAATTCACCCAGAACGCTCGAAAAAGAGAATGGTTTTTTAGCTACTTCTCGAAAGAAAAACAACAAGAAATCAAGAACCTCGGTATGACAAAATGAGAACCATCAAAGTAGATGTTATGTTCTTTACATATTTAGACATCTATACAAGTAATAACAACATTCCTTATCCCTTTTCAAACATCAATGCCGCAAGAAGGTGTACCACACCTGAAATTGGCGATGACAAGACCATAGAGACAATACACCCTCCTGGTTCAAATGTTAAATTAAAAATTAACAACACAGAAATCTTGGCAACACCTTTTAGATCCATTGAAGGTGTTTCTGATGGGTCCAAGAAAATTATTGAACAAACAAATTACACAAACCAGTATTTACAGACCATAGGAAGTCAACTAATTAGAATAGAGAACTTAGTTCAAAAAGACACTCCTATTGAACCAACGTCTCTAAATCAAGCTAGTACTTCCTCAACAACAACAACAACTCTGTTCAAACCTTTCACGATTTCAAACAAAAGTTTAAAAAACTTAAATACTCAAGAAAACAGAGATCTAGTAAGCCAAATTTCCACAAGATTGCAAAATTTGATTGTCCCTGATACACCTCAAAAGGAAACACAAGGAAGCTCTGCTTCCAATGTGGCAAACATCCAACAAATGGCTTCCTCTCGAATCATCCAGTGATGAAGAGGAGCAAGAACAAGTAAATGCTATTACTAGCCCTTACATGAACAATAACTATTATCCAAGACCAACATACCCGCATCTTCAAATTGAACAAAGAAGGGAATTTTCCAGCAAATTAAAAGTGGTACCATCTATGAATGGAACATAGATGGTATGTCGATTACAATCGCTAACAAACTCCAAGAAATGACCATGGTGAGCAATGCTCATCGGATCAAGAACATACCGATCAAGCCATACAGCGTAAATAATCATTTCTCGGGTTTAGTGTCAACTTAAAGGTTGGTGGGATAATGTTCTCACCAACCGAAAAAGAATCCATACTAAATGCCATTCAAACTAATGAACAAGGTCTACCAATTATGATAGGAGACCAACCAGTTGAAGATGCTGTAAACACTCTAATTTTTAGTATAACCAAGTATTTTTTAGGAGATCCCACAAGACTCAAGGATAGGTCTTCTGAACAATTATCAAACCTCAAATGTAAAAAATTACACGATTTCAAATGGTATAAAGACACATTCATGACCAAGGTCCTGACTAGGGAAGATGCAAATCTCCCCTGTTGGAAAGAAAAATTCCTTACTGGGTTACCCAGTTTATTTTCGGAAAAACTCAAACAAAAATTAAGAGAAGAAAACAATGGGGAAATACCCTATCAAACCCTCACCTATGGTGATCTCATAAGCCTAGTACACAAGGAAGGATTAGCCTTATGTACAGATATCAAACTTAGAAAACAAATTAGAAAAGAATCAAAATCCTACAAACAAGAATTAGGGGGATTCTGTGAACAGTTTGGTTTCGATTCAAAAATCACTGCTCAAAAGAAACATAAAAGCCATAGGCATAACAGGAAAAATAGATATTCAAGTAAGTACAAGACAAGAAAAGAACCAGATAAAAATTTAGAAAATAAATCTAGCCCAAAGAAACAGAGACCTTACAAAAGAACTTTCCAAAAATCAAGACCAACTCAAAACACCAAGACTGGTTGTTACAATGTGGTAAAACCAGGCCACATAGCCAAAACATCGTAGACTAGCAAAAAGATCAACTCACTCATAATGCCCGATGATACCAAAATCCAACTCTTAGCCGATTTGGGTCAAAACAGCCCGAGAGTGAAACAGAAACCCAAGAAAATGAGTTAAACCAAATTGAGTCAAACAGTGATAGTGATGAACAGGCTTCTCCTTGTAATTGTAGCCAAGGAGTTTTCTGCAAGAATTGTGATGATTCAGAATCATCAAAATCTATAAACATGATACAATCAAGTTCAGGACTTAAAACCTTTAACAAACCAGAAGAATTTCTCAACTTTGTTGATCAAATCAAAGATAAACATACCAAGACTTTATACCTCCAACATGCCCAAGAACTCTTACAACAGGTCTCATCAACAAAACCCCAAACCAAGGCAACCCCTTATAACATAAAGAATATTTATAAGAAGTTTGACAAAACTCCTACTTCTTCTCAAAATCCGGATCAAGTTAAAATTGCCAGTTTAGAAGCTACTACAAATGATCTAAAGACTGAAATAAAAAATATAAAAGCAGACATAGCAAGTTTAAAGAAGTTTCAGCAAAAAATCGAATTAGAAGAAGAAGAAGACAACAAGATACAAACTTTACCAAACAAGAATGAAGATTTTGTTGATATTATTAACAAAGTCAAATGCCAACAATGGTATGTCAATATTACTATTGTCATATCATCAGCCCATAAGATCAAGCACTATAGCCCTGGTTGACTCAGGAGCACAAATGAATCGCATACAAGAAGGGTTAGTCCCAACCCAATATTTTGAAAAGACAACTCAAAAATTAACAGGAGCAAATGGCTCAAGACTAAACGTAAATTATAAATTATCAGACGTTCACATCTGCAACCAAGGAGTTTGCTTAAAACAAGTTTTCATATTAGTAAAAGACCTTAACACTGAAGTTATTCTAGGACAACCTTTCCTAGAACTCATAAAACCTTTCACTGTTTCGGATCAAGGAATTACAACAACTATCCTAGGTAAACAAGTCCATTTCCAGTTCTTTGAACAAGCCAGAACAAAAGAAATAGACCTGCTCAAAACAGTAGCCATTTCAGAGCAGACAACTATAAGTCAAATTCAAAGTAAACAAAAACATCTACAATATCTAAAACAAGAAGTCAACCATAGGACTATTGAACAAAAACTCCAAGAAAGAACGGTTCAAAAACAAATTTCTAATACCAAGGCCCAAATTGAGAAGGAACTCTGTTCAGAGTTTCCTGATGCCTTTTGGCACAGACATAGGCACATTGTTCATCTTCCCTATGAACCAAGCTTTTCAGATAAGGATATCCCTACAAAAGCCAGACCTATTCAAATGACCCAAGAACTACAAGAAGTTTGTAAAAAAGAAATTCAAGACCTCCTTAATAAAAATCTAATCAGTAAAAGCAAGTCACCCTGGAGCTGTGCGGCTTTCTACGTTAATAAGAACGCTGAAATAGAAAGAGGAACACCCAGACTTGTCATAAACTACAAACCTCTAAATGAAGCATTACAATGGATTAGATATCCTATACCAAATAAAAAAGAATTACTTCAAAGACTTTACCAAGCCACAATCTTCTCAAAGTTTGACCTCAAGTCTGGATATTGGCAAATCCAAATCCACAAAGAAGACCGTTACAAAACGGCTTTCACCACACCATTTGGGCATTATGAATGGAACGTAATGCCCTTTGGTTTAAAAAATGCCCCTAGTGAATTCCAAAACGACATCCTAAACCCATACGGCCAGTTCATAATAGTCTATATTGATGATGTTCTAGTCTTTTCCAAATCCATTGAACAACACTTCAAACATCTTAGGAGTTTCTTCCACACCATGAAAAACAGTGGTTTAGTTCTTTCCCAGAAAAAGATGGAGTTATTCCAAACCAAGGTTAGATTCTTAGGGCATTACATTTACCAAAACCAAGTCATCCCTATAGAAAGATCTATAGCTTTTGCAGATAAATTCCCTGATCAAATCCTAGACAAAAAACAATTACAGAGGTTCCTAGGAAGCCTAAATTACGTCAGAGATTTCATCCCTCAAATTAGCCAATTATGTAAAGATCTTTACTCTAGGCTCAAGAAAAAACCAAGCCCATGGACTTCAAACCATACAAAAGCAGCTTCAAGATATTAAAAAATTAGTCAAGAAAATCCCTTGTCTAAAACTTGCGATCCCGCACTTTTCAAGATAGTTGAGATCGATGCCTCGAACTTGGGTACGGAGGTATCCTTAAACAAGTCCAAGATGATAAAGAACAATTAGTCCACTTTGCTTCAGGAGTTTGGAACCCCAAAAATTATAGTACCATTAAAAAGAAATCCTTTCAAGTAGTTCTTTGCATCCAGAAATTTCAAAGCGATCTTCTAAACAAGAAATTTTTAGTAAGAGTTGATTGCGAGCAAAGAAACAAGTTTTGAAAAATGATGTTCAAAATATTGCTTCAAAACAGATTTTTGCAAGATGGCAAGCCCTTTTATCGAGTTTTGATTTTGACATAACTTACATAAAAGGAGAAATGAATTCTATTCCCGATTTCTTGACCCGTGAATTCTGCGTGGTCCTAAAACAGTTTATTATCATGGCTCCAAAGGAGCCCCCAAACCAAGCATAAAATCAAAGGGTTCCTATGCCAAACCTACTTCTTCAAATCAACTAATCAAAATGTCCCCTTCCAAAACAGAGTTGAAAGTGTTCCTTCACCCAAGTCGTGGCTAGTCACCCACTCAAATAGTTCCTAACACAAGGTCATCTCAATGACTCTCTAGACCAAGCTCCTCCACAACAGTGTCCAAACCAGCTTTCTTCCCAAAACTTACCCAAGAGTCAAGTATATCCTCAAACAAGCCCATCAAGACATTTTTGCCCTTGATGACCATCACTAAAGGCCGCAACACGCCTGTGGAAGTAGCAAGAAGGGCTTTTTTCCAAGGTTGGGATTTCTATTCCCCAAATAGTTCAAAAAGTCAAGAATTCTATGAGTTCATCCTAGTTGATACGGATTCTATACGTATCAAACAAAATTTCGACAAAATTGATCCTAGTCCGGTTACCCATACTTCAAGAACCATTTTACAAATTATCAGTTCAAAAGATTGGGGTACACATCCCCTCTCTACAAAGAGGTTCTCTCAAAACTACCAGCCCCAGGAATACCACTATTTTGACTACATGGATGCTTGGCACCATGCTTTCCTGTTTCAAAATAGCAAGAACCAACATTCCTGGTTCTTTTGTTTCGACTTCAAGTTCTCCAGCCCAATTCCAAATTGGTTCCCTCTGTGGGCCGCCTTTGGGCCAATTAGTGACATTTTGCCGATCAAGTGTTCGATGCTTTAAGCATTTATTGCCAAAGACACCGAACAAATTCCCGAACAACCGTGATCTCCCGAGGTTCTTCATCCATTGCCGCCTGGCTTGGATCGCTTATTGGGAGTATGCAATTGGACAATCCAAGGCCCCGATTGCTCTACCCTTTTCTACAAAGAAACTTCGGAGTCAAGTGGTGGGACAAGTGTGATCCGAGAAGGTGTACCCCGAGGCCCTTACTCAATCCCTCACAAAAGCCAAAACTCAAGCGGCCCTCATCAAGGATCGGACAAATCCAAGAATAGAGACGCCTCAAGCTAAAAGCCAAACAGCCGAGATCGAGGCCCACTGGCCGCCCCGACATCAAGAAGAAAAAGAAGAAACTGGGTTCATGTTGGGTCCATTGACCCCACCTCCATGAAGGTCAATATGCCCAAGATCCAAATGATGGGCTGACCTCATCACCAAATTCTTCTTCAACAAGGTCCACCGAAGGTCCGTAAGCCAAACATCAAAAAGAGTGGGCCTTTAAGCCCATGGGTTAGTCTCCAAACCCCGATATTGAGAATCGTCACCATGACGACATCATAAAAATGGCTCAGCAAATGACACGTGGTCAGATCAAAAGTCGTGTCCGCCACTATCTCTGGTCCTAGATAGTCAAGCCACCACTGGGCCCATTCAAATACAAAGGAACCATCTAAACCAAACCAATGAGGAAAACAAGAGTTTCGACACGTGGAATGCCTCTGTGTTTTTGAAGTTTTTTCAAAGATTCCAAGTTCTACCAACAAAGTGGTGAATAGTAAAATTGACTTTTTCGTAGCACTACGGACCAAAATCGCTTGGCGCCCGCCTCCAAAGTCAAGACTCGGGCCCACGCCCACTTGCTTCTACGCTCTACCAAAGATGCCTTCAAGATAAGGTTTGCTTTCGGTGGAAAAGTAAAGCGATCAAAGCCTCCAAAGCTCTATAAGACCCCTCTTCTTCTCCATAGAGAAGCAGGAGAATCTCTCAAGAGAAAATAGAAAGCACGCAGCATTGCCGTAGCTGCTCTTCAAGTTCTTACACCAAGTTACTTCAAGCATTTTTAATTTTATTTCTTCAAGTGTAACTTCAAGTTTATTTCATCAAGTGTTCTTCAAGTCAGTAACTAAGTTCTATCAAGTGTTGTCAAGTCTCAGAATCGCAAGTTTAAGCCTTTATCTCAGCTTCAAGTTTCCTTCAAGTAAACCCGTAAGTGAATAGTTATCTTCAAGCTTTCTTCAAGAGTCCTGTATATCAAGAGTGTAATTCAAATTCTCCAAGTAATATAAAATTCAAGATTTTATCTTTTATCTTCAAATATTGGCGGCTCACCGCCTTCCAGCACAAGCAGGCTACACCGCAAAACGTAGACCGCCGAGGTTACCCCTCCGAGTGCCACGACCGCCCAAATTAAGGGCATGCAAGACTCGCTAAGCACACACAAGTTTTATTTCCACTGACCTCTTTCAAGTTTTCACTTGCATATTTATTTCATTATCGCATATTTTATTTGGTATCCTGAGAAACCTATCGGTATCAGAGCATATATATATATATATATATATATATATATATATATATTTTCACCGTCCCTTCAGAATCTAGACACAAATCTAGGGTTTCCTACTGGACAAGGTCCCTGAACGTACCAGGCCCATACACCAAGCCAATCCCAGCATTCCCGGTAGATTTACCAACAAGTCCAAAAAAAATGGCTCTCCTGAGAGACATGTGGGGCCATAGGCTTAACCAAGGGTACTTAGGACCAATACTCAAAATTTCTAGGTGGTTCCCAAAGAAAGCCCGGGCCAGTCACTGAGGCTACGAGAAAAATGAAAGATAATTTCCCCCTAATCATTAGCCTACGTAACAAGTCCTGCGGAGAGTCTCTCACCGATAGCTAGCTTTTTATGGTTAGGCTAATCCCAATTATCATTATATTTTACATCATTGTTCATGACTTTACCCTCATAAACCTTAGTATATATCCTTTTTTTTTTTTTTTTTTTTTTTGTAACTCCTAGGGTTTAATGTGTAGTTTCTCATCTTTTCTTCATTTCTTCATTTCTAAACTGGTTTATGTTCTATGGAAGTCTCCTACCTTTATTTGTATTATCAAAGCATTGTTCTATCAGCAAAATTTATATATTCTCCCTTGTTGTACTGATTCTTGTTTGTGGTTAAGGCTTTTAATATTTAACCCTAATTTAGAGTAAATCGGGTCGTGTGAACACTGAGTTAGTCCATGAGGTAGAGCATCACGCTCTGATACCAAACTGTCACACCCCCATCCCTGAACCACGGGAAATGCAACCGGAGCATACAACTACGCTCTCCAACCACCAGAATCACTGATGCAGTACCCAAGACTAACTCATTCACAACGACAGATAATAGGTAAAAAGGAAAGGATTAATATTAATAACATCAGAGTTAGCAGAAGCTAGGTGATAACATATAAAATATTATCTATTCAAGTTTACCCCTTCAAGTACAATTCGTTCTAATCAGGACTTATGTATTACCTACTATATAAATAATACATCTATCATGAAAGGAATCAAAAGAATACACCTATAATTCAAAATGAATAATCAAGTGCATCAAAAGATGGCCACCGCCATAAGTCACGTTCCGCCAAGGAACACACATCGCAAACAACACTCTGGTCCATGCCCCACGATCTCCGGAGCCCACCAATCAACGTAACCACCTCGGGAGTCTCGTACTCGTGCCACTCTGCTCGAATGTACCGCATCAACTAAAAATATGTTTCTCGAGGAGTGAGCTCCAATCGAGCCCAATGAGTGGCTAAGCCACACAAGCATACACAATAATAATAATGAATGGGGTTGATCGCAAACCATACATGATGGACGGATACCAAGGTGTCCCATACCACCAAGGTAGACCGTACATCACATACAATTTACAATCATGCTACATGAATGAATGATGATGTATAGTTTTATTGTTATCCACCTAACACACAACTAAGTCAGGTATAGTACTATAGCAACACCTTAGGTAGCATCCCGACATCGGTACCATAAACGGATGGTATACGCGATGACAAACCCGAGTCGCGCCGAAGCCTCTTGCATCGGTCTCCACCAAGAGATATACGCAAACCCCGAGTCAAATCCGCCCTGGCGTTCGGCCCAAAATACGGTTGGCGCCCGAACTTCCCGGGTGGGTATACCCGAATAACGATCGGAACCCACGGATTTGACCGACACCTAACCCCCTGTCGGTAAGGGTCATAGTACTGGGTAAACATTTATCCTAGCCAAGCATTCACCTATTGTATGAGTGAGGTACGCATGTGCATAGGCCGAGGCCGAGTCCATAGATACCGAAATACGGTCGGCCGGCTATCCTCTCGCCCCTCTAGCCCATACGCACGTATACAAGTACGAGATGTGAATACCAAGGCATCGGTCGGTCACCATCCCGTTTCCACCTAATGCAATGGACAACTCTAATGCAATTTCAAGTACGGCAATCTCAAGCCCGACCCACCGGCACTTGGATCCCGCTCCAAGCCCTAGATCTACATGCCATGAGTGAGTCCATATTATGGAATCCTCAGTCCAGCACCAACCGCACCCAAGTCCCATAACTAAATCCAACACCATTCGCACCATAGTACAAGAAAATAAATAATATCGCAAGACAAGAATGTAAAGTCCTATCAACATCTAAACATTTATATCGTCCTATATCTTACTAATAATTATATATTATAGCACACATGCATGAATGACATTCGCAAGACATGACACACAAACATTCCATAAATTAAGACGTTTGCTTAACTCACTCACCTTGATTCTCGAGTCAATCGTCGATGCGGAGCTCTTCAAATCGGCGTTCGATGCCAAGTACACTGTCCCACGTACTAATACGCCCCCGAGCCAGGTCAGTCAACCTAAAGAGAGTGTACAACGTGGGGAGAGATTAGTGCCTTAGGGCTAGAAGAGTTGGGCCACATAAGTTATCAAACAAGGCTAAAATAGGGGACCGGCACATACAAGGCTATATCATGTGCTGTCCATGTGCCTGTCCATGTGCCTGTCCCTCTCGGACTTTCCCACCGCAGATCTAGGTTCTCGGGACGGCACTTGCATGTGCCTGTCCATGTGCCTGTCCCTCTCGGACCTCACACCGGTAGATCTTTCTCGGGACCGGCACTTGCATGTGCCTGTCCATGTGCTTGTCCCTCTCGGACTTCCCACCGGAGATCTAGTTTCTCGGGGACTGGCACTTGCATGTGCCTGTCCATGTGCCGTCTTCTGTTCATGCCATTCGAGAATGGTTTTGCAGCCCCAAAGTCTTGGGCTAAAATGGGGTATTCTTAGGGGTTTTTAGGGTCTCTTTGGCCATGAGAACAACCCCAACCAAGGTGCCATAGCACACACCCAACATGGGTTTGTAAACCCCATGATCGATTAGGTTTTCCTCCATTAAATACATATGGAAAGGAAACTCATGGGTTTGGGTATTGGGGTTTTGAAAGGGTCTTTAATCAATGTTATTTAACAACCCACAAACCACACCTCTATGGTCTTCCATGAGGGTTGGTGAAACCCATAAATGGAGGTGAATCCCCAACTTAGGGTTCATAAATGGAGAAAGGGTGAAAGGGGGGTTCAAGGTAGGATTAGGTGTCTTTATAACTAAGCTTCAAAGATTAGCCATTAATGGCCTTTCCATTAGGGTAGATGAAGCACTCATGGCTCATAAGTCCAAACCCTAGGTCTATAAATTAGGAGGTGAGAGAGAGAGAGAGAGAGAGAATGCTCACCAATGTAGGAGAGCAAGCTTGGGTTCCACCTCTCTTCCTTCTTCTTCTTCTACCTTTCGTTCCTTCTTTCTTCTTCTTCTTCTTCTTTTTCTTCTTCTTTTTCTTCTTCTTCTTTCTTTCCTTCTCTCCTTTCCTCTCCACGATTTAGGTTTTCTATTGTGAGGTGAATAGTGGATTGACCCCTATTTACCTCACTTTAGTCTTAAGTCATGTTTGGTTGTCTTAGGTCTTTAGGTCAATTTTAAGTTATTGGGCCCATTATACTACTAGGCCCATAATATGATTAGAATGAACATCAGGTCCTAAGCCCATTCTAGTATTTATACTCATGAGTTATTAGGATATTAACTTACTCCCAATCATCTGTAAGTGAGAACGGGTACACCGGGCGAGGGCCGGGCGGATCCTCGAAATAAGGAAATGCTAGGAATGCACCCTCGAAGATAAACTTTCCCCTACCTCTGTCGATGTACCTATCCTCGATGACTTCTCCAGAGTCACGGTCAACAATCTTGTGGGATGGCTTGAGTATCATGGTCCACAGTTCACAAGCGTACTCCGCTTCCGGTTCTACATAAAAGGTTCAAACCAGACCGGTGGTCAGACCGAGTTTTAAACTGGATTTTGGGCACGGATTTAACAATAGTCCCTCTCACACTACTTATCATTGTCTTCACATTCATTCTAATCGTATCTTCATAGCTAGACATGTTCGTTTTGATGAGAGTTCGTTTCCTCTTTCTACTAGCATTTTGGGACCTCCTCCACTTTCTTCCCCCATTACATCCTCTCCATGGGTTGTTGCCCCCGTTTGGATCCCACCTCACCACGGTGTGCCCTTACCAGTGCCAACACACATTACCCCTCTACCAGATATACCAAGCCCTAAAACTGCCACCCCACAGACCTCCCCTACACCGTCTCCACCCATACCCACGGCCTCCCCACCATCTCCGCCCAGACAGACTCGCCTTCTGAGTGACATCTACACCGCCACTACCACTGCTATCCCAACGCTCTCTGCCTCTCCACAGCTTCCTTCTCAGTCTTTATAGCTTCATCGACGCCCTCTTGCTATGGTTGCTACTAATGATACTTCTGAGCCTACTTATTTTTTGCAGGCTAATAAGGCCCCTGAGTGGCGTGTTGCCATGGCAGAAGAGTTCAATGCTTTGCTTCGTAATGGGACTTGGTCTTTGGTTCCATGAATACCAAACATGGATTTAATTGAATGTAAGTGGGTGTATCGCATCAAAAGGAAGGCTGATAGGTCCCTTGAACACTATAAAGCGCACCTCATTGCTAAGGGCTTTCATCAGCAACACGGTCTTGATTATGGCTAGACTTTCAGCCCTGTCACTAAGCCCATAACCATTCGATGTGTTCTCTCCATCGCAATCTCCCAGGGTTGGCCTGTACGCCAGTTAGAAGTCAGTAATACATTTCTTTATGTGCGGTTAGAAGAAGTAGTTTATATGTCCCAACCGCCAGGTTTCACTAGCTCTAATCATCCGAATCATGTGTACCGCCTTCATCGCTCTATTTATGGCCTTAAACAAGCGCCCAGGGCCTAGTTTCGTCGCCTATCTTACTTTCCGATTTCTCTTGGCTTTCATGGTTCTAGGACTGATACATCTCTTTTTATTCGCAATAAAGGGGCTCATGTCAGCTGCATCTTGATATACACAGATGACATTTTGGTTACCAACAGTGACCCATCTATGATCTCTTCCCTATTGCAACAGCTTTCTGGCGAGTTTTCCATTAAAGATCTCTCTGCGATCTGCATTTTTTTCCTTGGTGTTCAAGCCACCCGTCATTCCAAGGAGCTTCATCTCTCTCAATCTCGTTACATCTTTAATTTGCTAAAACGTGCTGGCATGATTGATTGCAAACCAGTGTAGACTCCTATGGCTACGACTCAGGCAGGGGGTGCTCTCCTATCAAATCCCATTGAGTATATATCGGTAGTGGGTGCTCTCCAATATGTTACTTTAACACGTCCGGATGTCTCCTCTGCTTTAAATCGAGCTTGTCAATTCATGCATGCCCATACTACAAATCATTGGCAGATGGTGAAACGCATACTTCGCTACCTTAAACAGACAAGTACTCATGGTTTACTTATTGAGCGGTCCCCCTCCCGTTCCTTACAGGCCTTCTTGGATGCAGACTGGGCAGGTGATGGCCTTGATCGTAAATCCATTGGGGAATTTGCAATTTTTCTTAGCCCCAATCTTGTTTCTTGGACGTCACGAAAGCAGAAAACTGTGGCTAGGTCTTCCACAGATGCCGAATACAAAGCTTTGGCTAATGCTTCAGCTGAACTAATATGGCTTGAATCCCTGTTCGGTGAACTCGGTATCCTCTTGCTGGTGCTCCCATATTATGGTGTGATAACATTAGAACAACTTATCTTTCGACGAATCCTATTTTCATACTCGCACAAAGCATGTAGAAATTGATTTCCATTTTGTTCGTGATTGTGTGATCAAGAAGCAGCTTCAGGTTCAATTTATCTCTACTAAAGATCAATTGACTGACACATTTACTAAAGCTCTTGGAACGGCCCTGTTTTCTGTTTCTAAGGGACAAGTTGAAGATTCAGATTCCCAAATCTCCACCTTGAGGGGGTGTAATAGGACGATACACTCTCTCTCTCTCTCTTCATCACATATGATATTGATTTTCATCATATGTGATATGGATTCCTGTTCAAGATTGCTAAAGATTTTTTGAATCCTTCGTACATGAAAATTGTGTATTACAATATGTCTCTCTTTATATCCTAATGAGCTCTCTCATCTCTTGTAATTGTTATATATACTTGCACTAAAAAATCACAAAAAATCAAAAATCAAATTACACTTTAGTATCAATGAAGATCGAACCACGTTAAACCTGTCTCATTTTTTCCTTACTTTTGCTTTTCGCTTTTTCTTCCTCCTTCTTCTTTGCGTTTGGAACCGATGAATATTTACCCTCCTGCGCCCTTTCTCTGACGTAATTTTTTATTTTAATTTGTCTGTATCGTCATCTACGGAAAGTGTCAGCGGCGTTGCCTATGTTATTGTTTTTTGTAGTTTTGTTACTGTGAGTCGTCGAGGACCTGTCAAACGCAGTTTCCCAAATTGCGATGTAGTGTTTGACATTTTGCTTTCAAATGTCAGCTTTTTTACTTTTTATTATTATTATTTGTGCATTTTTTTAAATCTTATTCTGACCTTTTCTCACCGTTCGGCTCTTCGCCGTCGTCTCTCCCTGTCTGTCTTTTTAATATCGAAGTATCGAACGGAGTTTGGAATCCTCACATCATCCATTGGGCGCGGCTGACACACTCCCCAAGGAAAACGGGTATGCTCTGTCTTTTGTTGCCGTGTAAAAGTTGAATGTCTTTTTGCTTCGTCCACAACTTCTTCGCACGTGACACTGCATGCAGTCAGAATATTTCTGGTTTTTTTTTTTTAAATAGATGGTTAGAATATCGCCCGTATCGATATTGCATGCATGGATGTAAATGGATATTTAAAAATTTGAATTCGATTTGCATTTGTATTCATTTAAGGATATCTGTATTCGTTTAGAGATATTCGAAAAAAAAAAATCTGAATACTCCGATAAATATTCATTCAAAAAAAATTTAAATACTTAATAATAAAAAATTAAGTAAATAATATTCTTGAGGGTTTTTCAAGATTCAACATGTTTTAGAATATGCGAAAAAGAAAATTGTTTTATCAAAAAAAAAAGAAAAAATTTCTTAGATCCACTAAATAAGAACGAAAATTACAAAATAAGTAGGCTTCATATTAGTTTTACATCCACTACTTACCATTTCAAAAAGATTTATTTAATCCACAAAGTTGGTTAGTATAAAGAAAAAATAAAAACAAACTTCCAAAATTGCCCCAACCTCATTTATCAAAAATAAAAAATTATTTTAAAAAATTTGCAAAGTGTCTTTTTTCACGTTTCACCCAATAATATTTGTAGAGAAATTCTGAAAAATAGTAATATAATAATTGAAATTAAGTTTCTATTTTATTTTTTTTTTTGGTAAAAATTAAGCTTTCCTTTTAAGACTAAGTTTCCATCTACCCATAGAAGACCGTTCACCTACCATCGTAGGGTTCACAAACCCCTCCCAGGATTTTAATATGTTCCAAATATCCTTTCGATACCCTTTCCCGCTTTGCAGTGAATTGAGATCACATTCACCGTTATATGGAGACTTGACGTTCGATTTTTTTTTTTTTATTTTTAATTTTTTTTTATGATCTCGAATTTTGGTATTCCATTTTCTTTGTTTTTAATTCCATTACCTTTGGACTATGACGCTATAAAGTATGTTTTCATCTTTTTTGGGTAATACCGTAATAGGTATTACCAGTTTAAATTTTAAAATCCTCCATCACCATAATACCGTAATAGGTATTACCACTTTCCGTAATCTTCTCATCCCACTTTATCACAATCTTTCCCTTTTTTTGTAGACTTCACGGTTGTTGTTTTCGCAATGTGATTGAAATAATTTTTTACTTTTCGATAAATGAGGTTAGGACAATTTTGAAAGTTTGCTTTTATTTTGGATGAGTACTAACTAATTTTGGGGATTAAGTAAATCTTTTCAAAATGAAAAGTAGTGGATGTAAAATAAATTTAAAACCTACTTATGTTGTAATTTCCGTTTTCATCTAGCGGATCTAAGAAATTATCCCCAAAAAAAAAGGGAAAAAGAGAATTGTATCCATTAGGAGGAGGAAGGTCCGGATTACACAAGGCAGAGATGTACATGAAAGGTTGAAAATCCAAATTCGATCCGTATCTGAATCCGTTTAGAGGTATCCGTATTCGGCTAGGATTTATCTAGATCCAATCGCATCCGATTAGTATTCGAGCAGAATCCGATCCGTTTACATTCTATTTGCGTGGTTTTGAAGGTGATCGATATTGATACATAGTCGATATCGTATCAGTGAAACGGCATGATACTTCATTTAACGATGCGATCTCGATTGACCTAGTTTTTTCTTTCTTTCTTTCTTTCTTCTCAATTTCAGCACCGTTAGATGTCACGTCTTCCACATGTCGAGTTCCAAGGCACGCACTGCACCACACTGGTAGATGCAAGCACGAGAGAGGATTTTTCCCCAATTTAACACCCTTATCTTAACTTTTTACTACTTTCTAGGGGGCGGGATCCTGTTCTGGTACGAAAACATATGAGAACGCCTCATAGGCGTAAAGATGGAATCCACCTCAACTGGGACCCATATGATCGATTCCATCTGTACGCCTGCAAGGCGTTCTCGTAGGAGAACCTGATCCCAACTCCCATTCTAGGGAGGTTGGAGGGTATTAAAATCCTCTATAGTACTAGTGGGGCGACGGTACACATCTAGCAGCACAGCAGAGGCCATGTGTGCCACCTAGCCTCTGCTATGCCGTCTGATGTGCACCGCCAACCCACTAGTACTGTAGAGGATCCTAGTCCGGTTGGAGGAGACACAAGGAGAGCATGGAGGAGAATGCTGCGGAAATAGCAATGTCTCTCTCTCTCTCTCTCTCTCTCTCTCTCTCTACACCTTTTTCCTTTGATCGAGGAGGAGAGAGCTGCGGAAATGGCAATTTCTCTCTCTCTCTGCACCGTTTTCCTTTGATCCAGTTTCTCTTCACAGAGAGAGACCCATTTCCTATTCCTCTAGATGATTCTTATGGCCCACTTATTTCTTTTTATTCCTATTCAAGTTTTGTTCAATCTAAATTAAGGGGGGGGGGGGAGCAAGGAATATTACATGTCACAAAAGCATACAAGTACTGTGTAGTAAGAGATACATAAATATATTTTATTCTATTAGTTGTAAGAAATAAATATAGGGGAAGGTATTCATACACGGGAGATTCTCCCATCAAGTCCATCAAATAGGGGGTCTAAGGGTTTTTATGACATTTCAGATGGGCATAAATGCTAATTTGACTACATTTAATGCAGGTCGTGTACATACACGACCATGCATGAAAATTTTTGCCATAAATATATGAAACAAAAGTCGACTCAAATCTACACAGGAATATAGGCGTACTAAGAATGGTCTAAATAGAAAGAGACTGACCTCTAATCACCACCTTTGTGCATACACCTTCTTTGCCCATAACCTCAAATCTACACAGGGATCTGGGCAAACTAAAGCCTTATTTATTGAAGTTCATTATCCCCGAAAGGATCCCTGTGTAGATTTGAGGTTATAGGCAATGAACCCCAATGAGTAAGGCTTTAGTTTGCCCAAATCCCTGTGTAGATTTGAAACAATTTTCGAAAGTCTAATGGCATAAAAGTTGTTTCGATATCGAACAAAGAAGTTACAGAGGTTTTTGTGTTGAAGCACGAAAATAAAAACGAATTGAGAGAGGTTGAATGAGATTAGACAAGTCTGGGGAGTTTTCTAGAAATTTTTCCTACAATATGAGTTGGTTCCGGTAGCTTAAGTTGTTTTGGACGCTTTATTCTCTGCTCTCTTCTTTGGAATACTAAAAAATTCGTTAAAATAATGTTTTTATGATTTAGATTCCAATTTAGGTGCTCTAAGTAGGTCTATCGTACTAAGGTATAGTGCTGCAACATACACTGAATTGAAGATTCAATGGCTTGAATTGTGCCACGTCAGAGGATTACGAATCAAAGACTTGGATTAGAGTGCTTCGCTTAAGCACGGTTGCGACGACGAGAAAGATTCTCGTGCATGAATTCTAGTTGATTGGGTGTATCGAGTACAATATAGCCCCACTACATTGTATCTCATGGTTATTGTGTGTGTCACGTGTATAAGACACCAGCGGAGAAGATTCCAAAATGATATTTGTTATTCGCCCCGCATTGAAATTCAGTATGCCGCACAACTCCATAGTGGTTCACCGATTCCATGCATTGTCAGTGCATCATAAGCCTTTTTAAGGTTTTGTTTGATTGGCTCACAAGCCTCATGCTAATTAATGATTGAAAGGTCGCGATCTAAGGGCCAAAATTGAATGTGCACACTTTAGACCAATATCTGATGGTCTATGGCTCACCCGACATGCTCATTACACTTCTAAACATCACAAAACTTTCTCAAAATGACCGAATTGCCCCCAATTTGTAGGGTTTCACTGAAATTGTCATAACTTTCTCGTTTTAGATCCCTTTTGAAAGCCACTAATATATTTGTGAAGAGAGAGAAAAAAAAACGTGAAAAACTTCCAGAGAGCTTGATTTTGCTAAAAAATTATATATTTGTGTTTCTCTCGATTTGCATTCACATGGGGATGTGTGCAACATATTAATAACTCTTCAAAGGCATTAGTGTGGGATTACACTGCAAGATGTAATTTATCATTATAAATCCCTATTTTTTATTTTTTAGGTGGTTTATGTGTTGAAACCCTAGATTTAATTGAGACTCACTTTTGAGCACTGTAAATGGGGATTTACTTTATATTGATTGTTGTTGATATATTGTTACTCCATTCATGTGGGTACTTGTCTGGAGAAGTGGTAGTTGCTCTTGTTTATGTTGTTGCACAAACTGTAGCAGGGATTGGAGTTCTTGAACCGTTGTAGCACTTACACAACTTGAGTTGTATATTGAGGAATATACAAAATCCTGATAGTGTATTCCTTCGTGGGCATAGGCATTTTGGTTGAATCATATAAATCTTGCATACTGTGCATGCTTTATATTTCTTGCACATAGAAGTGTGTGATTTATAGAGTGATTGTGTACTGTCTGATAGACCTGGCCACACCTGTGGTTGAGAGGTGGACGTGCATGTATGCTAGGACTGAATAGTAAACTGATTTGACCAACCAATTTGATCACTTGGCTTTTATTTGCCAATACTTGGATTAATCTTAATCCAATCATATATTGACACCCTATAAACACAGTCATCTAATCAGTCAACTTAGTTCTGTAATCACAACATATGATGTTGTATACATGTAGCACAATTCATATAAAATATGAAAAATCAAGACAACAATTATTGGCTAACTCAGGCCATTAAGATGAGTTGTTGGTCATAATTTCAATTAATATGATTCAATACATCGATATACAAAATAAATAAATTTCTGACTAGGCAATAAAGTCTTTGCATCATAATTTATATCAGTTTGGGTCTCTTCCTAATCACCATGTGACCACTGGTTGGATTCAAATGGGCTAGGGATGAACTCAAATCCCAATTTTAATAATTTGACTTAGATGTTGAAATCCAATAACATATCCTCACAATATTTTCCTACAAATCCACATTCATGACTATTAATGATCATCAACCAATCCATATAGATCATATAATAATGATCATCAACTATATAGACATTGACAAATAACTCAAAACTAAAGTTCAATTTTACCCAAACAATAAAATAATGGAAAAAATATCTCTACTTGGTGGTGTTTCCTACGCCCTCTCACAGGCACCGTGAGATGATGCCTCTGCCCCCTGGGTAGATACCCAGGAATGCTCACCCATTGACTCAAACGCTTGTGTAGAAACCATGTGACCAAGTAGAGATCTGTTGCTCTAAAATAATATAGTTTTATCTCATAAATGGGCTTACACTATCATATTCCATAAAATGAAATCATCATAAACTTTTTCAAAAAAAAGTATCTCTTGGTCCTTAAATAGTTTAAATTCATGAGAGAAAGCAAATTAACCAAATCCCAACCGTCATAGAGACCCAACAACTACAAAAACTCCAACTACAAGGTTAAAATCTCAACGGTGGTCATCCAAGACAAAAGGCACAAGACAAAGCAACCACCCTATTTTTTTCTTCTTCAAACATATGGGCACATGTAATAGTCATAGAAAGGAATTTAAACATATATCGCAACTATTCCAAAATGAATAAACTAACCCTTCAACAGAGAGAACGTTTCAATGTCTTTGTTTATTCTTTCTTTATCTTTCTCTCTTCTCAAAATCCATATATGGTTTTGCCTAATAACATGGTTCAGTTTTTTGGACATGTTACGTTCATTCATACATATCGAAAAGGGAATTCAAAGTTGCTGATGCCTGTACGTGCTTCTTTCGGTATTCAAAGAAGATCTTCTTTTGGTTGGAACTATAATATTCCTCTCCTTTTTGTATTTAACTTTTTGTAGTATGACACTACTACTTGTTCTTTTCCCCTTTATGTATCTTCTGGAGTTGTTGCTCAAGTAATATAAGTTTCTTTGTAAAAAATAAAAAAAAAAGAGATGAATGCAGAAAACTCACCCGAATGAAATTCGATCTCACCATGAAAAATGTCATGTTAGAGATTAAAAAAAGATTGGACACAGTAGAGTCACATTGATTGGATGTACCCTTTCAATGCTTACCTAATATGGATTAAAAGAAATGGAAAAAAAAAAAAAACAAAAAAACTTCTCCAATTCCTTAAAAGTGCACTGTAGAGAGCTCCACATGTTGAAGATACTAAATCCAACGGTGTTGAGCTTGATTTAGTATCTTCCACGTGTGGAGAAAAAACAAAAAAGATGAAGGAAAAGAATTGAAATAGGTCGATCTATTCGAAGAAAAACGATGATCGAGGATGAAATGTTGAATAAAAAATTAATTAAATAAAAAAATTGAAGAAAAAAAAAATCAAATGGAGTAAAAAACAGAGAGAGAAGATGTGGGTGGGTGCTTTGAGTTTTTAACTATTTTAATGACAAAAATAGTAAAAAAAAAATAGACGAAGAATGGTATGTTAAATCGATTAACATGTTACTAGGTGAAAAAGAAAGGCATTATGGGTATTTAAAAACATGAAGGTAGAAGGAGATGTAAAAGTTTAAAAGTAAGGGAGTATCAGAAAAAAAGTTTAAGGTAAGGAAATTTTAGTAAATATATTATTCTTCATCAACCTCATAAGGCTGATCAAAGCTTTTTGAGACTTCTTGAACCAGTAACTTCTCTGTTAGGAACTTACACACATTGTTCCAATCTGTTCTCATGGCAAAACCCATTAACCAATACCCCAAAAGCATAACCAGCATCTACAACAGCTTCATCTTATTTCCATGGTCTTCAAGATCTTGATAATTTTCCCTGTCAAGATCTTAGTACACTGCTCAAAGATTTAAGTTCAGCATCATCAAAGGTAGACGACCTCTCCAAGACATTCTCTCCCTCTGTAATGTATCTAACAACTATAGAAAACAAATCTATATTGTTCCTCACTGATCCTCAGACTCAAGTCATTATTCTTAAATGAGAAATTGGAGGGACTGCAGAAGAGGATGCTGCTGCCTTAATCAAGGAAAGTGGGACTGAGAACGTTTCTTTTGTTTGTTCTTGGGGCT
The DNA here is from genome assembly GCF_018873765.1 of Telopea speciosissima. Classification (NCBI taxonomy): domain Eukaryota; kingdom Viridiplantae; phylum Streptophyta; class Magnoliopsida; order Proteales; family Proteaceae; genus Telopea; species Telopea speciosissima. Next base: position 30,784,240 of record NC_057918.1, read on the forward strand.
GTAGTATTTGACATAAATCATCCATTCTGTGAGTGTAAATAAGGTTTTTTGTAACTCCCAAAAAAAAAACAGATCTATATCTAGGAAGTGGTTCTTTACTGGTTATAACTCATTTTCTTAAGAAGAAAAGTACAGTACCAAGCATGGTAAACGCATACAAGTCCACAGCTTTCACTTTCCGTTCAAGAACTTGTTGTAGTAAAATATCACCAAAGCCAGATTAGGAGAAGACGATTCAGAGTAGCAACAAGAACAGGGAAAGAATAAGAGGTGGATTGTTCGGCTTGGAGGATAGCAGTTCGTTGGTGGTTCAATGCCTTCGTCGGAGATGGAAGGGTTTGCAACGAATAAGTGTCAACCCTAAAACTAATTTCACTTTCGATTTGGGGGTTTTGCAAAGAAGGGTAAATCGGTATGTTTGCCCTTCTTCAAGAGTAGTTTGGCCATATAGAGCTTACATGATAACACTTTTGTTTGAATTGACATCCTCTACTTCCGCCTGCGGTGGTGGTGGTGGTGGCAACGGTGGTGGAGGTAGTGGTGGCGGTGGTTGTGGTGGTGGTAGTAGAGGTGGCAATAGTAGTGGTAGTGACGACGTCGATGGTGGCAGAGGTGGCGGTGGCGGTGGTGGAGGTAGTGGTGCTGGTGGTGGTGGTGGTGCTGGTGGAGGTAGTGGTGGCGGGGGCGGAGGTGGTGGAGGTGAAGGTGGTGGTGGTAGAGGTGGCAGTAGTAGTGGAGGTGGTGGCGGTGTCGATGGTGGTGGTGGTGGTGGTTGAAGTTGCATTGGAAGTGGTGTTTTATTTTGAACATGAAATTACTGCTTTGCCCATCAAATTAATCATATGCTCATTAAAGAGCAATTCCCCCCTTATGTCTTCCTTTTATTTCTGGGACAAAGAAGCTTCAAATTGGAGTTTCTGTTTTTTTTATTTTTATTTCTCAACAACTTTTTTGTTCCGGTTCATTCCCAGGAACAAAAAAATGAATCGGTGTTAACAAATGGATTTCTCTTATTTTTTTGTTCCGAGGAACAAAAAAACAGAGACATAGTGCCCGCTTGATAACCTTACGGGTGTTTCTGTTTTGGTTATGTGCTGAGAAACAGTAAAATAGTTTTTTCATTTTCTGTGCTGATAAACCATTTTTGACCCGCTTGGTAAACCTGTTCTTGGTAACAAGTAAAACCCTTTCTTTTTAAAAAAAAATAAATAAAATTAACAAAATGATATGTTTGGCACACTTTTCCAATTTTAAAAAAGAGCATAGTAAACGAATATAGGAGTTTTTATCAGGCACACTTTTCCAATTTTCAACCAAGAAACGACAGAACATGTCCAACATGTTCTGTCAAAAGTCTTCCAGGGAGTATAAATTTTGATTTATGTTTTCAAAAACAGTCACAAAAAACACTTCGTTATCAAGCGATTTTTAGATGCTTTTCTGTTTCTCAGAACAACAAAATTCTAGAAACTGTTTCTCGTAAAGTTATCAAGCGGGATTCTGTTATCATGCAGGCCCATAGTAAACTCAAACCTGCTAACGTGGATCAACTAATGGAGTTGATCTATTTGTTATAAATTTGTAAAAGTGGAAAGGTACGTATAATTTTTTCAAAACTTGGAGTTTACGTGAGTTTCAAGCTAGTTTTAGGAGAGGATCGATTTACATCGTTCTTGAATCAACCAAATGCTATACTCACTACTCATTGACATTGATAGACTATAGTGAAAAAGAACACAAAATTTGGTATTACTTAAAAAAAGGTTATAGAAATGGGCACGACCTCCTCTCTTTATATAGGAGAGGAAGATACATCACCATCAATTGTTTGCAAATGACATACCTTTTATAAAATAATATCATATTTTGAGTCTTTAATTTATAAAAATTAAAAATTCCAACAACTAATCTTAATTATTTATTTGTTTGAGGAAGATGATTTAAAGTATTTTACGGAATCTTTCCTCACTACAAGTTATGGATGTAATATTTTATTGGGGTTCAAGCTTGATAATAACTCAATCTAAACCAGTAATAACCTGATATTGAAAAATCGAAATAAAATCAAAATCGTATCGAATTAAAACCAACTGATCAAAAACCAAATTTCCTTGGTTTTGTTCTCTCATTCTTAGACCAAAACCGATCCAAATAGACGGTTTGATACCCCTAGCTATAGGGGTGTCAATTTTGGACCAGAACCGATAACCAGACCATAATCGTCCCATTAGGAACCAGAACCGACCCACCCAATAGCTTTTTAGTCCAAATCTGGTCTGGTCCCCGGAACCGTTGGAACCGAAAGAAATGCATACACTTGAACTTGTCTTGCACCAATTTTTCTGTTTTAAAATGTTAAAAGATGATCTTTGCTATTTTAACTTACAGTTAAAGTGACTTTTATTATACAATTGTTGTCCAGCTGCTATTAGAACATGACCCAAGACTAAGCAAGACACTTGACCCCTCAAATTCTAGTATTCTACCCCTCTTATATTTGTTGCACATAGAGGACAAACACCAATAGTTAATGAATTGCTTTTAAAAGATTCTAGCTTGCTTGAGATTTCTAGTTCCAAAAGGAAAAATGTTTTACATTTGACTGACTACTCAACAAGGACATGTTTGGACCCAATTCAGAATCGAAACCGAACCACCCATTAGTTGATGGTCCTAGATTTCAGATTTGGAACCGATGAGTTTATTCGTCCAGATCTGGTTTTGACCCTTTAGAACCGAAACCGCTAGAAAACTAGATCGATAGCTCAGAACCGGACCAGTTGACACAACTACCTAGCTTCAAGCCTGCCCTCTGCTCTGAGCTTCTGATCCAGATATTCGTACATCGCTGTATTGGCTATTTGGCTTGTTGAGGTTGAGATAGGGCAGAGGTGATGACAATGAATCTCAATGCTGTGTGGCTGAGCGAAAGCATAAGAGGGAAGCAAGTAAATTGAGGAGGAAGAGGAGAGGAAGAATCAAAAAAAGATGCAGGGAATGGTGGTAGGGCGACTGTTAAGAAAGAAGCCCTTTTCTTCATCAACAGCATTAAAATCAAGGGCATTCCGAGTCACCAAAGCTCCTTCCCTCCTCGACCTAGACCTCCCTGACATTTGGTCTTCCAATCCAACTGAGACGACAAACCATCATCTTCCACTCCGGCGGAACGGCGGTAAAGCTCTTCTTTGCATATCCTGCTAATAAATTTTTTTGACAAATCTGGTTTGATATGCTGTTAACAACGCCGACCTCACTTTTTATTGTTTTTCCTCAAGAATGATGCTGATGGATTTTTATTTTTGGTTGGGGATGGGGGGAGGTTTATTAAACCTAAAAGATTCCAAAGGTTAAGAAAAAATAGATCCAAATTAACTTATTTATCACGCTCTAGTAATAATCTCACAACTAATACCTAGATTCTTCGGGTTCTGAAACGTGAACTGCTTGTGGGGATCTAATGTTCAAGTCAAAAGCTTTTTCTTGAATAATTGCTATAAACATCTATTTGAAATGTGATATGCAGAAGGTAGTGATCAGATTGCTGCAGTGATTGATGGGAAGTCAATTGCAGACGAGATAAGATCAGGAATAGCTGGTGAAGTAAGAAGAATGAAGCACTCCATTGGAAAGGTTCCTGGGTTGGCTGTTGTTTTGGTTGGTCAAAGAAGGGACTCTCAGACTTATGTCCGTAACAAAATAACAGCTTGTGAGGAAGTTGGGATCACGTCTCTCTTAGAAGAACTTTCTGATGACTGTGGGGAAGATGAAGTTCTCAATGCCGTGCTAAACTTTAATGACAATCCATCAGTTCATGGAATTCTTGTGCAACTTCCTCTACCTCAAGTAATTTTCTGAAACTGTGGTATATCTATATTGTTGGGCTCCTTTTTCGTTAAATTTTTTCCAATTATATATGGAAGTAAAGGATTTGGTTCTTTGATAGTGTGAATTAAACTACTTTAAGCTTTTCTTGATGAATAATGGATTCTAGGGCAATTTTATTTTGATTCCTTTGGAATGCTTATGCTAGAAGTCTGCATCCAGGCCTAGTACCTTCACATTCCGGTGGATAGCAGCACTAAAAGTAGGGCTGTTAAATCTTTGGCAGGTGGTGGTCATATAACAATCTGGTTTTTTTGGATCATTGAATATTTTTTCTTCACTGTAAAAAAGGAATCAGATGGATCCAAATGCTTAGGATCATCTGAATCAAGTTTTGGCCTAGAAGAAGAATCTCTCTTGCTTGTATCCACCGAGAATGGTGGATCCTGACCTCTGGCGTGAGGTGTTCCAAAGCATTTGTAGGTTGAGGTTAACTATGCAGACATCTTGGCACTGGTAATCAATCCCTTGTCTAGTTATGGATGGCTAACACATGGTTCTGGAAGCAGCATATGGACGAGGAGAAAATTTTGAATGCAGTGAGCCTAGAAAAAGATGTGGATGGTTTCCATCCCCTGAATATTGGGAATCTTGCCATGAGGGGAAGGGAGCCTCTGTTCATCCCTTGCACTCCAAAAGGTTGCATTGAGTTGTTGGTGAGGTCTGGTGTGGAAATCATGGGGAAGAAAGCTGCAGTGATCGGGAGGAGTAATGTTGTTGGATTACCTATTTCTTTGCTACTGCAGGTAATAACATTTTGTTTAATTAATTGTTTCAAGGTTTTAGTCATTCTCAAAAAGTGTTAACTCCAACCCTCCCTCCTCGCCCCCCCCCCCCCAAAAAAAAAAAAAAATTCAACCAGAGGCACCATGCAACAGTTACTCTTTTACATGCTTTCACAAAGAATCCTGAAGAGATTACTCGGGAGGCCGACATTGTGGTCTCTGCTGTAGGGGTGGCCAACCTAGTCCGAGGCAGTTGGCTAAAGCCAGGAGCAGTTGTTATTGATGTGGGCACAAACCCAGTTGAGGTAAAGACTCCCTCCCAGCCTATTTTTATCTTGAACCAAGGGTTTCTGTTGCATGCATTTGGAGGTCAGAGGTCTCAGCAGCCTCAATGCATTGGAATGTGTCTATCCTCCTCTGGCTTTACTTAGTGAAAGTTGCAATACTTTTGGATCAGGTTTCTCAGCAGCAGCCTTTTTTTATACACTGGAATATGTCTTTCCTACTAATTGAAACTTGAAAGTTCCAAAATGTATCTTACATTTCAATCATTGCTTCAATAAGCTATTTGAATGCATACATGAATATATGTGGTGTCAGATATAACATATCTGCAGCTATGAATAATGGCAGGACCACGATAGTGAGCATGGTTACCGGCTTGCAGGAGATGTTTGCTATGATGAAGCAGTGAAGGTGGTGTCTGCTATTACCCCTGTACCTGGAGGAGTGGGACCCATGACAATTGCGATGCTACTTGGCAACACTCTTGATTCTGCCAAACGCACATACGTATTTGGTTAGCCTCTTATTGACTGCTCTAGAGAGTTTTTGGAGTTGTCTGATACTCTGAAATTTTCAGTTTGGGTAGGTTTCACCCATCCTGTCACTACAATTGTAACTATATTCTCTCCTTTGAACATCCAATTTAAATCTCTTCTAAAACAATTGGTTTTCTTCTTCTTTCAACAGAAGGGGTGTTTGTATGTTTTTTTCTTTTTTTTTTTGGGGGGGGGGGGGGGGGGAGAGTGGTTGTTACAAAACTATACAATGCAGACACTGCAACAACCTGAAAGTTTGTTTTCTTTTGCTATGATGAATATCAGATACAAAATACCAGGGTTTGTTTACACAGGCCGTATTAGGAAATCCCAAGTCTATGAAATGTATATGTAAATCCTTACACGCTAACACAAAACTTGCAAGCATCATATGTAACTCCTTATCTGCAGTTTAGTGTTTCAAGTAACTAAAGCTTATAAAATTTTAGAGAGTATTCAATAACAAACACGAATCCGGTTTCAGAAAATGTATATCAAATGAACTACTACAGAAAAATGAATTTTCAATTTGCAGAGATGCAGAGATCAAATATTAACCTTCGCTACTCCTTCACTTTTCTAAAGAAGTGCATTTAGCTGAAACAAAAACCAAAAAAATTCTTTCGGTGGAGTAAAACTAAACAGTTAATGTAGAATCTTTTACCTTGTATTAACTCAGAGGCACTAGGAACATATGAAGTTGGTTTTAGTACACAAATGGCTGCTGGTCAGAGGGGCAATTGTGGAGCTCTCTGGGCAGCTGCAATGGCCATCAGAGATGGAGAAGAAGAGAGTTGCTGGCAGATCGAGATTGATAGTTGGGCAGTAGAGAAATGTTATGAAGTCTTATGCTGAGAAGAGGAAGAAGGGGCAAAGAAATTGGGGGATTTGTACTTTAGATTTAAAAAAAATAATAATACGCAGCTTTAGAAAATGCGTGAATTATGGTAAAATTCCTCAAAAACCTTTTTATCTTAATTCATACGTACCTATATGAACAATACATGAATTACTCTAAGAGACCCCACAGGCAAGGTCATCTCTAACCCCCCGGAAATGGCACATCTCTTTGCTTCCCAGTTTCAATCCATTATGACCTCTAATCCTCTATATCCTTCTTTTGTGGAATGTCTTGTCACGCCTCTACCTCAAACCACTACACTCACCTCTTGGGCATGGCTCCGACTATTGAGGAAATAAAGTCTGTAGTGTTTAATATTGCAGCTTTTAAGGCTCCAGGGTTTGATGGCTTATCGGCTGGTTTCTACCATCACTGTTGGGATTTTATTGCATCGGACATTTATTGTTTTGTTCAGGATTTCTTTTCCCTACCACCTACCAGTGGGGGTTAACCATACCCTTCTTGCTTTGATACCAAAGACCAACTCATCTCTGAAGCTTGAAGACTATAGACCAATTAGTCTTTGTAATGTCTCATATAAAATTCTCACTAAACTCCTTGCCACCCGCCTAAGGCCTATTCTCTCCTTGTTTATTTCCCCCAACCAATATGCTTTTGTTAAGGGTCCTGACAATAATATTATTGCCCACCAGATCTTTCATTTTATGCAAAACAAAAGAAAAGGTCCTAGCTTTCTAGCACACAAACTTGACATGTCTAAGGCTTATGATAGAGTTGAATGGAGTTTTCTATTTCAGCTGTTTCAATTCTTGGGATTTGACACTCATTGGATTCGTCTTCTTTCCACCTTACTACAATGTTCTTTTTCCATCAAACTTAATGGCAGTTCCTTTGACTATTTTCAACCGACAAGAGGTCTTAGACAAGGATGCCCACTTAGTCCTTACCTTTTTCTTCTTACTATGGAATGCCTATCTCGGCTGTTGCACACTTACAGACAACTCAACTTGTTTAAAGGTATAAAAATCTCAAGACATGGACCTGAAATTACCCATCTCTTTTTTGCTGATGATACCCTTCTTTTCTGCCGGGCCAACCTAGAGGATGTCCACACTCTTAAAGCCATCATTAATCTTTTTGAATCTCTGTCAGGCCAACAACTTAACATGCAAAAAAGTAGCATTTTTTTCAGCAAAAATACTTCCCCACGGGTCGAAAGGAGATCTACAAGGCTTTGGACATGAAAGTGATGGGGGAGGAATCCAAATACCTGGCCACTACCTTATTCCCTACAAGGTCCAAAACTAAATGTTTGGCACCCATTTTAAACCGGGTACAATCAAAATTGGCTGACTAGAAAACCAAGTTTCTGTCCCAAGCTAGTCGCCTCACTCTCATCAAATCGGTTCTCCATTCTATACCCACTTTCCATATGTCTTACCTTCTTTTTCCAAAAACTGTTTGCTCAAAGCTTGATTCTGTAAGTTCTACCTTTTGGAAGGGTAAATCAGTACCAGGCAGAGGTCTATCACTTATATCTTGGGACTCTACTTGCCACCATAAAAGTAAAGGTGGGCTGGGGCTTCGCTCTCATTGGGACCATAATCGTGCTCTTATTGTAAAGTTATCTTGGCGGTTACTGAATGAACCTCACTCCCTTTGGGCCCAAATTCTTAAAGGTAAATATTTCCCCAATCATTCTCTTCTCAATCCTAGGACACCTTCTCGACCAGGAACTTGGACTTGGAACAGTATACGTACTGTTCTCTCAACCCTCAAGAAAATGGTCCGATGGCAAATTGGTACTGGATCCTCAATCAATATCTGGGATGACCCATGGATCCCTTCACCCTCCTTTACTACCCTAAACCAAGTTGTTCCAAGGAATCCTCTCTTTAGTACTGTTAATGAACTTTTGAACAATAGATCATGGAATGCACCCTTGCTAAATTCGATTTCCCCTTCATCCATTGTGCAAAATATTACATCCATCCCAATCTCTGTTCACCCCTTCATTGATCACATTTTTTCACCCATTACTAAAACAGGGAAGCTCACAATAAAACACATTGCCTCTGCTCTCAAGTATACTTTCTCACCTACTGTGGTTCCACCCACCCACTGCCTGTGGACTCAGATTTGAAAATTGAAAATACCTCCCAGGTTTCCACTTTTCTTATGGAGAGTACTCAATGAGGGGGTACCCACCAAATCCAAATTGTTTTTGAAAAATGATGGGGATAAGCTGTGCCCACTGTGCCAAATTGCACCAGAGACCCCCTGGCATCTGTTTTTCTCCTATGAGGTTTCTAAGAGAATTTGGTCTGCCATTCCACTTGGCCTTAGGACCGAAAATCTTATGGGCAATAATTTTATTGAGGCTTTGACTAACCTTGTACAGGCGGGGGGTACTTCAAGCTCCCATATTACTCTCATTCCAAGTATGGTGGCCATCATTTTATATTTCATTTGGACCCATCGGAATCAGGTGCTTTTTTTTGGGGAACCAAGTCAATCCGTCGTTGGTCTTACAGAATATTTTGAGATGGGTTCATGATCTAAACCTTTGTAATTATGGGGTTTTGACACATCCTAACCCTGCCTCTAATGACCACACTGTTGATTATTCCCCGCCACTTGCTCAATCTTCATATCTGAGTTTGGCTAAACCTGAGGCATGTCTAATAGTTTCGGATGGAAGCTATTGCCCATTAACTAAGCATGGGGATGGGGGTGCCTCATTATGAATAACCAAAACTTTGTTGCTTGCTCTATGAACTATGGCTATGTAGGATCCGCACAAGAAGCAGAATTGCGAGGAATCCAAGAAGGGCTCCAAAAGGCACTTCCATTGGCAGGACAAGAAGTGATTGTGTGGACGGATTCGAAGGAGATTGCAGAATGGCTTACATGTCCGGAGCAGCATCCTTGGCCTTATCAGTTTTATACTTGGTTATTTGACATTTCTCAGCTCAGTACAAAACTTGTTTCTGTAATAATTCTTAAACAACCTAGATATTATCTTGAACCTGTAGATAGGCTTATCAAATATTCTAGGCTCAATTCGGTTTCATCAGATTGCTTGGAGGACAATGTAACTATTATGAATTACACACATTTACTATGGGGTAACCTATGTTGTAAAGGGCAATAGAACTGTATAAATTCAACATGCAACAAAAACTTATCCGCATCATAAGTTTATTTTTCACAATTCATTTTTTAGAGAGGGATAGACATTGGCATCATTATATGAGAGGAGGGAGAGCCTATAAGGGTGCGTATACAGAATTTAGCTCGTCTCCAGGGAGCCTAGCACACCCAAGGTGCATCGAGCCGTTGTGCTGTGCTGTACACATCCCTAGGCGTGCGCCGAGATGTGTGCGGCACAGCTCAACCGCTGGATGCGCCCTGGGCGCTGGGCTCCCTGGAGACGATCCTGATCCCCTTATACACCGCGATTACTTGCCCACCTTTTTCCCTTCATTTTTATTTTCGGTCTTCAATGGTTCCTTCTGATCGTCCCAGTCAATAAACAATTTCCCCCATTGCAAGGGCAGGTGAGTAAATAGGTAATATAAGTACTATTTAATTATTTTCCTATCCCATGAAGTCCGCTCGGCAAGAGATGTGAACACTCTAAATTTTCTTAAGCATGTGTGCTTGAAGAAAAAATGGCCATAGCAGCAATGTTAATACAGAGACTGCTTTGCGTAAACAAACATGAATTGTGCATTAAGCGACAACAGCTATAGTGCCCAGAAGAAGCAAGAGAGGAAGGGGAGGGGAATTAAAAGGAAAAGAATAGACCCACAAACAAAGGAATGTGATAAAATTTGGCTTCAGCACATTCGTTGAGCTGAGGATTCTCTCCCATGAAATTTGAGACTAGCACATTCATGTCAATAAACAGCACAACAGATTTACTTCATTATGGTATATAGACAGAATTTCGACTGGACATCCTTGAGTACATGGGGGATTTTTTCAAATTATCAAGCTTCCGAGAAACACCTAAACAGCATCTCTATCGATTCCATTTCCAATGGTTGAGAATAGAACATACTGCTTTCATAGCATAAAATAAACTAGAACCAACGGGAATAGTTTGGTGGTCAGGTCACAATACCCAATTGAGTTATCTTAACGAAAAATTAAGAAACTGATTACATTGGGCGTCAGGAATATAGACAAAACAATTATAGTACAAGTAAAAGGTTCTTCGTCCAAAATTAATACCAAAATGCAGGTATGAGAATGATTTCTTTGAACGCAGTTGTAAATCATGCAAAAATAATATTAATAATACAATGAATGACATGAATCATCAGAGCCTTCAATCTGGGACACACTGTTGACATGTAGGCATCCCTGGAAAAGCTCCTCATTCTTTTGCCTCACCCACAGACACTGCTGGATCTGCAACTGGTGGTATGGAATCTACTTTGTAACGCAGTCCCTGTCCAGGAAAGGACAAAAGTAAGAAAAAGAAGGAAGCAAATCAAACATATGGGAAAAGGCTGGGGGCACTGCTGGTGTACCGCAACCTAGCGCCCACCGTGTCCATCTCTCTTCCCCCCCCCCCCCTCTCTCTCTTGAAATTACCCCCTGCCCCTCCTGTATGATATCCCAATCCCGCTCCCCCATTGGTGCCTCCCGCTAGGCTACCGTACATAGGCAGTGTACTTATTGCTATCCCCAAACATAATTATGTCAATTGCTTAATCTTTTCCCAAATTCCCATCCATTTAAATGATCGTTATTTCTCCAATATTAACTTATTTTCTTCACCTAATACTTCTGCAAAGAAAAATGTAGGCATATCATCCCCACCTTCCCCCAACCCCAAAAAAATAAAGGCATGTAAAACATCAGACAGCATTAGATCAGTCTCTGATCACCTTTAAACATGGACTAGCAAATATAGTAGAGGGGGTGGGGGGAGAAAACCTAGAGTACCTTCTTGAAGAAAGCCGAGTAAGAGTTATCCCAGATGAGTTTGTAGCGTCCCGCCATGCATGTACAGAAGTTCCCCTGTGAACATCACAATAGTTGCAACGATATTAAGATCATTGCACCAACCATAAAAGACATGATGTGATTAACAACAGGGAGTGAATAAGTATGAACTCACTTGGTCAGATTCACAACGCCGGTAAGGCAAGATCAGCTGTAGGATTATCATCCATCACACGATTCAAATGAGTGAAAAGAACAATAGAATTCAAGCTATGAAAGTAACATACAATGTAACCAAGAGGAGCAATCAATATGTTCCAATGGAAACTCAACGATTGAGGGGATTTGAAGGCAGAAATCAGAATTTTGGAGATGAGTCGTCAATTCTAGGAGTTACAATTTTGAGACCATCTTGAGTAATTTCTATCTTAGTTGTTTTAGAAGTCGATACATTTAAGCAAAGATTTAGTATCAAAACAGTTGAACAAGGCAACATGAAATATTAAAAAGAAAAAGTCAAATAGTGGATAATTTTTGGCTAGATTATGAAATATTCTGATCTGAAGGGGGAAAACATGTAAGTTGTACGAAGATTTTCACTGACAGAAAGAAGTCAAATTGTGGACAAATTTCCTTGGATATCAATTACACGTGTGTGTGTGTGGCTGCTGTAGCATTCCTAATAAAATAAACTAATAAATTAGGAATTAGTCTGTATCTACAATACTAGCATCTACTTCACGAAACCACCAACCGTTCGTTCCTCGGAAGAACTAATATACTCCACACTGAAGCCGATATCCTGTCCAATAACAGTGCAAATCCATTTACTATCCAGAGAGAGTTTATGATGTCCAATATAATAAACTAACATACCACTGAATACATCAAATGCATGCAGAAGATAATGACATGTATGTGGTGCCTAAGAAATTCCAAAAAATAAATGCATATAATTCATTAAATCAGGCATTTCCAACAATAAAATTTATCATGTACTCGTTGATACTAGAAGAATGTCATAAGGTACAAATATAAGGAAATTGCTCTCAGCTTAGCCGTCTAGCAAAAGCAATTTCCTACAAAACCTGGAGAATCATGAAGGAAGCCATTGTTGATTGCATACCTTTTATCTATTTAAAGGTAACAGAGGGGGCATCCTGTGGCATCACAGGATTCTTCTTGCCAAGTTAAGCTGATATTTCATTCTGAAAATGCACTTCAATAGGCAATGTTTTCCCATTCAATTTGCTTAATATTATTTCGGTTATTCATTTGTTAATGAGGTATAACCGTTTTTAATCATTTGCTGAAACTTTTATGCACCAATTAAAATACTGATTTCCTTCAGTACAGGCCAATACATATTATGACGGGCCTGATGCAGTACAGAGGAACGATAAACTTAGGATCATAATTTGGAACAAGCTATGACATCACATTTCTATAGTATTATAAACAAGCTGTATAATCTTTATTAAAACATTTTTTAATCATTTTTTACACTGGTCATTTGAGTATAAATTTTTTTTTTTTTTTTTTTTGGGGGGAAAGAGAATTAGGCAAAAAGGCATTGTTGTGATCCCCTAGAAAAGGCTTCCTGGGTGGTTCAAATATCTTTGTGCCACATGGACAGATGATATGGCAACAACAACAACAACTCAGCCTTATCCCAACTAAATGGGGTCGGCTACATGGATCCTTGCCCACTCAATCAGCTCTATTTGAAGCCATACTTGATACAAGGCCTAACCTATACATGTCTTTCCTCACTGTTAGAGTATGTCTCGGTTGGGGGTCCATGGACCTCTGTGCCGTGGAATTATGTCCAAGTCTAAGTAGTTTAGCTAATGTTTCATTGTCTTTCCTATTGTAATTAGACATGCTAGGCTAGGTAGGACTATTATTTCTACTTTACTTTGTCTTTGTAATTAAGACTTTGACTCCAAGTAGGTTGTTACTAAGAGTCAGCCTATATAATAGACTGCTGCCTGCGATAGGGAATTTATCTCTCTATCGCCTAGCCTAAACTCCTACTTCAGTTCTCTTCATTCTCTTCTTCTTCTCTCATCTCTCTCCCTCTGGTTATCAAAGGTTTTGGTACTATTTCATGGTATCAAAGCACCTTTAATAACTAACCAGTATCAATACTATATTCTGGTTTTGAAAGTCTAAAAAATTCAAAGAATTTCATTTTGCCAAGTCTATGGCTGGATTAAACTCCAAGAATTTCATATTGGCGTCGACTATTTTGAGACCTTCTCTCCATTGGCACTTTTTTAATTCTGTACGTGTTCTCATCTCCTTGGCAATGAATCTTGATTGGCCTCTGTTTCAGCTAGATATTAAAAATGCTTTACTTTATGGTGATCTGAAGAAGTGTATATGGAAGCAACCTCCGGGGTATGTTGCTCAAGGGGGAAATGCATCTAAGGTATGTCATCTTCGCAAGGCTATTTATGGGTTAAAACAGTCTCCTCATGCCTAATTTGACAAGTTTAGCAAAGTAATCGGTAGTTATGGATTCACTTAGTGCTTCTCTGATCACTCTATGTTCATTCATCGCCGGGGGACAAGGTCGTCGTTCTTGTTGTGTACGTTGATTACATTATAATTTCAGGTAATGATTCTTCTAGCATTGAAGATGTCAAGGCATATCTCCTCCAGCACTTTCAGATGAAGGATCTAGGGATGCTCAAATATTTTTTGGGAATTGAAGTGATTTGCTGCAAAATGGGCATCAATTTGTCTAAGAGGAAGTACGTTCTAGATCTTCTATCTAAAATTGGTATGTTAGGCTGTAATCCTGTTGATAATCTTGTGGATCCTAATTTGAAACTTGGGGTCTGTAATGACAATAGTCGTAGATAAACATCAGTATAGAAGGCTTGTTAGGAAGCTTATTTATTTGACTGTCACTCGTCCAGATATTTATTTTGCTGTAGGAGTCATCAGTCAATTTAAGGAGTCCTAATATGCCCATTGGGATGCTGCTTGTCACGCATTCTGAGATGATTTAAAGGTGCTCCTGGAACAGGTGTTATTTATTGTTGTAATGGTTACACTGATGTTGTTTCTTGAAGGAATAAGAAGCAAACTACTATGGCTAGATCGAGTGCAGAGGCTGAATATAGAGCTAGGGCTCATACTACAACAAAGTTGATGTGGTTGAAGTCTCCTACAAGAATGGGGGTTCCCGGTTCCTAAACCAATAAAGATGTATTGTGATAATCAAGTTGCAATTTATACTGCTAGTAATCTAGTTGTTCGTGAGAGGACCAAGCATATTGAGGTTGATTTTCACTATGTGAGAAATTCAGTTATGCAACAACCCATGAACTCTGTTTTTCAACTCCAACGATCAACTTGGTGATATGTTCACAAAAGCACTGTTTCAACTTGCGTTTCTTGGTAGTTGTTCCAAGCTGGGTATGGGAGATATATACACTCCAGCTTGAGGGGGAGTATTAGAGTATATCTTGGTTGGGGGTCCATGGGTGTCCAACATAGTTGTCAAGTCGCCGCCTAGGCGTCCAGGCGGTTTTATTGCGGCCTAGGCGACCTCCGCCTTATTGCAAGGCACCTTGCAATGGTTTTTATTGGTATAGACGGTATTGGCCCATATTTATTACTTAAGATATTATTCATAAATAAGCAAATACCCCCTATTTGAATCCAATAAAAATAGTTAAAAAATCAAATTCCAAAAGGATAAAAAGTCAACCCCCCAGTTTAAGAACAAAAAACTGGATTTTCAACGGTAGGTAAAATTTTCAACTTTCTAATGCTGGGGTTTTTCTCAAATCTAAATATTTTATAAATCTTAATAGGGTAAACATTGCTAATAACCAAAAGTGCGGTAAAATATTCATTTGTTTTGATATCTAAAGACATTTTCATTCAGCACGATTTTGACAGCATTCGCGCATACCAAATAAGGATTGACCGGAACATAACTTCTTCAATATATATCAGATTTAAGCAATTTGGAATTTGTTGGAAAGTTGGTTTTGTGTTCTACCAAATACTAAAAGTTTCATGTAAAAATAAAATCATCTGACTAGTCAAACTTCTTAGAGAACAAGAACATTTCTCTAAATCGAGAACAATTTAATTACTTATAGATAAGATCATATTTTCTAAGAACAGTATAAACCAAATGTGAGACTAGTATAAACCAAATGTATATTTGATTGTTTCAAACTCCCAATAGCTTGCTTCTTCAGTTCTATTGTCTTCTAGTGCTATGTTGGTTTTTGATGACTTAATGTGGCTTAATATTGATTTTTGATGACTTGATGTGACTTAATGTGGCTTAATGTTGATTTCTTTATGATTTGAGAAGGCTTAATGTTGATTTTTGATTATATAAGGTATACATTGAAGCATACTAATTATTGTAGCATACTAAATAATGTTAGAAAAAGGGGAAATAAAAAATAACACTTGGGGGCACCTTGGTCGCCTAGGCGACGCCTAGGTGGGCGCTTAGACACCCCTCCAACGCCTTGGGTCGCTTTGCCGCCTCGACCACTATGGTGTCCAAGGATCTCTATACTGTGCGATTATATCTAAGGATTATGTCATGGTAGTTTAGCTAATGTTTCATTGTCTTTCCTAGTGTAATTAGACTTTCCAGGCTTGGTCGACTTGGGCGCCTTGGACGCCTTGCTCGCCTACTTGGTGTTGACTTGCTTTTTTACCCTCTTGAACGCCTTGGGTCGCCTAGACGCTGTGACAACTATGGTTGTTACTAAGAGAGCCTATAAAATAAATTGTTGCCTATTTCTCTAATGCCCGACTTTCTCTCCCACTTCGATTCTCTCCATTCTCTTCATCTTCTCTTCTCCCATCTCTCTCATTCTGATTATCAAAGGTTTTGGTACTATTTCACTCACCACTGCTATTAGGGTCATTTTAGGTCTACCTCTGGCTCTTTTAGTTCCTTCAATCTGAATCAAATCACTCCTCCATTCTGGAGCATCCAAAGGTCTCCGTTGAACATGCCCAAGGTTGATCTCCATACCTCTAAATTGGTGTTAATCCCTGCTTTTGTCTCATCCACCAAAACAATACCATCAACAAAAAAGCATACACCAAAGAACCTCATCTCTTTTTTTTTTATGATACCAAAGAACCTCATCTTGAATGTCTCTAGTTAAATCATCCATGATAAGCACAAACAAATAAGAGCTTAAAGCTGATCCTTGATGTAACCCAATTGTAAGTGGGAATTCACTACCTTGACACTACCCCACAGTTCAAATAATTGGATAGAGAGGACACGGACTGGACTAGCCATGTGTCAAATTACATCCTCAAATTAAATCAAATACCCCCTTGTATGTCCATGCCTCCTCACCATGCAAGTTCATGAATGCATATGGTACACCGACCACTACTATGCACTCTCCCATAATCCTAAATTTTTTAAAGCTCTATTTGCCAATTGGCAAACTCAGTTTAGGCTGAAATATAGCATGTGAGCAAGAGGACCTTGGGGACAACCTGTTCACAAAATTTGGGCTGTACAGGAACCAAGAGCTCATTTTTTTTACTTCCACTATCACACAAAGATTGGACTTCCATTTTGGGACCGTCCCAAATCCTTTGTCCATCCTTCCATATTAGGTAATGATTTTTAATTGATTTTATGATGCTCACACCTTGCAATGGTTACCGCAACTCATTTAATAGATTTCAAGCAGTGGAGGGAGAGGCCAAATGAAAAATAAGGTTATTTTTAATGCAATAACCGTCACCCTTTAAACCTGTTGGTTCTAAAACAGTAGTCATTTAAATTTTTAAACAAGAAACACTCTAAACATTTTATTCTTTTTTTTTTTTTTTTTTTTCATTTAAGACTTGTGAACAGAAATTAAACCTATTCAGAATCTATGACTCAGGTAGAGTTTGAATCAAACTCAACTCCAGCTTGATTCAAACACAATGACTGACCAAATAGAATAAAAAAAAGGATAATATCAATTGACAAACTCTTAAACCCTTATAGGAACAGAATCCAGGTTTGGACCTGGTTCTTCTCGGCCTGGGATTCCAGACTGGGTCAAGCCGGACCAGCCATTGATGTGCAACTGCATCAGAATACCCATCTAATTGTTGTAAGCTTACCAGCACCTGCATTGGTGCATTCTGAATCTCTACACTACCAAAATGATGGAATGGCATAGATATTAACCTCAACTAGTTCTGGAAAAGTATAAAGAGACTGAATAATCATTCCTCCCAACCCCATATAGAAAAAGGGTAAAAGAGGGAGTGAGGAGGGATGCTAAGTACATAATAGCAAGACATTATCCTTTTTTCTGTACCTGCTGATGAAGGATTATTTCATGCGATAGCGAAAAAGATTCTACAGTGAGATGTGCTTTTATATGTCAACTCTAATATTGTGAAGATATAATGCAGGGAATTCTAGAGTACACAAGCAAATAGTTGTTATCAGAAACCAAGGCATTCTATGCATGCAAACCTTAACTTCAATGGCTGAATGTATGAGAAATTGAAACATCAATTCAACCTGAGGTCGATACATGCAGCCACATTTTGTGATTAAAATACCTTAATAAAAAGGTTTAGATAACAATACCATATTCATTTTTCCTTGTGTCAATGAGAAATCCCAAGCAATATATGAGTTCACAGATTCGACAGTCAATGAGACCTGGAAACATAAACTGAAATTTAAATATTTGATGAAGAAAGATGCAAACAACATTTTATTTGAACACTGGAAATAGGTCAGGATGTGGTAGCCAACAGGAAGATATTAAATGATTATATTTTATAAAGTTGATTTTGATCTGAACTTTGTATTTAACTATTTATTCAAGTGTATTTGAGTTATACAGGGAGCATAAGGAAATTTTCTAATGACTTCATTAATCCAAAAAATTGTACTCAAAATGACAATGCAAGAGATCCCACCCTACACCATCAGCTTTAAACCAAATACAAAAGCTGGATATGGCATGGAAGAATGAAAAATCTTATAGCTTCTCACTTCAAAGAAGCACCACAAAGGTTGTTGATTCATAGATAGCTCCACTGGGGATCTTCTCTCTCTCACCCACTGTCCGTGTTTTAAGAAAGTAAATATTAACCTTGGTATAATGCATGTTTTATACTTCTCATACAATTAACGGATGATGAATCGGATTTTCCTCCTCCTTTTTCCCATATCTTTTGCTGTCTCAACGGCAAACAATTACCAAAACAATCACCAAAACCCTATATTTGAGTCTTTAGGCTATGTTTCTTACACCATTGCCCAACGCCCCTAATAGTCTACTCCATTTCGGAAGGGTAAAAATGTCAGCAGGAAAGTGGCCATGGGCCCCGGATCCAAACCAACCCCTCCCCCCCAAACAGCAGAACAAACATGAGAGGCTTTGGCATATGAAAGCAGGTCAAACAATCTCAGTTGCCTTGTGATGAGGAATTTTAGACAGAAGAGAAGATGGGGCTGTTGTTTTGGGTTTGGTACAGTTTCTTGGATCAAATTAAACCTATGGTTCAAGATTGGGTCAAGTTAGGCTTAAATTTTGAATGCCCAGTGGTGGCCTCTGGTCGATTGTTTCTTTTCTTCAACCTCACCTCCCATTTTGCAGAGATCTTTTCTTTTCTCTGTTTTTAGCTTCTGCTGGCAGTTTCAGGCTAAGTGCGGCCAGGATCTGTCTCTTCACAGTCTGGATCTGTGTGTCGCCCTCTGATCTGGACTGGTGGTGAAAGGACGGTGTTGGTGGATGACCGGTGCCTTGTTTTCACCTGGTTCCTCCAGATCTACGAAGATCTCTGCACTCATGGTACAGTTTATTGGGTCAAACGAAACCAATGGTTCAAGATTGGGTCAAGTTAGGCTTAATTTTGAATGCCAAATGGGTTATATAGACCATGAATTTAGTATTTTTGAACTTTCTATTATAATGGGTCAATTCTATATTTAGTGGTCATGGATATCTGCCTCAGTTCACAAAATCGTAAGAAAGGGGAGATTGTTTGTCCTTGGATAAGGTGGTGGAGCTTAAAAAAAGATACCTTGAATTCATTTACTGAAAAAATGGTCAAACTAAGAAAGTAGGACTATTAGGGAGACACTAATATGATGTGGAACGAGATGACGACTTGTATTAAGAAGGTTGCTAAAGATACCCTGGGGGAATCGAAAGGAAAACGTCATTCCACTAGGGAGACGTGGTGGTGAGAAAATGAAGTTTAGACACCCATTAAGACTAAGAAAGCTAGTTTTACAACATTGCAAATGACTAAGGATGAAGAGGATCTAAAAAGGCATAAATTTGCCAGAAATGAAGCAAAGAAGATTGTGGGGAAAGCAACGGCGAAGAAATTTGAAGATCGATATAACAATATGAACACAAAGAAAGGGGAAAAATCGATCTAGAGGATAGCTAAAATGAGGAAAAAGAAGAGTAGAGATTTCGACCATGTTCGTGTATTAAAAGTGAAGATGGTAGGATGCTACTAAGGGATGAGGACATTAAGGAGGGATGGACAGATTATTTCTACAGCCTACTAAATGCAAACACTTGGAATAATAGTGGACTAGAAGATTGCATTACTCAACAAGACACCACATGGCATAGATATATATAAAAAAATTAAGGTTTCAAATTTAAAGAAGCTTAAAGAAAGATGAATGTAGGCAAGGCACCAGGCCCAGATGAGGTCCCAATAGAAGTATGGAAGAGCTTTCGAATATGTAGTTGATCTTCGTTAGACAAACTGTTTAACAAGATTATGAGCCTAAGGAAAATGTCAGATGAATGGAGGAAAAACATTGTCGTTCCGATTTACAAAAATAAATGTGATATTCAAAGCTACAATAACTATAGAGGCATAAAACTAATGAGTCGTACTATGAATCATGGGAGAGGGTTATTGAAACCCACCTTAGATAAGAAATTAATATTACGGAGAACTAATTTGGTTTTATGGCAGGAAAATCCACGACAAAAGCTATTTACTTACTTAGGAGGCTCATGGAAAGAACTAGAGTTTGCATGAGGGATCTCCACATGGTCTTTAATGACCTAGAAAAAGCTTATGAGAGTCCTAAAGAGTTAATCCGCCACGTACTAGAGACGAGAAGTGTTTCAAGTAATACGTGGACATAATTAAAGATATGTATGATGGTGTGGTGACTAGTGCAAGAGCCGTGGGGGTCAAAGTAGTGAATTCCCAAAAACGATTGGGTAACATCAAGGATCAACTTTAAGCCCTTACTTGTTTGCACTTATCATGGATGATTTAACCAAGGACATTGAAGATGAGGTTCCTTGGTGTATGCTTTATTGCTTTTTGTTGATGATATTGTTTAGGTGGATGAGACGAAAGCAAAGATAAACGTTTAGTTGGAGATATGGAGATCAACCTTGGAATCAAAAGGTTTCAAGACAAGTAGAACAAAGACGGAATATATGGTGTGTAACTTCAGTTACACTAGGACGGATAATGAGATGGTAAAATTGATGAAAAATTCCGCAAAGTGATTATTTTAGGTATTTGGGCTCACCCTAATGTAGTCCTAGGTAGGAGTATTCCCACTAGGAACCAAGGTAATAGGATCACCAAAAAAGGCTGCTGGTTTGGCTAGGCAGTTTGGGTTGTTTAGGGCTAATCTAGAGTTTAGGCTACGGTTAGGGATGAATGTGATACATGGTAATGATCAGCAGGTCTAGGGGATTAATTTGATATAAAAAAAAAAAGGATTTGATTAGGTTTTATAATTCTGCAGATTTAGGGTTAGGGTTTCGGGTTTTAGAAATTAAGAAAAATTACCAAAACTAGGGTTTTGAGTGGGATCTAAGGGCTGGGACTAAGGTCGAGTTTACCAAACAGGGAGGGGAAGGCTCGATCCAAATATGGGAGGGTTTTGATGGTTAGAAGTACTGATTCTGGAATTTTAGGGTTTTTAGGTTTATGGGGGATGAGGGGATTCTAGGGTTTTGAACTAGGGATGGGGGCAACAGTCAGGATCGAGTGGAGGGGTTAATGTAGTGATGCTGTATCTGAAGTTTGAAGGGATTTGGGTGATAGGCTATGGCTGGACAGAATTTAGAACACTAGGGTTTATGAAAGTAAAACAGAAAAATAAAGGGGGATCGAATGGGGAAGGAGAAGGAATAAGAAAAACAGAATTAAAACTCAAACTTACCACTGGAATCCACCGGCAGTAGCTTGAATGATGAAGGATGAAGCCACCTTCAGAGAGAGATCCTCCCAGCCGTCACGGCGTAAGGAGTCGCAGGAATCCACCCACCCTTTCCACCTTGAAATCCACAAGGATGCACACTCAAAGGAGCAGAACAGCAGCAGCAGTCGGCCAGCAGCAGAAAACAGTCTTTTTAATTCAAATTTCAATGTGGGGGAGCCTCCCACGATTTGTCCTTTTATAATTAAAGGCCAAAGGCCAATTCCTAATACAATCTAACTACCTCCTCACTTAAAATCGTGGAAGGGACCTAATTAAAATAAAATTACTAATTTAAAACCCCGAAAAGACTTAGTTACCCCTATTAACTTAAATAAAAGAATCTAACTTAAAACAACTAATTTAAAAGAAGATTCCATATTAGCAAATAGGATATAAGGACCTATTAACCAATAGGAACACTTCACTTAAATTAGACCAATTGAACCAATTGGATGCAACCAATTCTAAACCGGTTCAATCTAAAAACAGGAAAATAAACTAAATATGGAAAATAATAATCCTAATCTATGGCTCCCTATTCAAGCCTTAAGTTCAGGGCTTCTTCTTCTTCTTCTTCCTTCTTGGAGCTACATCAACTCTCCCCATCTTGAAAGCATTCATCCCCGATGAATGGCTGGAGATCACAGAATGGTCTTCCAAATCAGGATCAAGTTTCTTGAGTTCATCTTCAGCAGATTGTTCAAGCTTGTATGCGGACAGCAGCTCTTTGGTGGATGAAGAAGGCTGCAATTCTGGCTGGGCAGCAGTCTCTTGACGTACTACATGAACACCTTGTAAATCATCATCATCCAAATAATTAGCCACATCATATTCATCATCAGAAGGGAGTGCATGAATATGAACTACGCCTGGTTCTTCATCTTCACCTTGAACTTCTTCTTTTTCAGCCACGTTGATAGGCTTCTTCTTGTGTGGGCAGTCCCTAGCAATATGCCCCTTGTCTTGACAGTAATAACAAGTGAAGGGGTCATTTCGGCCCATAGAAGCCTTGCCATTATCATCCACACGTGGGGGAACAGCAGGGCGAGAGGTGCTGCCTATAGAGGAACCTTGTTTTGAGGTGCTATTGTTGATGTAGGCCGGCTTGGAAGTGGAACCCGGCTGTTTACTTGAAGTTAATAACTCCTCTGCTTTCAAGGCCTTCTCAAAACAATCTCGAGCGTCTGCAACATCAACCAACCCAATTGTCCTGTTGATCTCACTTGACAGACCTAACCTGAATCGGGAAAGCATTTGGATGCCCTCCTCCCTAATGCCAGTGCGAGAAGAAAGAGCATCGAATTTCCTCATGTACTCAGTCACAGTCATGGTCCCTTGGCTGAGGGAGTTGAATTGATCCTGCAACTGAGACCTAAAGTGCCTTGGCAAGTATTGCTTACTCAGGTCATATTTCATGTCTTCCCAAGTGCGGGGTGCAGTACCATTAAAGTCCATCTCTCTTTCAGCGGTTCTCCACCACTCACGTGCTGGTCCGACAAGTTTAGCGCGGACTAACTTCATTTTCTCCTCTTCAGACAGGTCATACCAATCGAAATAATCTTCTATTGCAGTAAGCCAGTCATAAAATACCTGGGGGTCAGAGTGACCATCGAATTCCTTCAGCTCATGCTTCACCTTTTGATTGCCTATGTAGCGCCGATTAGTACCCTGGTCTCCAGTGAAGTAGGACCTCATATACTCCTCAAAAGTAGGTTGCCGACCTCTGCCTCTATCCCGGTCTTCTCTATCTCTGTCTCTGTAGCCTCGGTGGTGATCTCTGTGTTCCCGAGAAGGTTCACGGGCATATCTAGGTCTGTCCCGACGATCTCTATAATAATCTCTATCATCCATGTCATCTCGGTCAATCCTAAGTCTGTCCCTGTGACCTATGTGTCTATCTCTATAACCCCTGTAGTCATCTTTAGGGCTCCCATCTCTGTCAGGCAATCTCTGTATCACTGAATGGAGTTGGTACCTATCTTCTTCTATGGGCAGGTTGCAGTCCCTATCAGGGGGGATTCTCTGTCCTTCCAAGTGTTGCAATCTAGTCATGATTGCATTAGTTGTAGCCTTTTGATCAGCAGTAAATTTCTGAAACATCTCTAACATTGCTGCCATGGGGTCGGGTGGTTGTGGCAGTACCGGATGGCCATGTTCATCCATGGCTCTGATACCAAAATAATGTAGTCCTAGGTAGGAGTATTCCCACTAGGAACCAAGGTAATAGGATCACCAAACAAGGCTGCTGGTTTGGCTAGGCAGTTTGGGTTGTTTAAGGCTAATCTAGGGTTTAGGCTACGGTTAGGGATGAATGTGATACATGGTAATGATCAGCAGGTCTAGGGGATTAATTTGATATAAAAAAAATTCGGATTTGATTAGGTTTTATAATTCTGCAGATTTAGGGTTAGGGTTTCGAGTTTTAGAAATTAAGAAAAATTACCAAAACTAGGGTTTTGAGTGGGATCTAAGGGCTGGGACTAAGGTCGAGTTTACCAAACAGGGAGGGGAAGGCTCGATCCAAATATGGGAGGGTTTTGATGGTTAGAAGTACTGATTCTGGAATTTTAGGGTTTTTAGGTCTATGGGGGGATGAGGGGATTCTAGGTTTTTGAACTAGGGATGGGGGCAGCAGTCAGGATCGAGTGGAGGGGTTAATGTAGTGATGCAGTATCTGAAGTTTGAAGGGATTTGGGTGATAGGCTATGGCTGGACAGAATTTAGAACACTAGGGTTTACGAAAGTAAAACAGAAAAATTAAGGGGGATCGAATGGGGAAGGAAAAGGAATAAGAAAAACATAATTAAAACTCAAACTTACCACTGGAATCCACCGGCAGCAGCTTGAATGATGAAGGATGAAGTCACCTTCAGAAAGAGGTCCTCCCAACCGTCACGGCGTAAGGAGTCGTAGGAATCCACCCACCCTTTCCACCTTGAAATCCACAAGGATGCACACTCGAAGGAGCAGAACAGCAGCAGCAGTCGGCCAGCAGCAGAAAACAGTCTTTTTAATTCAAATTTCAATGTGGGGGAGCCTCCCACGATTTGTCCTTTTATAATTAAAGGCCAAAGGCCAATTCCTAATACAATCTAACTACCTCCTCACTTAAAATCGTGGAAGGAACCTAATTAAAATAAAATTACTAATTTAAAACCCCGAAAAGACTTAGTTACCCCTATTAACTTAAATAAAAGAATCTAACTTAAAACAACTAATTTAAAAGAAGATTCCATATTAGCCAATAGGATATAAGGACCTATTAACCAATAGGAACACTTCACGTAAATTAGACCAATTGAACCAATTGGATGCAACCAATTCTAAACCAGTCCAATCTAAAAACAGGAAAATAAACTAAGTATGGAAAATAATAATCCTAATCTATGGCTCCCTATTCAATCCCTAAGTTCAGAGCTTCTTCTTCTTCTTCTTCTTCCTTCTTGGAGCTGCATCACACCCATAAATGAAGAAGGTGATATAGAGGATGATATTTCACAGAGAATTGAAATAGGATGGATGAGGTGGAGAGGTGCGTCTGGAGTGGTGCATGATCGTCGTATTCCTTCAAAGATCAAAGGAAAATTTATAGGACAGTCATACGACCAGCTATGATGTATTGGTGCGGACTATCAGGCAATTAAGAAACGTCATATGGATAAACTAAGTGTAGCAGAGATGAGGATGCTGAGATGGATGTGTGGCAAAACTAGGGAGGATAAAGTAAGGAATGACGAGCCTTGTGCACTGGGTATGACCTTTTTTTTGGGGAGCATAGTTATCTAGTCGACGCCATGGCGTCTAGGCTCCTTGGGCTCCTTGCCACCATGGCGGTGTCGCCTTGATTTTTGCCAGTCTAAAACGCCATGGTCGCCTTCCCGCCTTGGTAACTATGTTTGGGAGTAGCCATTATATATGATAAGCTACGAAAAGAGTCATATGAAGTGGCATGGCCATGTACAACGTAGGCCTTGGGATGCTCCAGTACGGAGGAGTGGTTTGATTCAGACTGCAGGAACTAAAAGAGCAAGGGGCAGACCTAAAATGACCCTAGGAGAAGTGGTAAGGAAAGACATGAATAGCTTAGGCCTTGTATCAAGTATGACCTTGAATAGAGCTGATTGGAGGGCAAGGATCCATGTAGCCGACCCCATTTAGTTGAGATAAGGTTGAGTTGTTTGTTTGTTTTATATATATATATATATATATATATATATATATACAGAAAAAAAATTCCAACACCGTGAGGCCATAGATCAAGCTCCGGTGACATATAAAAATATCATCACCAACTTTCACGCATTTATCATATTTTTTGCAAAAAAAATCATTTTTGGGAAGTTCATTACCTATATCTGTTGAATGTGGTCAAATCTTCACCAATATGCAGCAACCGATGAATGTGGAGTGATGTGGCAACCCTTGACAGCTTATTCCAGCAGATTGATGAGGTAAGGTGGCCTAAATCAAAGAAAATAAGGGGTTTTCTCTTTCCGCAGGCGAAATAGGCAAGACAGTCAAGTTCGGGTCGAAATTTAAGTAGAGTGAAAAAGTCATTTCATCGAAACGACACAACACAAAGTTGAAATTTCGGCAAAACACCGAAATTTCGACCGAAACAGTGTCGATTCTGGGTTTTGCCTTCTGTTTCATCTCGGCAATGTCGAAATTAGTGAAATTTTGCCGAGATTTCGGCGAATTTTTTAACTATGAATGAAATAGGAATTTTGCAGAAAAAGCGATTTACTTGGGATAAGGCTTGGTTGAGTTAGCTGTCCTATTCTCAAGATGAATCACAAAAGGAAGAAAAGAAAACAAGTTGAGGTAGCTATAATAACTCAATGTTAATCAAATGAACATAGATATCGCTTAGAAATTATAAAGATATCCCGTGTCTCATTTCCATTTCACCAGCTTCCATTCATGCATTATTTTCAGACTACTTTATATTCATACAAGTATATAGAAACAAAGTCATCTGATGCCAGAACTTAATAATGTTTTAGGTGCTCTGGAAAGGATCAATATGAGATATGCAGGTTTAACGACCACTCAGCCATTGAAGCAACAGCCCATTTTTGAATACACAAGCTGATTAATTAGGTTGCGCTTTATAATTACAAAGCACCCTTTTTCATATCAACAACCCAATTAACCAGATAGTTTCTATAATTCTACATATGAAAATAAAAACATGAACAATGTCCTAATAGCAAAACATATCTAGCTAAGAATCAAACCTCATGTGTTCTCCCCGCTGGAATGATGATCTCCCTGTAATCATCAGCTTTCCTGTACAAAAACTTCAACTTGAAAAACCATAGAACCAAAATATAATAACCACTACATCCTCAAACCATGTCCAAGTGGAAACAAGTGGATTAAGCTACAGAATGAGTTGGAACTTGCCTTGCTTCTGCAGTACCTGCATCCTCTGCTGAAATTAGGAAGGGGGAATTTGCAAAGACGTCCCTACAGAACTGTTTCTTATCAGCACAAAAGGGGAAAAAGTAACACATCCTGAAGCAGGGTTATTTTATGGCTCCACAAACATGCACGCCCTCTGATTTATAGGATGGGCTAAAAAATAAACACAATATCAATACAGAATGCTGTAAAAGGCAATAGAATCCCTTTTGTTTTCTAAATAAGAATAAATTTGTCAGTGAGCTTCATCAAACCTCTGACAACGATCCAGAAAAATATCACACAGCTGATGCCTAACTGATAAACACATGTTCCCCCAAGATGCTAGTATCTCTGGAGGGCTCTATATCAGCCAATAACATTGAGGATGAGCATTCCAGACAAGGTTCATGTTCCGACTTCCAATTTAGTTGGGACTCAAGGCTTAGTTCAGTTGAGATGAGTTATTAAAAAGAACAAGTTAATTAGCCTGTAGTTGAGGATTTGCAAGTTTGATAAGACTGGGCTAGAAAATTTGCAAACTTAAGGATGGAAAGGAAAGAGGAGATTCAAAACGAAAATTAGAGCCTGTGTTTGAGGTGTATGGAGACGAGGCTTCCAACACCAATGGATTCACAATAGTCTTCTTCCAGGAACTCGTAAGTGGTGGTTATAGCCGAGGGCATGAATGGACTGAGGAATCTAATGAGAGATGTAGTATCGACCAAGCGTATGAAATTCACTACCACAGCCGTGGCTCCCAAAGAAGGATGAATGTTTATCCATAAAAGACATCAGGCTGTTGATGCATACATTTACGCTGCCTTTTCCTAACAGTTCAAGCTTTTAGGAGAAACGGTAGCGAACATGGTATCAGAGCAGGGAGGTCGAGTGTTCGATTCCTTCCTAGGCGGCATGGCGTTTTAGAGGGTAAATGATGAAATCAATCTTGGGAATTGGGAGAATGACTTGTGCCAATGAGACACAAGCCAGCTTTATTTATAATATGAATAAGAATGTTCTGGAATGAGTACAAGACCAAAATACCCCTATGGACAATTCTACCCTTGTACCCATATTACAACACTCCCCCTCAAGTTGGTGCATAGATATTAATCACGCCCAACTTGCTAACAATAGAATTGAATAACTTAAGACTTAATCCTTTGGTAAGAACATCTGCAAGCTGATCATCTGAAGGAACAAAGGATATACACATCTGACCACTGTCAAGCTTCTCCTTGATGAAATGACGGTCTATCTCCACATGCTTTGTTCGATCATGATGAACAGGGTTGTGAGCAATGTTGATTGCAGATTTACTGTCAAAGTATAGTCGCATTGGCATCTCAACCTCAATTCCAAGGTCTTGTAACAACCCTTAGAAGCAAAAAGCCTCACAGATACCCTGGGCCATCGCCCGAAACTCAGCCTTTGGACTAGAACGAGCCACAATGGTTTGTTTCTTGCTTCTCTAGGTGACAAGGTTTCCTCCTACATAAGTACAGTAGCCAGAAGTTGAACGCCTGTCATCGGATGACCCAGCCCAATCAGCATCTGTATAGGTTTCAACCTTCATGTGACTATGAGGTGAAATCGATATCCCACTCCCAGGCGCAGCCTTCAAGTACCTCAAAATTCTGTAAACAGCTTCCAAATGGGTAGAATAGGGGTCATGCATGTACTGGCTTACCAGACTTATTGCGAAGGCAATATTTGGACGAGTATGGGACAAATAAATAAGTCTTCCCACTAATCTCTGGTATTGCTCCCTATTCACTGGTTCTCCTTCTTTTGACTTGAGGTGACAATTAGGCTCTACAGGAGTTTCAGCTGGCTTACATCCAAACATATCTGTCTCAGATAATAAATCCATGGTATACTTCCTTTGAGATAGAGAGATTCCTTTGTTAGAATAGGCAACCTCAATACCTAGGAAGTACTTGAGTTTACCCAGATCCTTGATCTCAAATTCAGTGCCCATAAATTTCTTCAATAACTCAATCTCCTCCTGGCTACTACCTGTGATAACTATGTCATCCACATACACGATCAACATAGTTATATATGTGGTAGTCTTCTTAATACATAATGTGTGATCTGCATTGCTCTGCTTGAACCCAATGGAGACCAATGCTTTATGGAACCTACCAAACCACACCCTAGGGGATTGCTTTAACCCATAGAGAGCTCGATTGAGTTTGCACACCTTTCACTGAGTCTTCTGAGAATCAAAATCGGATGGAATATCCATGTAGACTTCTTCGGCCAATTCACCATGCCAGAATGCATTTTTTACATCAAGCTGAAATAAGTCCCATCCCTAATTCACTGCATAAGACAGGAGCACTCTCACAATATTCATCTTGGCCACTGGAGCAAACATCTCCTGGTAATCTATCCCATACGTCTGGGTAAAGCCTCTAGCAACCAGCCTGGGTTTATATCTCTCAATGCTTCCATCAGCCTTATGTTTTACTACAAAAACCCATTTACACCCTATAGCTTCTTTCCGGGTGGTAGCTGAACCAGATTCCACGTGTTATTTTTGCCTAGGGCTCTCATCTCTTCCTCCATAGCTTCTTTCCAGTCCAAGTGTGCAATTGCCTCCTGCCAAGAGTTAGGAAGAGAAACAGGGACAGGGAAGCAAGAAATGTCTGGAAACTAGGAGACAAAGAGTCATAGGAGACCACATTAGAGATAGGATGATGAGTACAACTACGTTTACCTTTCCTAACAGCAATAGGAAGGTCAAGAGTAGGATCACTCACAGAAATAGAGAGTTGCTTACCAGAAGGAACAGGGTCAATAGCATCTGGAATCGTGTCAGTCAATTGAGTAGGAGAGATGGTAGTAGGCCTGTACTGCTCTTGTTTCCTCTTCCTGACAAACACTTTAATTTGCTTATCTTCCTGAATCTTATTCTCCTATACTGGCTGAACTGTGGTTTCTACTGACACAGGAGTCTCCCCTTGAACAAGAACCACAGAAGTTTTTTCATGAGAAGAAATCACACTTTGGCTTTGATCTTGTTCCTGCTAGTAACCCCTTCTTCAAGAACTTCCTCTTCTTCCCAGGGTAACCCTATAGGAGGAATACACTAAAGGACCCCTTCATTATGAACAGACTCCCCCTCAAGAGGGACAAGGTAGAAGGGAACAGATTCCTAAAAAACAACATCCATGGACACAAAAATTTTCCGGGAAGCCAGATGATAACATTTATAACCCTTTTGGGTAGCAGAGTATTTTAGAAAAACACAACAAAGGCCCCGAGGATCTAATTTCCCATGGACATGATGGTTGCGAACAAAAGCAACACACCCAAAAACCTTGGGAGGAATAGGAAAAGTGACAGAACCAAGGAGAGTTTCCAAGGGGCTTTTGTTACTCAGGACATGTGAGGGCATCTGATTAATAAGAAATGTTGCAGTTGTAACAGCATCCCCCCATAAACGAACAGACACATTCATAGAGAACATTAATGACCGAGCAACCTCAAGAAGGTGACGGTTTTTGCGTTCTGCAACTCCATTTTGAGGAGTATCAACACAGGAGGTTTGGTGAATAATGCCATGGGCAGCAAAATAAGACTGAAAGGGCCCAACAGAGTACTCAGTGCCATTATCAGAGAGAAAAATTCTGATTTTGGCATCAAATTGAGTACGAACCATATTGTGGAAATGCTGAAATATTTGGAACACCTCACTTTTTTGTTGCATTAAATAAACCCAAGTAGTACGACTATAACAATCTATAAATGTCACAAACCAACGAAAATCAAGAGAGGAAACCACACAGGCAGGGCCCCACACATCAGAATGTATTAAGCTGAAAGGAATTAAACTACGATTATCTGAAATAGGATAAGTACTTTTGGTTTTCTTGGCCAGAATGCGAGCATCACAGTGAAAATTGTCCAAATTACAAGACTTAGAAAAACCGGGAAATAAACTAGAAAGAGTTCTTAAAGGGGGGTGTCCCAATCGTCGATGCCAAGTATGCAAATTAGCAAGTGCCTTAGAAGAAGATCCTGGAAGAGAAGCCATAGTGGATAACGCAGTAAGAGGCTGCTTTAACAGGTACAGGCCACCTTCCATCTTACCACATGCAATCGTACTGCCCGTTTCCAAGTCCTAAAACACACTTCGAGACGGGGCAAAAATGACCTTGCAATTCAAATCACGAGTAATACTACTAATAAACAATAAATTAGTAGAAAAATTAGGAACATGAAAAACTGAAGATAAGGGAAGGGAAGAAGAATATTTAACAAGGCCTTTCCCAGAAATGGGAGACAAGAAACCATTAGCAACCCTCACTTTATCATTACCAGCCAAAGGAGAATAATGGGAAAAAATAAGAAGGGGAACCGGTCATGTGATCTGTAGACTGTAGCTCCAGAGTCAATAATCCATGGAACAAGGTTGACGAAGGAGCTATGACCACAAAACCAAATACCTGAAGTAGGAGGGCAGGACCATCAGAGGGAGAGGCAGAAGTGGTAGAGGCAACACTGGCATGGGCCGAGATGCTGAAGTCCGAGATTCCAACCTAGGCATCAAACAACGCAGGTTGGTTAGCTCATCAGAAGAGAGAGGTGCATCAGAAGAATCGTCATCAGTGATGCAGCACTGCCTCCAGACCGAGGCTAACCATGCCCACGAGACTCCGATGGGCGACCATGTAGCTTCCAACACCTATCCTTTGTATGATGCTCCTTGCCACAGTAGTCACACTTGACTAGAGGTTTGCCAGATGGAGTAGGATAAACTCACCCCTAAGGGAAAGAGAAGGCGGAAAATAGGGAAAGGTGACCCCTAAAAACCGACAAAGAGGGGCCGGGCTGTGAGGAGGCGGAAGGTGGTGGGGACGAAGGGGGCTAGTGGCGGTGGTGGCAGTGTTTCTCGCGAGAGGGAAAGAGGCGAGAGAGAGAGAGAGGCGGAAGGGGGGGTGGAGACGGAAGTGGTGGTGGTGGTGCTACGGTGGTAGTGGTGTTGCGACCTGAAGAATGGCGGTTGTGTTTTCAAGCATTAGGACTCGAATCCCTAGGTCGATTCCTCTTGGCTCTGATACCATGATGAAATCAATCTTGGGATTTGGGAGAATGACTTGTGTCAATGAGACACAGGCCAACTTTATTTATAATATGAATAAGAATGTTCTGGAATGAGTACAAGACTAAAATACCCCTTATGGACAATTCTACCCCTGTACCCATATTACAACAGTAAAAAATCAAGGCGACACCGCCATGGCGGCAAGGTACCCGCCTAGGCACCTAAGGCATCCAAGGCGACCAAGGAGTCTGGACGCCATGGCATCGCCTTGGCAACGTCTAAGCGAAGCCTTGATAACTATGCTAGGAAGTGCATCGGAAGAGTTCTCCCGACATTTCTTCTACCTCGGTGTCATGTGTGGGCACATGTTTGTGTCACGTGCAAAGGTCTTCAGCATGCACGTGCAAGGGAATGTTGATGTATACATTTACATTGCCCTTCCCTTACAGTTCAAGCTTTTAGGTGAAACGGTAGCGAACATCTACTAGCTAAGTGATTCGATATGCACGATGATAGCCAAAGCAATATTCAGAAGATGGACGAAATCTGGATGCCATCATCTATTCATCTCCCCTCTCAGGATGCTTATGTTGAGGATAAGAAATTGAAATTCTTCATGTCAGTACTATAGAGACAGAGTGGAGAGCAGGGGGTGGATTTGTGGAAAGCATATGATAATGTGAAGTTGTGAACAAGGATTTTTGGATTTTATCACTGATAGAAATGGAGTCAGATCTCATAGAAGAGATTGTATTACAGGCTACATCATGTCATACATTATTGTATCCTACCCGACGGCTCCCAAATAGTCTTTGTCACTATTCCTCCTCACCTTAGTAGTTGACACGTGCAGCAGAACGCTACAAAAGGAGATGAAAGCATCCCATTTTCAATTCGTCAACGCAACAAGACTCTTATAGGAAACAAACAAGAGATATATCTCTGTAATATAAAGTTAAGAAAGAGAGAAATCACAAGCTCCCCAATTTTCTTGTCTCGTTTCAACTTACCTTGTTTTTCACTTCTTTGTTGTTCTCTCAAAAGCCCCAAGTTACCAAGTGAATCCACCCATAGTTCAAAAACTCGCCGAGATTTCGGCAAGATCTCGAAAAACTCGAGAAACTCGAGCTGGTCGAGACGAAATACCATACGAAATAGAAAAATGCAAAGTTTCAAAAAACTCGACCGAGATTTTGGTAAACTGCAACAATGCCTTTTATAAAAAGGCACAAACTCGAGCTTCATTTCGAGATTTTGACATATTTCAACATAGAAGCTGCTGTTTTGGTCTGGAAAAGGGGGAAATCTTGATTTTTTCACTTTTTGGCCACATCATCACTCCTTGCTACTGGGATCCACCAGGTCATAGTTCATATCACTAGGCAAGTAGGCAGTCACTTGTTGGGACTTGGGACTTGGGAGACTTATGTATTATTGTTCATTGTACTTCGTACATGGTAGTTGGTACTTGGTAGTTGGAAGCAAGGTGTCTATGTCCGTATGAGTGGATGACTTATGTATTATTGACTTATTATTCACTGTAGTAAGTAATGTAGTTTGTAGTAGAAACTTGCAAGTCTTTAACTATTTCTTTTCAAGATTATGTGTCTACATCCATTATTGCAAAATTTACTTGTTTTACTTTCAAACAATGTGTAGAATAGGCAATATTACATTAAGGGTTCGGCCTTTACTGCCAACCAAGGGTGCAAATCCAAAACACCAAATTGGGTGTTGTTTTTTTTTCAATTTGAAGCTTCAAATATGTTTATTAAGGCTAAAAAAACCTTCTCTTAAAGTTTCGGAGCCAACTATGGCCATTTTCCCACAGAAACATAGTTCCGAAACCCCCCCCCAAAAAAAATGCATCGTCTCTGCGAGATCTCGAGATTTCGAAAAACTCGACCGGGTCAAGACGGCTGTTCTAGACGAGTTTTTGAGCCTTGAATCCACCAATAGATTATCTAAAAATGCAACCACGGAGGTACATGACTAACTCTAGCAAGCGCTCTTTCTAAGTTTCTGTATTTCAGATTATTACTATCTTTTCAACTTTTTTCTGATATGCCAAATGCTGGGACAATAACTTGCAAATATTAAAATGAAAAACACCGTGTCTTCTGAAGCATCAGACGTATATAAGAGAAAGAAAGTTGGATGAGAACTTGAAATAATTTATGGAACACCCCAACCCAAAGGTGGTTGAATCCTAATCAGACAAACTATAGATATTCACAAAGAATTTTAAAGGGTGAACAACAACATAAACAGCACTGGCTTAATAAAGTAAACATTTAATGAAGGTTGGAAGCAGACAGCAGGCGCTCCAAGTGAGAAATCAACAAAAATAACATTAATAAGCAGATAAGATACCCAATAAATTTAATGAATCTTTCCAGCTCCGAAGTGTAAACATGCACTGCTTGTTCCAAAACAGAAACTTCGTCCTTCTGTCTGTTCAACCAAACACAAAACAAAAGGGACAAAGAGAAAGAGAAACATTAATGCTTGATAGCAAGTAGGAGGATGACGAGTAACATTAGTTTTCCTTTTATTACAAAGATGTATCAAAAGAATTCAAGCACCAAGAAGGACAATTCTCCAAACTAACAAGCAAGAAGTGCAACTCACAGTTTTCGAGCTTCAAACCGGCCCCATACGAGATGAAGAAACAGTCGAATGGATAGCACCATGGTTGTAAGACTGTATAAAGACGGTCCGTAGCGTTCACGTTGCTCTTCCATGGGTCTAAATACAAAATGGTTTTCAGGATCATGTCACATGCATCACATAATTAAAAGCACAAGCTTGATTACAATTAATGAAAGCAATCCACCAATTGATGGAGGGATTAGATTGTTACTGCTGCCCCTGCTTTTCCAACTCTCACACACACAATGTTGACCTCCCCAACTTGAGGAGAATGTTAGCACCAACCCCACATTTTCTGGACTGAAACTACTCTCAATTAACCGTTATATTCCTTTCCCCCCCAAACTAAGCAAAAGTGAAATAAGCTCATTTTCGTCAATTTTATTTCTTCTCCATCTCCCACAATCCCCACACCGGAAAGGTGAGCTTAACCCCTTTCAACGAATTTGTTCCACCATCACAAATCCCAAATCCCTTTTAGAGAAAACCCTGGTCTTCTTCTAAGGTAGTTTTTCCTGGGGATTAGAATCGTCGGCCAGCTACAACAGGAGCATATGTGGTATGTTTCAGCATTTGATATTCCCACACTGAGATAAAGCTTTGAAAACTTCTCAAGACCTCAACTTTAGTAGTTTAGTGAATTGTTGAATATACAGAAATTCAATAGATGGTGGGCCATATAGTTGAAATGGTGCTCCAAATGGTGGACCATTGACAATCAACTGGAGATTCTCTCTTAGGGAGAGGGTTAGCATTATTTGCACATTTTTTGGACAGAAAGTAAAGCCATGCATTTACTATTACTAAGCTTTAACCTTTAGAAATAGGAGGAGCTTAATAAATCAATCCCCTCCTTTTTTTCATGAAGTCAATCCAACCTTTTTGCAATGGCTTAATGTAGGAATAGGGTACTGATGTCCAAACCTAGAGTTGGATCATAGGTACTAACAAAGCAGTAGCCTTTATCACTTGGTTCCAGCAGCAAGATAATAAAGATCACCCAAAATAATTGGCTACCAAAAGGATCCTTCACACACAAGACAGTTCAGTGCCTGAAACACACTTCTAAGATGATATTCGGTCACCGAGAAACTGAACAATATAACAGGTTGTGCTATCGGCAGAACAGGGAATGAATAAACCCCAGAAATAGCAACTGATTCAAATTTAGCAAGTAGGAATCTCAGATGGAACTGATCCCCCAGTCGAGGGTAGAGATCTTATGACTGATTAACACTTCAAAAGCTCAGCAAATTCTGATGGCTGGATTAAAAGTTACAAGGGAGTCTCAGAATTAGAAACTAGAAATCCAAAATAGCAACTTACAGCGCACAGCCATATCCAGCCATTGGATCAGGCTGCAATCACCATCGAAGGAGGGTAGGCTGGGTATATTGCTATCAAAATATGGGCTGTAACTGAGGGTCGGATCTGGAGTTTCATAAGCTTGAAGTCAGCAACAATAATCTCCCGGACAGCTAAGCTAAGCCGCAAGGTTGCAGTTTGCACTTTCAAGGACCACCTTCTGGGACACTCGATGGGGTAGTCTTCAAGGGATCTCTCAGCAATAATAGTGATGGAAAGCAGTGCCTCGATTATTCAAAGGTTGGGCTTATTGCAGGGTAATGAAAATAGAAACAAGGAATTAGTGGAAAAGAGAAAAGGAAGATTGGGGGGGAGGAACATGACCAAGGCCTCTCACCTATGGCCTTGATCCATCTCTCATATACCTCAAGGACTCTCTCCTTTGCTGTATCTCACAGCTCTCATGGTTTACAAACCAAACCTTTTTTTTCTAATCCATCAAATCGAAGGCAATAGGAGCCCATTCTCTTTATTTATAATGATTAACATAGTCATTACAAAATTAGCAACTCCCAGTAGCATAAGGAGGTGCTTAGCTGCCAATAAAACTGGGAAAGAAAAAAGCCCTAACATAAAAATAGAAACTTGCTGGAAAAATAAAAACTCTAGCTATTGACTCAATAACAATGCAAGAAAATAAAAACTACTGAAATAAAACTAATAGATAATATCCTAACGAATATTGGCAGCATCTCATCCAAGCCAGTTGTTGATATTGGGCCCCCCAACACTGTTCAAATGAACAGTAGCTGAGTGAACAGAGTTTGACCCTTTTGTTCTTCGTTCTTCGATCTACAGCATGGCTGCACATGGCTGTCACTAGCCTCCCTGCCTGTTTCAAAACCAAAATCAAGCATAACCCAGTCACCATAGATTGATCAAACCATAAGCAAAGAAGCCATCACTCTACCCCTCTCTCACCATGGCTGCCACAGCCATCACGCCCTTCCCAACCTCCTTCAAAACTAAATCCATCCATATAACCATCGCTGGAGAAGCAACCCAGATAAGGGATCGTTGGCAAACTGGAACTGCAACTCAAATGATCAGAAAAGATCGAACTGAAAACAGTTCTGAAGGAGATGAAACAAAAGATTGAATCAAACAAAATCATATTGCAGTTCCAAAGTTATTTGACGATGCAAAAGACCAAAAATTGAAGGAATTGACGAAAGAGTAAGAAAAGAAAAAGAATATCTACTCTTTGATAGCTATTCAATGTGCTCTTTAAATGTCAAAGAAGATTTTCTGTGGTCTCTTAGGTTCAATTAGTTCTGTTGATCACAAACTTTATTTCTAATTCTGCTAATCTCTTCATTCTTACCATAGTCACTGTCTGATGAACATCAAAAATAGGTCTGTTATGGACTTATGGCCTTGGCATTGGGGCCTTGCAGCAGCTACCAAAGGGGTGCTTTCCAATGAGTTTCATTTTCAGCTTGCAGTCAATCGTTGTGGACTCTAACAAACTAACATTTGTTAGAGGTATTAATGGGTTGAGTACGAGGTAAAAATATCAAAGCAAAGTGATAGTTAGATTAGGAAAAACGCACATGGACAGAAAATAGAAAAGAAAACTAACATAACCCTCAATCCATCAGTACGATGGTGCTCAAGTTTGGGTCAAATGGAGCAGAAGGGGAAGGTAATCACATATCCAAAATCCAGTCTAATTTGATGGTTAAATTCTCTGAAATAACAGGCTGAAGTTTCAAACTTAGAAAAGGAAAACAACTCCAATCGAAAGACCAGAAACAGTATGTAAATTAATAGAAGATGACAACTTTAAAAGCAACAAGTTAGGATTACATTAAACACAAAATAAGTTTAAAAATCACCCAAGAAGAAACTACCGTAGAGAGAGAATAACTGCTGGAATGACTGCAGAACAGAAAAGAAAGATGAAGAAAAGGAGAAGAGAAAGATATGGCTTGGCTTCACCACCAAAGCCTGCGGTTGGGTTCCAAGTTCCAACACCCTCCCTCCAAAGCTTCACCACTTTGGCTGCAAGCCTGCAACTGAATCACTACAGTGCACACACTGACACACTAGAGTTCTTTTTCCAGAACATCAAATCTGTGGGCCAGGTGTGCCCTTTGCTCTTTATAATAAACAATGAACTGATTACAAGAATAGAAACTCTCCTTACTACTTGGCTGCCAAGCAAACACAAAAAAGAAACCCTTTTAAAAAGGATCCTTAGCTATTACAAATAAAATAGAACCTAGGATGGATACTTCTAGAGGATCCATTGCTACTACATGCAAATAGAAAGTAACAAAATTAGAAACTTCTACTTAATACCTATTTTAACCCTAGTTCAAAATCTCGGTTGGAACCACTGAGATTTCACGAAATATTTTGGTTTCAACAAAGTTTGAAACGAAACTAAGTGCAACTCAGAAAGAATGCAGGGTTTTGAGACCGAAATTTCGGTTTCAACTCGTTTTCGGTACAAAAACCAGTGTTTCAATCCAAATTCCGGTTTCGATTTGGTCTAGAGTGGTTTTGCCTGTTAGAGGGGAGGAGGAAATCAAAAATACCAGATTTTATATTTTTTGCCAAGTCACCTACATTTGGTGGAATAAAGTATTGGGTACTACTACAATGCATCTACAAGAAGGATTTCCTGCATTTGAGCAAGATTTGTGTAAGATTCAAACTTATGAGGTTGTAACATTTTGAGTAGGAGACTTTGTAGGGGTCTTTTGAGTATTCACCTTTGATGTTGTTGACTGTACCCTTTTGATGTTGTAACATTTCGACATTTAATAATATTAAATATTTTTCTCCATTTGTGAATTATAATTGCATAATTTTGGTTGTATACATTTATTTTTGTATGTTATAGTACAAAATTATGTGTAGCATAGGCTATCTTTGAGAAATATACAGGCAAGGTACACTGCCAACCTAGGGTACAAAAACAAACTAATATTTTGAGTGTGTTTTTTAACAATGCAAAGGTTCCATTGCGTTTAGGGATGCTTAATTAGGTTCTCCATAAGGTTTCGGGCAAAAATATGGTCATTTGACCAGCGAAATGTGCAAAGTTCCAACCGAAATTTGGTGGTTTTACGAAATATTTCGGTTTCAACCTTGGTTGAAACAGACTTCTTGAACCTTGATCTTACACAGGAAGTAACTCATTACATGGAATTAGAAACGATGAAAATAGAAACTAACTACTTAATTCCGTATAGGCCTTAAATCCCTGATATTAGGGCTTATAGAATGGACCCATTACAAAAGAAAACTCAAAATTACTTAGTCCATGACCATATAAGATATAACCCATTGGAGACTTAAATTTAAGCCTAACTTGTTGAACCTTGATTTCAACTTGACCCAAAAAAACTGATCCAAACCCAAATCCAAAAAAACTTCTTCCAAGCGATGTGAATTGCATCACTTTTTAAGTAAAAAAAATCTGATGTTTGATGCTATTTAATTTTAATTTATTTCATTGCTTGAGTTTTAATGTAGTCCTAGGTTTCAATAGTCAAACTAGGAACCAAACCAGGATCTTTTATCAAAAGGTGAATCAGTTTTAGGGTAAAACCAAGAGAACAATGGGAAATAAATCATATGAGGAAACCAAGAGAACAATGGGAACCCAAATATATTAGGTTAGGGATGGGAGTAATAAATCATAGATTTTGTAAGCAGAAGAATTACCGCCAATCTCAACCATAGGGTCAATTTCATCATCAGTCCACTCATCCAATGTCACAAACAAAACCTTTGAAATATGTGTTCCGATAGTTGATGAAGAGAACCTAGAGATCAGATTGCTTGACTGTAGAACAATAATGGGGATGCCAAGAGAACCAAAACAAATCACTTGGGCTTCCCACCACAAGGTGTTAATCAGATCGAACACCGATTCCTTCACACGAATCACCCAGGCTTCCCACCGCAAGATGTCGATCGGATCAAACACCAATCCCACTAGCCTTGATCAAACACAAGGCAAAAATCTTCAACGGAGAAGAAGAGCAGCAAAAAGTTTTTCATTAATATCAAAATTCGTGTTCAAAACTTGCCCCCTTACAACCTTATATAAAAAACTCAAAAATAGACTCCTACACTAAAAAGGAAAAGCCTAACCCAATCCTTAACCTATTAAGTAACCTAAACTGACTACGAAACTGAAATAGACTCAAAACAAAGTCCTAATCCAGCCCAACTAAACACTTAAAAGAAAAACTACTAAAGTCACTTAAAGTGAACCACTGGTAGAACCGGTTCCATTTAAGAACAAAAACACCAAAATAAAACTAAGTATGGAACTAAAACATCTAATCCCGTATGTAACCCTATTACCCATATTTTAGATCCATAAAAGTGACATATTACATTGAAAACCCATGGGATCAAAGGCCCAACATGTATAGAACCCAACCCTAGACTTATTTCTAATAAAACAAGGTTATTTTGGTGCTGAATCTGCATCAAGTTTACTTATTTATGGGTAAAAAAGACAAAAAGTCCTTATAAGTAGCATTGTCATAAAACAAATAATCATAGCCTCTTCATTGTAACACCTCCTATTGACATTATTTTACTTTGAAAAATATTTCATCTGGAGATGCATCATATTGGTACTTCCAGCAAGGCAGATTAAGGTGAGTTTAAGTGCAAATGCAAAAGTACTTTAAGGATTAAGATGAATAAGTTAAAAAATTTATGAGTGAAACCAACAAAAGGGAAAACAATAATCATTTTCATGTTTAAAAAATCTGAAAGGAAACAAATAAATTACTAATAGTAAAACAGATCAAGATCATGAAAGCTAAAGGGCGAAATTACCCTTGGTCGTCATTTATTTGTCGTATAAAGTCTAGTAAAACCTGCATGATATAAAAGAACCAGGAGAAAGTAAAACGGGAATGACAAAGCAAGAGCAAAACAATTGATAAAAACTACATAAAAGCCTAATAAAACAAATTATAAAAGCAAATATGTTCACATCTTTTTCAGACCAGTACAAGATAGCAGATGAAAATATACATAGAGAAAACAGAATCCTAGATGCTTAACCAAGTTAAAGTATCTTTATTCATTGTCCATAATAAGAGACAACAAAATGCATATGCCTTCTGAAGAGTCTTCAAGCCCTTGAGGGTCCACCCCATGAGGCAATCAATAGTAGAGAAGAGAATGTGATTGAAACTTGAAAAACGATGAGAAGCACAAGTGATGTATGTGAAGCATGGAAACAAATCCTATTTTATCTCTTTTACTCAGGTGTGGGATATGCTAAGGGAGCTACTTTTCTTACAAATTATCAGTAATATTTAATTAGGAATCATTAGTTGGGAATCAGGTCAAGTCAAAGGCCCAGCAATCAGTGTTACATAAGTGATGCTGTTATTTTATGTGGAAAATTGAAGTTGATAGGAGCATTTTAGTCCTCTCATAATGTGATGATAATTAGTGGCTGTCTGACGGGTTTAAATAAGTCTTTATTGTGCTTATAGATGGAAAAAGAAGAAAACCACTTATTTGAGTTGTTTGGCAAACTCATATATTTTTTTTAATAAACCAAGTTTCTGCTTCTTCTTTTTTAGCAAGCCATGGGAAGTTGAAAGTTTTTTAACAGAGAGGGAAAAGAGCATGAGCTTTAATGGAACCCCAAAAAAAACACTCATTTTGGCAAGTTCCCAAACATATTTCATTGTAAATAAGTGGTTAAAAAAACCCTTATTCAATACAACAACAACAACTACTCAGCCTTATCCCAACTAAATGGGGTCAGCTACATGGATCCTAGCTAAGACAAGATAAAAAGATAAAGGAAAAGAAATGGAACGCAACAACAAATCAGTCTTATACACAGTAACTGGGGCCAGCAACGCGGATCCTTTCCCTCCAAACAGCTCTATTCCACGTCATACTTGGAGCAAGACCTAAATTAAGCATATCTTTCCTCACCACTTCTCCTAGGATCATTTTAAGTCTGCCCCTAGCTCTTTTAGAACCTTCAATCAGAATTGAGTCACTCTTCCGAACCGGAGCATCCGAAGGCATCCGTTGAACATGGCCATGCCACCTCAGCTGACTTTCTCATACCTTATCTTGAATCAGGGCTACTCCCAGACCAGCTCTATGCCTCTAACAATATCATTCTTTTTTTTATCCTTCCTTGTTATACCACTCATCCATCTCAACATCCTCATCTCTGCTACACTTAGTTTATCTATATGACACTTCTTGACAGCCCAACACTCCGCGCCATACATCATAGCCGGTCTTATGACTGTCCTGTAAAATTTTCGTTTAAGCTTTAAGCGGATCCATCGATCATACAACACTCCGGATGCACCTTTCCACTTCATCCAACCTACTCTAATCCTTTGAGAGACATCGTCTTCTGTATCACCTTCTTTACTAATGACTGATCCTAGATACCTGAAATGGTAACTTTGTGGGATCTCCATCTCATCAATTTTTACCCCCTCATAATCCGTACCGGAGTTGCTAAAGTTGCCAACCATATACTTCGTCTTCCTTCTACTTATCTTAAAACCTTTTGATCCCAAGGTTGATCTTCATAGCTCCAGTTTGGTATTAATTCCAGCCTTTGTCTCATCCACCAAAACAATTTCATCACCAAAACATCCACCAAGGAACCTCACCTTGGAGGCCTCTGGTTAACTCATCCATGATAAGCGC
This sequence comes from Telopea speciosissima, assembly GCF_018873765.1. Taxonomy (NCBI): domain Eukaryota; kingdom Viridiplantae; phylum Streptophyta; class Magnoliopsida; order Proteales; family Proteaceae; genus Telopea; species Telopea speciosissima. The sequence goes on from NC_057918.1 coordinate 30,826,883, forward strand.
ATACAGATAAGGGCTCAAGGCTGAGCCTTGGTGTAACCCAACTGTAATTGGGAATTCACTATCTTGACCCCTTACAGTTCTAACACTAGTCACACCATCATGCATGTCTTTAATTAAGTCCACATACTTGAAACATTTCTCATCTTTAGCACATGCCAGGTTAAATCCCTAGGAACTCTATCATAAGCTTTCTCTAGGCCAATAAAGACCATGTGAAGATCCTTTTTGCTCTCTCAATAAGCGCTTTTTCTTAAAATAAGTCTAGCCACCCCTTAACATGCGAAATATGCTAGGCAAACTTCACATTCTTCTTCATACTTCATCTCTTGTGATTCCTTCCTCTTCCTCTTCTCTATTTCTCTAACCATTCTTATACTCAAACAGTGTAATCGGTTTTTCTTCTCCCTGGTTCATAGATTTTATATTTCTAAAGGTAGGCCTTCTGAGATAACTAAAATCAAATTGTATGTTCTTCTGATTTAAAGATGAAAGCAAGGCTGGGCAAGCCCAAGACCAATCAGCCCAGCCTTCTGAAGCCTCAAGATTTCAAAGTTGTATGCAATTTTTTTTCTCAAATAATCCCTCAAATTATAAATAAGAAAAGATAAGAGACAAGAAGATTCTTTCCACCAAGGAAAAGCACAAACGACTACAAACTTATTATAACTGGTCATTACTCCTATTTGTAACATAAATTGATGGCTAAAGGAGGTTGTAGATACTTTACCATCTTTGAAAATGATCTCTCATTTTGAATATATCTATTTGATCTGCACAAATCTGAGATTGTGCGAAATTCCAAGAGTATTAGTTGAATTGAAAAATCCCACTAGTCTAGCAGGTATATGAAGAATACTTCGTCTAGCTTACCTATTTGCACCATGTGGAAAGGTGATGTGGCCATTTTGACAATTAAATAAAAGGACATGGTCTGGATTAGCTACATGTCAAATTTTAGAGCCTAATCCAATCAAATATCCTCCCGTGTATTGGCATGCATCCTAATTCCCGAGTATGTCCATGCACGCCTACTAGTACTCCAACCACTATTGGATCTCTCCTAATTCTTCGATGCTTTGTTTTGCCACTGGAAAACCCTGTTTGGGCTGAAACTTGACATGTGAGCAGGGGACCTTGGAGTCTACCTATCCACAAAATTTCGGCCCCATACAACATGTCATGTGGCAATATTAGTGAACAAACCAGGAATTTGTTTCTTGTCCTCCATTCTAGGAACCTCACACCCAATCAATTAAGGTGACGCAATCAGATAAAAGAAGAGTGGTCGAGCCTTGGCGCAACGGTTAAGTGGCGCTATTGCAACCTGTTGGTTGCAGGTTCAAAACTTGGAAACAACCTCTCCTGCGAAGCATGGGGTAAGGCTGCGTACATTTGCCCCTCCCACACCCTGCAGTAGTGGGAGCCTCGTGCACTGGGACGCTCTTTTTAATCAGATGAAAGAAGAGAATATACATCAGTTGATGTATACATCGATGCTACCCTTCCCTAACAATTCGAGCTTTTAGGTGAAACAGTAGCGAACATGGTATCAGAGCAGGAAGGTCAAGTGTTCAACTCCTGGGAAGTGCATCGGAAGAGTTTTCCCGACATTTCTTCTCCCTTGGTGTCACGCGAAGTAAATGCCACGTGAGCTCCACGTGCAAGGAGCATGGGATCTTGGCCTGCACATGCGGGGGAGTGTTGACGTATACATTGATGCTGCCCTTCCCTAACAGTTCGAGCTTTTAGATGGAACGGTAGCGAACAACGTCTGATCAGTTATTATTCGAAAGAGAATGGAGTTTGTACTCCAGTTTATGGCTACTAGAACTCCATATAAAAGTGGACCGGCAGAAAGAATAACACTTTTGGATATGGTAAGGTCGATAATGAATTCTACAGATCTATCTAGAAATTTTTGGGGTTATGCAACATAAACAACAACGATTATTTTCAAAGTTTCCAGAAAATCACGGTTGGGAAACCAGGTTTGGACTTGGGTAATGATTCAATTTTGTTCAAAACCTGGTAAAGAGTTGCAGAAACTCATCCAGGCTTAAATTGTGGGATGACTCGGTTTCAGCCAAGTTTTTCATGAATATTTATTCAATCCGACTTCAATAACTCACTAAGTCAGCAGTATGTTAAATTATCGAACTCCCCCCCATAAACCCTAACTTCTCCTTAAACTTACCAACTCAGCGTTCACTATTCCTGGTTTTCCAACCTAACACAAAAATATCTACTCCTGCTCTCTCAGTTATGGAGTTATAAACTTAAAATGCTCATATTTAGATAACAAAAAAAGATTAGCAAAAGCAATCATTAAGAACATAAATTTGACATGTTACTGAATATCGAAAGATAATTTGTCCTCTCTCTCTCTCTCTCTCTCTCTCTCTCTCACGACAGTGACAAGATTCTGGGAGTTCCCTGGTGCTCTCCCTTCTCTGTTAAACTGGTCCCCAGCTGAATCCTGAATCACACTCATTAAAAAATCAAGCTCTCAAAAGGCCCATCAATGTGGCTCACTAACGATGATATTCATGAGTTAACCAAAATTCCTCCTAAAACCGATGGGTGTTCTGCCTTCTACCCATGGAACTAAATCTCGGTCGGAACTAACAGAAATCTCCGAGTTGTCTCGGTTTTGGGCTGACGTCCCCGATTCAAGGGCTGGACCACCATAGGATAGACACATTAGGCCCATTTCCATCATGCAGTTGGTTCAGCCCATTATGAGCAAGGATGGGTCCCAACCTAATGTCCCAGGCAGATCTACACCACAATCTCAAACTCCCTTAATTCGTTGACCAGTCACTAAGTACGGTATGTAAAAATGAGTGCCAACCACATCGAAAAGAATCACTGAGTGGCACGTGTTATTTGGGTTGTCCAAGGGATTGTACTTGACCTGAAGACTAGGTGAGCAATCATCTTCAACCCTGATTGAGGTACAGAAAGGACTCTCTATGGACAGTCGCCCCCTCTGAAGCTTCTTGGGTTTGGCGCAGGATTTTAAAGGGTAGGTCTCTTTCTCCTCCAAGATTATCGATGGCCTATCCACCTCGCTCTGGCTCATTCCTATGGGTGTTCTCTTTCAATGGCAGATGCTCAAGCTGTTTATTCCTCTGGCATGGGCAAGGACTCCACAGTAGTTATCATTATCTCTAATGGAGATTTTCCCCCCTCCCCTCTTTTAGATATTTGAAATGCCTTGCCTCCCCTCCTCCCTGTTCAGGCTGTTTGAGGAGATAATGTTGTTTGGGTCCCTTCTTCCTTAGGTCACCTCCTCCTCTACTTGAGACTTCGTCAGATCTCAAGGACATCCATCCCATTGGCGAAAGATAATTTGGTTCAAAGGCCACATCCCCTACCATAGCTTCACTATTTGGCGAGCTCTATCCAACTGCCTCCCAACGCAGTCTTTCCTCATTCACCTCCAGATTCAGGTTCCCCCCTCATGTTTCATATGTTGGAATGGAGTTGGAGACGTCGACCACCTTTTCTTCACCTACCCTTCTCCTCTATGTGGAAGAGAGTCCTCGATAGATGATGGCCTGCCAATAGAATAATCCTTCCCATTCAGAGAGAGTGGATTTGGGTGGATAGCATTTACAGAAAAATCTCTTTGTGATTCAGCTGACAAGCTTGCTTTTGGTGCCACTATCAACCATATTTGGAAGGAACGCAATCTTCGCAGATGGACATCCAACTCCAGTTCCTATGATAAGATTCAGAATGCCATCCTCGTTAAAATTAGCTCTAAGCTCTCCCTGCTCCCCCTCCTTCATGGCATAGTTCTAAAACTCGTCTCGACTCGGCGAGATCTCGCCTAGTTTCTCGGTTTTTTGAGAACCCAAGTCGAGATGGGAGGCGATATTCAAAATTACCTCGTCTCGGGTCGATATCTCGGTTTGACCCACATTTTTGCCCATCTACCACTTTAATAACCTACCTAACTCGACAGAATTCGCCATATCTCGGCGAGTTCTGTCCAAAACCCCCAAATAAGCTCTCTTCTTCCCAAAACTACTCTTTCTTCATTTTTTGGATGGATTTTAAGACATGAACTTCGGGAGAGGTGATTCAGCTGCACATTTGAAGATTCAACTACACATCTTCAAGATTCATCACAAATTTGAAGGATTTTTCAAAAGTAAATTATTTTTTCTCAAATCTATTTTTTTCAAAAAATTTGTTTAATCCTTGGTAGATTCATGTCATTTTAAGATATGTTACACAACTTTGGACGATCTACCAACTTTGGGTCCGAAGTGAAACTCATATTTGGACTCTGTTTTTGGGAAATCTGATAGTGCCATTGTGTTTAAATGGCCTAAAATAGGTTGAATACCAAGTTTCAGACCCAAACTAGGTCTAAAACCCACCGAGTTGAGGCTTCGAGTCTGAAAAAAAAATGCACCAACTCGGCGAGATCTCGACTCTACTCGGTTTTTCCAGGGACCGAGTTCCGAGTTTTAGTACCTTGCTTCATGGAAGGGACTCCCCAAGGAACAGGTTCATTGTTGTCTCCTAGGGTTTGCCCCTCTCTCTTGCAGCCCGCTGGCCCCATCCTTTGATAGGCTAGTGCAATGTTGTTTGGTTGCTTTAGTTTTTTTCTCTCTTTTCCCCTTTGGGGACCCCCCTGTATCTTCCCTCTTTTCTCTTTGGTAATGATTATTTATTCACCCAAAAAAAAAAGGTTGCATAGGAGCAGTAACAGTCAATGCACCCTCCAAAGAAGCTGCATGACCAGAATCCCATCTGTTTTTGTTATGGATGGATCTGGGATTGCAAGAAATCCCATTTCCAAGATCAGAAGAACCCCCTGAATGGGTTTGGTCAGATATACGCAGATAAGCCCACTGAGAGAGTCCCATATAAAAATCATCCACAGCAACCAAACATGGGTCAGGTTCAACATAATCCGTCATTCCCTTTGTTGACCAGTCTAACCCAATAAAATTCTCATTCTAGCCATGCAGTCCCAGGTCTTAGCAATTCAGGATCAGATCTAATAAAGATCCCACAAACACTACCAATAGCCCCCAATAAACGACACAACCATCCACGAAAAGGAATACCAAAAATTCTGATCCACTAACAACCAGACTGTTTTCCTCCATTGTTAGAACTACAATGGAGACTAAGGATCTTACTAGAAAAGCTCAAAAGCATGATGATGAATCTGACAACTTACACATCTAAGAACTCAAATGGCATCAGATTCAGATGTCAATACAACGCCTCGCCCCCCCCCCCCCAAAAAAATATATATATATATATCTTGAGCACAGATATTCCATTTGCTAAGGCTCCAGCTTGGAAAACCCCAATGAATGCTCTCAACCTCAGGCTCACGGTCAACAAATAGCTAGATTATTCTGTTCATAATTTTCCTGCTGTGGAACTATTCTAGATGTTGAATCTCCCGACATGCTAATACTACCAAGCCTGCACTGTTTTGTTCCTAAACCCTAACCTTCAAGTTTTATCAACTCCCTCCAAGCCAACTACCTTACGTCCTTAACAACCATATATTATACTCTGATAGTTTTCCTCTATATAATAACCCTAATGGAGACAACCCAGACATTTCGACCATGGCTGCATCACTTAGAAAGTGAATCCAAATCACCTCATTACTTAAATCCCTGAATTGAAACCCAGCTCAAATTTCCTTCTTTTTTATTTGAGAACCTTTCTTGCTTATCCTCTTGTTAGATAAGCTAGGATAATTTTATTCATAAAAAATGGGAAAAAGAAGGCTACCTGGTCGTGTGGATCCTGCCCCCAGACACAGAAGCACACGCAATTACTGTCCCACCCCCGGGAAAGCAAAAATCCCATCCATCTTGATGCCCCTGCACGTGCTCTCATTGGTCCCCACGCTTGTCAGGGGCTACACGACCAGGCAGCAATCTCTTACCCCAAAAAATTATATAAATAGGAAAACTTTCTCGAGGCCTATTAACCGCAGCTATTGGATCTTTCAATCTTTCCAAAATCAACAAAAGTTTACAACTGATATCAGAGTGTCGTTAGCAAAGGATAACTAAAACAGATACAAGGTCTACTACTAGTGTTAGGCTAACATTAAGGAAGCAACACAAGTAACATATCCACATAACATAGGATCTTTTTTCCTTTCGTTTCAGAAGTACAGAAAAAAAAAATCCACCATACAGAAATTAAACCTCAGAAGATGGTCCTCCAACTCTCGATCCTTTGATAAGATTTGGAAGTTCATCTCTTTTAATGTTAGCACCAAGTTATCTTTTGTGCCTCCCCATAGTGTAGCTGACTCCCCAAGGCACAGGTTAATTGTTGTATCCTGGGGCTTGTCCCTCTCCTTACTTTAGTCCTCTGTCCCTTCCCTTTGACGGTTGGGTTTTGCTTAGTTTGAATTGGCTCTCCTGTAATTTTCTTCATTTCCCCTTTTAGAGGCTTCTTGTATCCCTTCTTTTTTTCGTAATGAATTTTTTATTCAACCCCCCACCCCAAAAAAAAAACACTCTGAAAGTTTCTGCTTATAAGTCACTGATAACACAACTAAACAAAAGTCAGTCAGAGAAAGTTGAAAGTTAGCATGAAGGAGCAGGTGCGTACATAAGAATCACAGAGTTTTGCAAAGGACAAAACGGACAAGACTATGCAAAACTGTAATGTGGCAATATTACTGAATAATGATAAGTCATCAGACAGTAAAGGAATAAGGCAAGGAACGAAAGAAATGTGAAAACAGGGAAGCCCAAAAAATTCGCCGAAGAGCATACCTGTGGTACTCCAACCAAGTACTTCACCAACGTCTTGTAAATACCAGTGGCAGAACCAAGCTGGGATAATTGTCTTCGTCTGGAAAAAGAACTACCGTTAACAATCAAAAGTTCCATTTGTAAACCCATTCACGACTGCTCCATCATTAGTAAATAGGAACTATGAAACCTCACCTTTCCATTTGTTGATTCCATAGCAGAGCATATCGATCACGTATACTTCCACCAGCATTAACCAGTGCATCAACCTCAGCTTGCTTATTCCTCTCTGAACGTTCTCTCTGCTGTCTAATTATTGTACCTCGAAAATCTTGTGGCACGTAGGTCATAACTGCAAATATATTCACATATCACCTGATCAATTGTCAAGAAACTATCTCAGCGATTGCCTCTAGCACTTTAACCGCTTTCAGAAACCCTATCATATACCAGAAGTAAGAACATAGATAACTCCTTGGAAGCCATTTAAAAGAAATCTGAGGAACAGTAGACCAGAAGAGGAAAATAATACAATCCAGTGGACATGCAACTGTAAGACACAGGAAAAGGGTAATGTCCTTGGTTGATAGAAGTGCTACGGAGTGCTATCATTGCAATGGGTACGGTCATTATGCCAAATTCTGTCCGCAACGAGGCAAGTCCAATTCAATCATTGCAGCCATTGAATCCAATTCTGAAATGCTTGTTTGTGAACCACAGTTGGATGATGAATGGCTGTTAATGCTGCCCTTGAGGGAGAGGACACTCAAGATGGTGGTACTGATGATGATCTCTATGAGATTAACATTGTCACTCGAATTCTGGCCGCAGAAGCTAAAGGTGAAGATTGGCGATGCCATTGTATCATTTATACCTTGATGACTAGTGGACCGTCAATGACAAAAGTCATTGTGGACAGCGGGAGTGTGTCAATGTGGTGTCACAAGCCTTCATCATTAAAGGAAAGCTGAAGTTGGAACCACATACTCTACCGTACAAGGTATCCAACCTTAATAATGATACTTTGGAAGTTAACCAACAGTGTTTTGTGCCTTTGAAGTTTCAAGTTATGAGGAAGATATTTGGTGCGACGTCGTACCTATGGTGTTGACCGATGTTGTACTTAGACAGCCTTGGATGTATGATAATAATGTGATGGTAGGAGGCACCAAAAATCAGTGATTCTTTGACTTTAAGGGAAAACCCTTAGTGCTGAATCCACTCAATGTACCCATGATGAAGCCAAAGCTTAGAGCTGCCCAAGCCAAACGACAACAGATTTTGAAGTTTGTAGTCAAGAAACAACCCACCAAAGAAGGTCCACAAGGCAAGACACAGCGTGACGGAGTAAGTACAAGTAAGGGGCAGCGTACAGAGCAAAACCTACTAACCTTACCTCATTAAAAGTTCTTAGCCACCAGTGAAGAAATGGGCTTGACATTTGCATCATCTACTAAGGAAGCTGTGCCTGTAATCGAAACTAATTTCCACAAACCTATAAGGGGATTACTTTCTGATTTTGTAGACTTAAGACCTGATGATTACCCGACGAGCTACCACCGATGAGGGACATAAAGCATGTTATTGAGTTAGTGTCTGGCTCAGTTCTACCAAACCTTCCCATTTACCACCTTGAGTTCTATACGGGATTCGGTGTTAGTTTCTAATTTCTAGTTGGCTCCATACATATGTCCCCACCCAGGTCCTGCAGTAGCGGGAGCCTCGTGCATTGGGTACGCCCTTTTAGTTTTCTGTAAGATTTAGGTTAGAATGGGTCCATATTGAGTAACTAATTAGGATTTTTTTGATTTGTTAAAGAACTGTTGAATCTGATTTTAGAAACTCTAGAAGCTCTAGAAAGTTTCTATTTTCAGATTCCTCGATTTTCAAGATAAGGAATTTAGGAAAGTTTCTAGTCTGTGACTTGTGTTAATAATAGAAAGTTGAGAGTTAATCTTTAAACTCTGGTTCTGTGGTGATTCAGTAGGTTCCTAATAAATAATATCAGGAAATCCTTGGTGGTGATTCCAACCCTGCAGATCAGGTAATGATTCCTGATCATATCCTCCTTTTCTTTTATTTCTTCCTTTCCCACAGTTGTATATCAGTTTCAGTTCCTCAAGTTATCTGGTTTTCTATCAATCTGGTTCTACCCTATACCTGCGAACCTGTCACAAGCTAATCTCCCACTGCCCACTGGCATACACCGGTTTGAGGTTAGCACTGCATTACGTGGATTTTAACATTTGTTCCTTCTTCCCACATAACAACAGAGGCTACAATGGAATGCATTAACTATCAATGGTTCAAAAGGAGTACCATTGACTCTGGGGTGGCACAACAATCGTTGCCTTACCACCTTTCATTACTTGAATTCTGATAAACTTGTTAAATGTGCATTGAAGTTGAGAAATAATGGACAAACCTGTGTTGAATACACTTTCCGCATTTTTGGATTGGAATGACTCCAATATCTTCAAAGAATTATGCAATTTAGTTTTTAGATCTTCAAGAACAATAGCAGTTTCCATGTCCTCAGGTGTACACTGCTGTTGAAGCTGCATTAATGATACAAAAGTATAACAAAGATACATTTCACAAACGAAAAGTAATTCACAAGATGAAGAGGCTACAAGAGTAGAATATTAAGACATCAACCATCATGGCCAATAATAAGAATTACTGCAGGAAAGCATGACTGATGATGTAATATTCCCCACTTGTAAGTTGAAATAGAAATGTAATTTACAAGAGGATATTAAGGGAGTACACTTTACCACTCTAGGCCAATGAGATTTCTCCAGTAACAAAAGTAATTCTTCAATATGTTCCCTATTCTTCCACATGTTCTGATCAATTTTGTGGGGAGGAGGACAATCAGCTTCACGTGCCAAGACACTTTCAGCTAGAAGATCAAAAAGTGTATATATTTAATTATGTATACCCTGTCAAAATTGCTAAATAAACTAAAAACATCAAGACAAAACAGTTGAAAGTTTTAAGTTAAAATGTGTGATCATGTTAGTAAATGGATGATACATGCATACACCTAGGCCACATTATTTTAACCTCTGATTCTCATAACATGAGATTCTGAGGAGAACACAGAATCCATTTTTTAAAATCCCTGAATAATTAAAGATTTTGGATTTGAATATAAGCAGGCAAATAAGTCAAAAGCCTAGAATCTACATTAAGGAAGATTCCAAAATGGGGCTCCCCCACCCTAATTTCATAATCCTTCAGAAAAATCCACCCAAGCATATCGCCTTTTATCGAAATCCATTCATGGGATAGAACCAAAAATCCAGTGAAGTTTAGTCAAACATGGCCTTCATATAGGAAAAAAAATGACCATCAATAGAGTACTATCACGCTGACAGGCTCCCAATGATATTTAAATACCTCAATAGAATTGTCAACTTGTTATCATTCAAGAATTTAATGACACATAACTCGTTAGATAGATCTTAGATGAAAAGCAACACCAGATCCAGATAATCGATTATCACTACATGGTCAAACCCAAAATAGAGATGCGATTTATATCAAATTTTCTTTTTTCTTTTTTCTTTTTTTTCTATTCCTTTTTGCAAAGAAGAAACAGATGATCCCCTCCCTAACTTCTGTCCATTGAAAAAAAATCACAGACTATATGCTCTCTTTGACCTTGCCACCATATTTAAAAAAACGAAATTGTATAAATCTGATGCAGAAGCAGACTAAGCCCTGTTTGCCTTTATTCTTCTTACAGGAGTATGTTATGAACTTCCCTGCATCAGGAATCTAAAAGATGACAAGGCTGGGACCGCACGTCAGACCAGGATCTGAATAAAGATTTGAGGAAAACTAAGAAATAAATAGATTCAAAAGTTTAATGCAGTTTTCAATAAAGAGGGATTATTCTGGTGTTACAATTTACAAAATGCTAGCTTGTATTTATGAGTGAATAGTTTACTGAATTCAGAAATTAAAAGGGGGAAGAAGAGACGGTAAAACAAGTATTAAGAGAAGAATGTAACTTCCAAAAAGTAAGTCAAATAGGATCGCGTGAGACGTGGAAGTCACTAGTTTATAAGGAACGTAATTAATCAATTATGTACTACTGCAAGGCATGTTTGAAATGACTCTAGATAAAGAACTTCTGGGATGCTCTTGGGAGCTTCAGTAGTTGAGCCGCAGTGACTGCTAGAGAATCAGCATACCCTGCTAGGTCCACTGCATTGTTTGTAATCTTGTCTCCATTGAATTCATATACCTACGAATAACCTTAATATTCTAATGCAAGCAAATGGTGGGTGCTCTATGGGAAAGACGTACCTAACTTGAAAAAAGATAGCAATCAAGGTACTTTCTCAAACTTGTTCCACCTCCGGATGCAAGCGCAATTGGAGTACAATCTCACTCATCCACTCCAAAAGGCGGAACTGATTGGGTCATAAATGACTGGAGCATTTGGTGTGTGTGCATTATAGAATGAGATTGAAGATGCAGTACATATGTCAAGCCATGGAGGGTGATAACGATCAAATCGAACTTGCCAACATTTTCCAAGTTAACTCAAATGATGAGGAAGATTCCCTATACCAGTGGCTAAAGGATCGAGGTAACCTTGTAATGGACCAGGCTAGGGGTAGGCCCAACCGTGAGATAGCTAGTCAGATGGGTGCCGACGAGTATATGTCGTCTCGCGAGGGCCATGTTCATTCACAGACACCCCGACCTTTCGACTCTCAGGCTGGCGGGGATGATGAGGACCCCAATTGGTCGCATTCCAGTGGTGATGGTGATGGCATGAGAGGTACCACTACCAGGAGCCGGAGCTGGTGCACTTCACAGACGAGACTCAGTTCACTCATGCCAAGTAGATGAGGATCACAATACATGTGCCCCCAGAAGTGCAGGCTTCTCGAGAGGCCCACGTTGCCGATTCATACCACCACTTGACGAAGAGCATGATAGCACCAAGTCCATGGACGTCAATGTCAGGAGCTTGCCTGACACTCTCGAAGGCATGAGTATGGAGGAGAGTGGTATGCATGGGGAGCAGTAATGTGCAACGTCATATGGATATGGCATGGGGAGCACCGCTTCCGACTATAGTCACTATGTTGGGTATGCTCAGTTTGGGCAGTTTAGCCCTTCATCATTATTACCCTCTACCTCTGACTATGAGGGTCAGTCATGCATGAGGGACTCCAACTTTGAGTGACGGACTGCGGGAAACCGAAAATACCGGACCAGTAAATTCAGGAGGACTGAATCACAGAACTGATCAGCACAAGACGGCCTGGCATAGGAAAGGAGCTTGCCCTTCCAAAGCTGGAATATCTTACGCAAGAGATCCAGAATAGGTAATGTAAGGCTGGATCACGAAGGACCTAGCCCAAGGGAGGATCTTCTTGAACAAAGTTTAATGCTGATTTGGTCTTCAAAAAACTAGGCAACAACTGAGCAGATCACACAATAAAATTGATTGTAATATAAACAAAGAAGAAAATAGAAAAAGGATAGGATTGGATCGAGTATCCCACTCTCTCTGAGGTCTCTCACCCACGGCCTCTCACCGTATTTTGGTTTCTCACCATACTCTCTCACAGAGCAAACCACAAAGCTATATTTCTTTTTTCAATCGCATTAATCAAATTCGTGTACAAGGCTGAAGCCCCTTATAAACTTACATAGAAGACTCAAAAATAGACTCAAACACTAAAAATGAAAGACCTAACACAATCCTTAACTAATAAGGTAGCATAAATTGACTAGGAAACTAAAATAATGCAAGAAACAGACTCAAAACAGGACTCTAATTAAACTAATGATGCAAATCCCGTTTTCCTACTTTCTAGCCATATTTTAGGCTCATTAAATTGGTTAATTACAAAGTAAATCCATGGGATTAAACACCCAACACCAACACAACCCAACCCAAGGCTTATTTCCAATATAAAAAAAGCCCTTTAGATGACTAATCTGCATCAATAAGGGAGCATTCAATCTGGAGGGGATCAATTTTCAGACTAATTTCCTTTGAGCATGTTGGAAAGATGGCGCTAATTATCATATTGTGAAAATTGAAAGAGCTGTAAAGACTTTGTATGAAAGATAAAAATAAAAAGCTTTACACACCAAAATCAAAAGGGACATAGGATTTCTCAGTGTTGGGGATATTAACAAAGCTTTTCTCTCAAAAGTTGTGGAGGTTTGGAGAAGAAGAAAACCTGTGGAGGACTGTGTTTGCAGCAAAGTCCCCAATGTAATTGGGAGACTCCCCAGTGAGAATCAAAGGTGAGCTAGTTTGATGGAGATCACAGAGAACCAAAAGGAAATTTTTTGACAAGAGATTAAAGAGAGATTGATAATTGGATCCACACCAGCTTTTGGGATAATATTTGGTGTAGAGGAAGGCTTTCAATAATGTGTTTCCAGCTATTTTTGAGTTTAACATTACACAATGAGGAGAGAGTAGCTGACTACTAATTATTCCATACAGATGCTGCATCTAGGGCCTCTCGATTGATGCAAGAGCATCTCAAGCTTCAGAAGATGTTGAGCTATTCATAGTTGTTGTTGAAGTATATCGAATTCATGGGAGAAAAGGATATCTCGATTCTCAAGATTCCTCTCCTATTTTGAGTATGAGTCTGTCTTGACTCTCCTATTTTGAGTATGAGTCTGTCTTAGTTTCCTAGTCCTAGTTTGAGTTGTTATTTCTAGTCCTAGTTCTATTTTATTTTTATTTTCCTATTGTAACTTGGAATCCTATCATGATTAGGAATTCCTAACATGATTAGGAATTCCCCCTCTTATTGTAATCTATTATTATAAATACAAACAATGTGAGGGAGGCTGTCATATTCGACAGTTCTCTTCCCTTCACCATCTCATTCTTCTGCTTACCTTCTTCTCTCCCATCTCTCGGTTCTGGTTCTCAAACAGGTGCTCTCACTACATGGTATCAGAGCACAACCTTTAAACTGGTTGTTCATCTGCGATTCTGGTTTGACGGTTTCTTCACTCAGCTTCTCTTAAAGGGGTGCAGCACCTTATGCTGCATATTAATACAATTTAAACCCTAGATGGAGTTTTCAATTGAAAACTAGGGTTCTCTTATATATCTAGATGTAAGAACGATTGGAGAAGATCCTTCTCAGCCTGCGGTACTTTTGAAGACCACTTCTGCGATTTCTTCTTGAGGATTGCTTATTTTCCCTATCCATTCAATGGATACTTATTGAAGATTGAAATTTATTCCAAGAGATATCAGTTTATTTATTCTACAGCACCATCGCAGGGTTTCTTCTCTTCTCCAATCGATCCAATTTCCTGGTAAATTATTAAATTCTGTTATTCTTCTCCAAGAATACCACTCGGCAATCTAATTCTGCTGATCTGAGTTGGGATTAATGTCCCCTACTTCTGGTTCCTTAAGTTCTGCATACTTGGGTTCATAAACCCTATTTTTACTCCTGCCGAGAGTGCTGATTCTGCATATTTGGGTCCTTGAACCCTGATTTTACTTCTGCCGAGAGTGCTGCTACTGCACTGGTTATTATTGGTACAGCTGCTGCTACTGATTTAGGTTATCAGAACCTAATCTTGTTATTCATGCACATACTGCTGCAGTTTGTGGGTTATTTCACCCCTAGTCTGGTTCTATCTACGAGCCAATCAACATTGCTGTTGCTATTAACCTAATCTGGTTTGATGGCCGATCTCAAACCACCAATGGACAATATCCAAGTACAGACAACTACTACTAAACTCTCCGGAGTTTCAAATTACTTATTATGGGCCCAGGCAGTACAAGCTTACATACATGCCAAGGGCAAACTAAAATACATTACAGATGATCCTCTTGATCGTGATCCTAAGGATCCTACCACAATCACAGGTCATGATGAGTGGATGCATGAAAATTCTATTATCAAAATATGGTTATGAAACAGTGTTGAACCTGTTATTGCCCCCAATGTGATGTTTCACACCCTTGCTAAGAATGTCTAGAATGACTTACGTGAAAGCATCTCTCAAGAAAGGAATATCTCCCGTATGTATGATCATTATGAAAAATTCTTTACCCTTCCAACAAGGAGATAAAACCTTGAATGAGTATTTTGCAAGTTATAAGGGCATGGTTGAAGAACTGCAGATACACCAACCTCTAGCTACTAATCTGGATCAATTAAAGCAACAAAGAGCTGAGTTCCATGTGCAAAATTTCTAGCTGGACTACATCCTAACTATCAGTCTGTGAAAAGTCAGTTGCTTGTAGGAGAGAAGGTTCCTTCTCTCAATGAAGTTTCCTCTTGTATTAACCGTTTGGCTAATCCATCCAAGCCTAATAATACTACCAAGGACGACACAGCCTTTGTTGCAAATCATGGACGAGGACGTGGTCGTGGCTCTGGTGGATGAGGTACAGGATCAACCTATTGACAAATCTTCCCGCCAGTGCACTTATTGTGGCAAACCAAATCACACAGTAGACACTTGTTGGGCCAAGCATGTAAAACCTGAGGTGGGAGAATGAACTAGCCAATGCTGCTACAACTGACACTGCTAATGAGAAACCTACTAGTGAAATGAACCAGCGTTCAACTACTTCATCATCTGTGTCTCGGGATGATTACAACCAGCTAGTCAAACGCCTCCAACAACTTGAAGTTGCATCTGTCTCTACCGCCACTCTAGCCTATAAAGGTAATACTGCCTTTTTCCCTTCTCCTACTTCATGGCTTATTGATTCGAGTGCTTCATGTCACATGACTGATAAGTCAAGTTTATTCTCTTCCATAAATTCTGTTCAAACCTATTCCAAAGTTATCCTTGCTGATGGATCCTCTACTCAAATAATTGTTCATGGAACTATTTCTCCAACATCCTCCATGTCTTTCTCTCTTGTTCTTCATGTTCCTAAATTATCTTTAAATTATTTATCAGTTCATCAACTTACTAAGTCCCTTAAGTGTTCTGTCACTTTTTATCCTTCTTATTGCGTTTTACATGACCTTCAGACAAAGAAGATGATTAGTAGAGGGCTTGAGTGTGATAAGTTGTAATGGGCTATATTACCTAGATGGCACCCGACCTTCCACTGCTGCTACATCCACTACCATACCATCCCCTATGCAATGGCATCTACGCCTTGGTCACGCATCCATACCTAAACTCCAACTAATGGTTCCTAGTTGCAAGTCCACATCACATCTTGAATGTGAAGCTTGTGAACTGGGCAAACATCATTGTGCCTCCTTTCCTGTTTGTACTTTACCTAGAAGTTCTTCATTGTTTTCTTTAGTTCAATCTGACATTTGGGTCCGTGTCGAGTCCGTAATAGGTTAGATTTTCTTATTTTGTAAGTTTTGTGGACGATTATTCTCGATCCACTTGGGTTTATTTAAAAGACCGGACTCAATTTCTTGCTGTATTTAAAAATTTTTATCAAGAAAAAAAGAATTAATTTGCTACATCCATAAAAAAAAAATTCGTTCCGATAACACCCTCGAGTACACTCAAACTTAAATTTCAGATTTTTGCCTAACCCATGGTATTATTCACCAAACTAGCTGCTCTTACACTCCACAACAAAATGGTGTGGCTGAACGCAAAAATCAGCACTTATTAGAGGTTGTCCGATCCATTATGCTCCACATGAATGTCACCAAACGTTTTGGTGTGATGTTATCCTCACCGTGTGTTATCTTATTAATCATACCATCCTCAAGCTTTACATAATCAAATTCCTTTTTCTATTCTTTATCCTGATCGCCCTATATTTCCCTCTCCACCACGTATTTTTGGCTGTGTGTGCACATCCTTCATCCCTCCATGGATAAATTATCTCCTCGATCCATAAAATGTCTATTTCTTGGTTACTCTCGTACTCGAAAAGGGTATAAATGCTTTGATCCCATTTCAAATAAACAATTTATTAGTGTTGATGTTACATTTTTTGAAAATACTCCATATTTTTCTCCTAGTCCAATACCATCCACAATGCACAATGAAGATCTTCTAGGTCCACCACTACCTGTCACCGTTCCCCTCTCTAAACCAATTCAAGTCTATCACCGTCGTCGTCATCAACCACCAACCATACCCTCTACCATTGCTCCTATACCGGCCTCCACTATTTTGCCAACTGTACCTAATCCATCCCCTATTGTTTCTGATGTTACGGCTTTGCCTACAACTACAGCGAACACCGATCAGCCCGACACTTAATCTAACTCTGATATTGAAGGCTTCATCAACTTACCCATTGCTGTTCGTAAATGTACTCGCTCTTGTACTCACAAACTCCACAAAACCTTAACTGTCTATCCTATTGAGCACTTTGTTTCCATTTCTCACCTTCTTTCCCATTATCAACCCCTTGCTTTTGCTTTATCTACTAACTTTATCCCTCACACCCACCATGAGGCATTCTCTCACCCTGGTTGGAAGGCTGCCATGGATACCGAGATGGATGCTTTATTATCTCGAAATACTGACTCTGGTTTCACGATGGGTTTATACTATCAAATACATTCTGGATGGTTCTGTTGAGCGGTTGAAGGCATGCTTAGTTGCTAAAGGCTATACTCAAACATATGGTGTGGATTACTTTCAGAATTTTTCTCTAATTGCTCGTCTGAACTTTGTTCGTATCCTCATTTCTCTGGTTGTTAACTTTGATTGGCCCTTATATCAAATGGATATCAAAAATGCTTTTCTCTATGGTGATCTTCAAGAGGAGGTTTATATGGAGCAACTTCCACTCCAGGGTATGTCGCTTAGGGGTAAGGTAATTTATGGGTTGAAACAATCTCCAAGAACGTGGTTTGATAAGTTCAACTCCATTGTCACTCAGGTTGGATTCTCCTTGTGTTATTCTGACCATTCTGTTTTTGTTCGCTGTCAGAATTCAAAGGTAGTGGTGATGGTAGTCTATGCGTTCTCAAATATTTTCTTGGTATTGAGGTTTTGCGAAGCAAGAAGGGTGTTAGCTTATCTCAAAGAAAATATGTCCTTGATCTTTTGACTGACATTGGAATGCTTGCTTCCAAACCAGTAGATACTCCCATGGACCCTCATCAAAAAACTTGGGTCCGTTGAGAGTGAGGATTTTTCAAATGTTCATCGATATAGAAGATTAGTCGGCAAAGTTATTTATCATACAGTCACTCGCCCTGATATATCTTTTGTCGTTGAAGTTATTAGTCAATTTATGCAGCGTCGAAAGAAAATTCATTGGGATGCTGCTTGTCGTGTGTTGCGATATCTGAAGAGTGCTCCTCGTAAAGGCCTTATTTATCGTCCTAATCGAAATGCTAATTTGGTTGGGTTCTCTGATGCTGATTGGGCTAGTGTTGATGGTGATAAACGTTGTACTACTAGTTATAGTACCTTTGTGGGTGGCAAATTGGTCACCTGGAAAAGCGAGAAACAAACCACCGTTGCTCGATCCAGTGTTGAAGCCGAATATCGAGCGATGGCACACACTACAGCTGAATTGATGTGGGTAAAATACTTACTTCAGGAATTAGGATTTCCCATCAATCAGCCTATGCAAATGTTTTGCGACAATCAAGCAGCTATCTATATTGCAAGTAACCCTATCTTTCATAAGAGGACAAAGCACATTAGATTGATTGTCACTTGGTTCGAGATGTTGTTATGAAGAAGTTGGTCTTTACTCCATTTGTCTCTACTACCAATCAACTTGGTGATATGTTTACAAAGGCGTTGTTTAGACCTGCTTTTCGTCGAAGTTGTTCCAAGCCTAGGTGATTTATACACTCCAGCTTGAGGGGGAGTGTTGAAGTATATCGAGTCCAGGGGAGAAGAGGATATCTCAATTCTCGAGATTCCTCTCCTCCTCATGTGATTCTCCTATTTTGAGTATGAGTCTGTCTTAGTTTCCTAGTCCTAGTTTGAGTTGTTCTTTCTAGTCCTAGTTTTATTTTATTTTTCTTTTCCTATCGTAACTTGGAATCCTATCATGATTAGGAATTCTCCCTCTTATTGTATTATTATAAATACAGACAATGTGAGGGAGGCTGTCATATTCGACAGTTCTCTTCCCTTCACCATCTCATTCTTCTCCTCACCTCCTTCTCTGCCATCTCTCGGTTCTGGTTCTCTAACAGGTGCTCTCTGATGCAGATAAGTCACATAATGGGCTTATTTTATTGGAAGTAAGCCTTGGGTGGGGTTATGTATGCATTGGGCCTTTGATTCCATGTGTTTTCTTTGTAATGGGCCACTATAATGGGCCTAAAATGGGGTACAAGGAAGGCATAAGGGATTAGGCTTAGTAGTAGCTTATCTTCATATTTCTTATGCATATTTATAAGCCTTTTCCTATTCCTAGCTGTTAGTTAGTCTATTAATTTTTCTAAGTATTAGTCTAGAGTCTAGTGTTAATCTTTTCATATTCCTAGATTCATGTATTATGTCTTTAATGTTTTATTGGTTTTAGTTTTTAGGTCTTAAGTGTAGTTTTCCATGTCTAGGATTTGGTATATCTATGTATGGGGAATTCCAAAGGGGTTTTGAATTCTAAGAGTCTACTTTAATGCTACTTGATGTACTCAAGGCTTTTAAAGCCTCCCCCACTCCTATATAATGCAAACCATGGGCTGCTCTCAAAGGCACCAATGAATTTTTAAAGCAAACAATCTGAATTTTTTTTGTGTGACTCAAGAGGGCTTAGGTGAGATTCCTACAGCGGGCCTAGGTGGGACTCCTATGGCTGGGCAACTAGTGGGACTCTAGCTTGCCAAAGTTATCCTATTGTCTTCAATATTCATCATTCATCATTCATCATCCATCACCATTTGCACCATTACCACCTTCATCATTCAAACACCAACATAGCAGGATCAGAACTAAACCAAATCTGACCCAAGCTGTCCAACACCTACCCCTGTTCTCTTCCAGATTCGATCTTGGCTTGCTTACCCTCTCGGGTTTGCATCACTCTCACTACAGTTGTAAACCAGGCGTTGTGTAGGCGCCATGTTCACCTTGTTGCATTGTGTCTAGGCCCCCTCCAACGCCTTGGGTCACCTAGAGGCCATGACAACTATAATTATATACGTTATTTCCATCACCAATCTTTGGTTCTATTTTTGGGAGGGCAAAACTTCTCATGTTGGCACGATTTGGGTGCCATTTGAAAGCTTAATCACAGTTAGCTTTCCAACAAGACCAAGGTCTTTCAAAAGACTAAAACAAAGCTATTTCAGAGAAGTAATCGGCAATTTACTTGGAGGTGATCATATCGTGACAGAATTTTATTTGTGGAAGCTTGGGTAAATAGGACATTATCCATTTTATATTTTCGTGATTTGGAAAGCACTCACCGGAGTAGCTAAATTTGTAACTGGATTCAAAGTAATGGGTCATTACTTTGTAATTGTAGTACTAAGTAATTCTTTCTATTTATTTTCTTTCCTTTTCGTTTAAAACCTTGTGTCTTTATACAGAGCTTGATATTCGGAATTGAAGGGAGAGTTTATATTTTGAATGTTAGAAAACCCTCCAGTAAACTTCCTCTTGGTTGCAGTCAAGTTTTCCTGGTGTTCTGCTGCTGATTTTGTTTCCATACTTATCTGTCGCTATTCTCTTATGCCATTATCTTTGTTAAAAATTACTTCCCACAGGTACAATTCACAACCCCATAGCAGCACCTTACTTCTTTCTTCTCTAGTTTCTTCTATTCCTTTAGACACTTATTGGTCATAATAACTCTTTCCCCCACCACCTCTTCTCTGTATTCAACCCTAGATGTTTAAAACCCTAGGCTGTCCTGCATCACTTGTAGAAATCTGAACGAATACAACTTTATTGGGGTTTCTTGAATCAGTTGAATGTTCCACCTTAAAGCCATGCTGACTAATAATCTTAATAAAATGTCCATCCAAAATACAATTTTTCATCCTGTACACCATATAAACAATTAAAGATACCATTCTGACTATTGATCATTCATTTTGAGGGGCTACATGCTTCCAATTGTCTGTATATGACTATATTCTGTCACCAGGACCCTGGAACTGTCCCTCATTTACCATATTTGGGCCCATTTTCTCAGGAATTTTTTTCCTGTTCAAATGTCAAAGTCTACGATTACAAGATGGGTTGCTCTCAGAGACTCACTCTCTTCTTCAAGATAGGGTCTAATACATTTATGCAGGCCAGAGGCATAAGATTGCAGTTGCTGATACCTGACACTATTAATAGGAACATTTGGCAGGACAGGAATGAGAGAGAATTTAAAATAAAAAATTTATAATGGGTAGAATTTGAAAACCATATTGATAAATCCCTATACAGCTATACCCAGTTTTTCTGCAAGTGATACCACTCCACCGAAAATCTTTGTTGGATCTTTATTTGTTAGACAACTTTGTCTCCCAAGGGGCTTAAAGTGTAAATGTTTGGACCCAACTAGTACATTTTCTTTCTCTTCAAGCTGTGAAGGCTATATAAAGTTTTCTCCTTGTAGGCATTGCCTTTCTGTTCTTCTAAGATCCTCTAACAAAGAAATACATTGTTTTCCATATTGTCCTCTACTGAGGTCACTTCAGCCCTCTGTTGTCCCTCACATAGTTATCAAGGTGGGAAGGCGGCCATGGCGCTTTAGAGGATAAAAAATCAAGGCGACACCGCTATGGCGGCAAGGCGCCTGCCATGGCGCCCAAGGCGTCCAAGGAATCTGGACGCCATGGCAACACCTTGATAACTATGGTCCCTCACCCCCCCCCCCTCTTCTTGTTTACTGCCGTCATGACATAAGCTACCCTCTTTATCCCATGAAGAGGTCTTTTGGACTATTCCTTGCCCAGCAATGAGAAGATACTGTTTTCCATACAGTTCTTTTTCCTCATTCAACCATGCCTAAATATGATTCTTTATAATGTACAATCAAAAAAATAACATATGGAAAAAAAATAAATTTATAAATGGAAGATGAGTTTTTTGGAGGAAAGTTTTCCATTTAAACAAACCAAGCAATGATATACAACTTCAAGGAGTCAACCTCTTATCTCTCTGGTGGGGGATGGATAGGCTGAACACTAGGTTTCAGATTAATCACCCCTTAACATGATTTGAAGAAACCCTAAAAACCAGAATTTTGGTGATGTAAAAAGGTCAAAATCATCCCTCATGAACAGGGCTCAAATTCTGAGGAGATGTAGTAGTCCAATAGTATATCAAGTTCCCAAAGTACTGCAATGATCCAAGGGTTGACTGCTTACAGACTTTAAAACTTTAGAATCTGAACTCAAAAACCAAACTTTAAGGAGATTTTGAATAGCAGTAGATCTGTAGATCTGATGTCCACCAAACCAAGGTTGAAGGGCCCAATTGAGCAGCCCTTTGGTACCCTGAAATAGAATTGGAATCTGATGGACAGATTCCCTTTTATAGGGGATGTCGATTCTGTCAAAAACAGTGCTGCTGCCAGGTCTTCGCAATAGGATTCTGCTGTACTTTTAAATTCAGTAATATTCGCAGATAAACAGCAACTGAAGTAGATGATATTCTTCCCAAATCACAGATTCAAATAAATTCCAGTAAGTTCATTCAATAGAGGAAGTAAACAGCAACTTACTTGAGTATAGAAAGGATATGACCTTGATTCGCACCAATGGCCTGGATCAGAATCCCTCCAATCAACGGATCTTCTCACACCTCACTGTCTCTCACAGCATGCATACTATTTCAGCAGCAAAAAGACAAAGCCAATAACTCCATTCATCAAAATCATTGGGCAAGTCCTTACAAACTATGTTTTCAAATGAAAAAACTCTCTAACAGTTTAGGTAACTGTCTACCCACAATAACAACTCAATTAGGAAACCCAAGCTCAAAAGGATACTCCCTCACGCAAGGTAAAGGAGTTCTCCAAACAATAAGACTCTTTAAATAAAAACAACTAAATAACTAATTGCTTAGGCCTAGATTCTACCCATAATATAGGCCCATTACAATGAAAACACATTGGAATGAAGGCCCAACACATACATAACCCAACCCAAAATGGATTGTATCTGATGAATCCGGAATTTACAAAAGAACCGGAAACCCAAAACAAACGGAGCAAGGTCACACTTTGTGTCTAATATGCATAAAAACAGTCCACTTGCGGATGATTGACAGGTGGCACAAGGTCCAGTCAAAGTGGAAGATTGAGGTGAACACTGTTGTCATCCATCGAAGCTTGAATTCTCTCATCACATAACCGCCATTGTGACAAGGGACCTTCCACGGGGGAACTTACCTTTCTTCTTCAACAAGATACCCAATTCTACCGCCATATGTCCTATAAATAGAAGGGTATTGTACAAGGTAACGGGATGCCTAATCGCATTTATTACTCTCACCTAACTACTCGCTCAGTTCCCAGCTCACACTATAGTTGCTCGGATTACTGACTTTAGCATCGGAGAGTCCACTTCGGAGCCACCTCCGACCATCTCTCTTGTTCAACTCTTAGTTTGTGGTGTGCAGGTCACCCCCATACGTGGCAGTTCAGATTCTAGCAGCAACAATGCCAATTGTTTCTCACGGACTAAAATCTCTGTCAAAGCTCAACAGGCCTCCTAATTCATCTTCGTTTTGAGAGACTTGTTTCCAATCACTATTCTCCTTCCCGACTGAAACCTGGAAACTCCAAGTCACTGATTTCTCATTGACTCCTAGGGTTTTTAGTGATTGATGCTTGATATCATATAAAAAGAATTCAATGTCAACAAAAGGTAGGTTAGTTTTGGTGTATAGCCCAAACTACAAACAGCTACAATTCCTTCTCATGAAAATCCGGGTTTTAGTCCAAAATTTTGACCTTCTTTTTGTGGGGGTGGGGACCATATATGATGCTTCAATCGTTTTTTGTTGCGTTGCACATATAGAGGTACCCTCCTGCAGAAGTACATCAACACTCCCGCACCGGCATAAATTGATAAACAACCCCTCCTCAAAACAGTGGTGTGCTGTGTGCAAGAGGACATACCTCTCGGTTGTCCCAGAAACGTGCGTGTAACATCTTTACACAGTTAATCTAAAAAGGGAACTCGTAAATGGCAACGAGCCCTTCCGCGAACCCAGTTGGTTTCAGAAATTCTAACATATGAAATTTTCTAGATTTATCGAGAACAGCAGAATTATAATGATCGGAAGATTCAAGAATGGACAGTCTAATGAGAAACAAAATGGGGGAAATAAAAGAGTTCACCTTCAGTGAGGGGAAATTCCTTCTGCAAGTCGTTCGTCATCTCACGAAGCTGGGTAGACAAACGAAATACATCCTCCGGTAAAACTGGGAGAGGATACTTGTCGTAGTAACGTGCCAAAAAGGTCCTCGTGATCGGCACCAATCCCTCTGTGCAAGCCATTGACGGGGTATAATAGTATTGCAGTGAACTCCTGAAACAATATAGATCGATCTATTTTCTACTCGTTCCTTTCCTTTCCCTCTCTAACAAGTAAGATTGCTTCGTCCGAGAAGAATGCGAATATCCTATGCGAGAGTTTCAACGATGGAAGGATCCACGTCTATAATATACTCAACTCACCGAAAGGCCAAATCCAACCCACTTTTTTCCTTGGGCTAATTACCATCACCGTCCTCTAGTTGTCTGTTGTCCTATACTTGCTCAAACTCCTTTACCAAACAAAAAAAAAATACTTGCTCAAACTCTACTGCCCCAAACTTCTTTTCAGATTTCCCAAAAAAACAAACTTCTATCTCTCTTTCTCCCCTATTAATTCTAAATCCTTAAATTACCGCTTCTCCCTCCCATGTCCAATGCATTTTCTGATTCCCCCTCGCCCAGCCTACACATAAAACAAAAATCATACCTGAAAATAAACCTAACACCCTCCCAATACAAAAGAAAAATAAAAGGAAGCAAAGAAGGCTTTGTAGACCATCCTCACATACAACTATTTAAACCTAATAAAAGGAACTCTTAACTTCTCATACCATATCGCATGATTGATAGAGTGCTCTAGAAAAAAGTTGACTTCAGTGTAACAAACATTAGTATGAAACTCTGATCCCTGATAGCAATGTTAGCTCAAGCATCTGTCACTCTATTGGTCTCACATATTGAATGATGAACATAAATCAAAATATGTTGCAACAACTTGTTCAAAAAGTCCACCAATACCAAGCCCTTCAATGAATATTATTTCAGGTAGAAATAGGCTGAACGGTGTCTTTATAATTTGAAATAATAGCAAACCTGGTAATGCCCAAAGAGATACAATATCTAATACCATCCAGATTTGCCCTTAGTCCAACCACATTATTGGTACAAGTGCCATAGTAATGGGAAAAGATGAAGTAAAATTAATAATTTCTATTTGTCAAACAACCTCCTCCTCCACGTAGACCAGGATTACCTTTAGGTGCCCCATCTACATTTAGCATGAAGAAATGATCCTTAATAGCTATCCATTTAACGGGAGACATCTTATCTTGTTTTACTTTGGCAATTGGAATCTTCAAAAAAGACAATAGTTGCAATTCTTGTTCATTTAAACCTCTACAAACAACTGCTTGGTCGATTGATTGGTGGCTTGCCAGTTGGAGTGCATGTCCCTCTGGAGGTCAAAGGATCGACTCTTCTGGTTGCATATTTGTGCCAAAAAGGCATGTCCTCTCTCTCCCCATCCCCCCTTGGTAGTTGTAGGCTACTGTTGGCTTGTCTTAGTCTTCCCCCTTAGTTTGTAGTTGGCCTATGGGCCTGTTGCGTCAAGAAATCGTCGAGCGGTCCTGCGAGTGCCGTCACCTGCAAGTGGACCAAAGGGGTCAACAGAGAGAACCGGTGTGGTCCCGGCCTAGGGCTCTCCGATGCCAAAGTTAGATCTCCTGGCGCAAATAGATGAATAGTGATTATTCAGTATGCGTTTAGATGTCCCTTGATGGGGTTGCGTACCTTGCCTTTGATAGTAGCATATGGCGGTGTGGAGAGTCCCCGTTTGATGGCGATTGTGCTGTTGAGTGGATAGAGGCCCTGGGTAACGGGGCTCTATCCTGATTGGCCATCTCCCCATGGGAGGGAGTGTCCTGGTGGCATCAGGATCCTTGGTGGATAGATACCCGCGTGTGGTGATAACGTCCTTGGTGCTTGAATCCGTCTGGATGACGTGACCTCTAAGCGGCGGTCTAGAGTCCTGGTAGTGACATGAGTCTTAGCGATACGATCGGATCGTAGATGGGTGGCCCCCACCTCACGTGCCCACGATGTTGTGCTGGGTGCGGGCCGCGCTGGGTGAGGCTGCGCTGGATGTGTGGGCTGCGCCTAGGTGAGGCCTCGCCCAAGTGGTGGCCGCGCCTGAGTGAGGCCGCGCCCTGGTGAGGAGGCCGTGGCCTGGGTGAGGCCGCTCCCTGGTGAGGAGGCCGCGCCTGGGTGAGGCCGCGCCTGGGTGAGGAGGCCGCGCTGGGTGAGGCCGCGCCGGTGAGGAGGCCGCGCCGGGTGAGGCCGCGCCTGGGTGAGGCCGCGCCGGGTGAGGCCGCGCCCGGTGAGGAGGCCACGCCTGGGTGAGGCCGCGCTGGGTGAGGCCGCGCCCGGTGAGGAGGCCGCGCTGGGTGAGGAGGCCGCGCTCGGGTGAGGCCGCTCCCTGGTGAGGAGGCCGCGCCTGGGTGAGGCCGCGCCTGGGTGAGGAGGCCGCGCCTGGGTGAGGAGGCCATGCCCTGATGCGGGGCCGCGCCCCCGAGTGGTGCTGGGACCCCGGTTCTTTCCCCTTAGCTATGGAGCGGGTCGTCTGTGACACGTGGCGGTCGTTGATTGGCCCGGTGAATATTGGATGTATCATTTGCCCCCCACTCTCTTGGGATAGGATGTCCAAGAGAGTAGGTGTCTTTGCATAGTGAGGGGTCCGCTGCGAATAGACTTTCCTGTGGGGTTTGCCTGTAAATCCACTAATGAGGTAGGAGAGGTTGAGGGTTCAAACCTTACCTCCTACACTTTTTCTTTTTGTTTTTTGTAGGTATATGTTCCTTCCTCTCCCTTCTTCTTTCACTTGTCATTTCTCTTTCTTACTTTTTGTCTCCCCTTTTGCTCTCCTTTAATTCCTCCTTTTTGTCTTTTGTCTTCTCTTTGGTGCCCACCATGTGCTTGTTTTTGGGTCACCTCCACTAGTATCCATTTTGCTTGATTTTGGGTCCTTGTGTTGGGGTTGTGTTATCTTGGTGCCTTGGTTTGCTTGGAAGGCTTGAGTGGTGCTTGGCTTGAGTGCCTTGCCTCTTGTGACCTCTATCCCTTGATTGTGCCTCGTGGTGTGGCCACGTCGTCGCCGTGTGCCTGTCTTTCCGCGCGGTCACCTTTTGTCTGAGGTAAATCGGTCCTCTTTCTTCCTTTTGCTCTCTTTTTTTTTTTTTTTTTTTTTTGTAAGGCGGTGCCTAGGTGAAGCCGCGCCTGCGGGTGTGGCTGCGCCTTGCAAGGGTGGCCGCGCCTGGGTGTGGCCCGCGCCTTGCCGGTGATGCCGCGCCTATGGTGGCCGCGGCGTGGGCGTGATGGACCCTCGCTCTTCTTCCCTGTTCTTCCTCTTGTATGTGATGGATCTGTTGTTTATATTTTGCAGGTGACATTCCTTTCATTTTTCTTGCCAGCTTCGGGGAGATTGCTTTCTCGAGTAAGTAGTTCGTTCCCCTCTTGTCCTTCATGTCGTTCCTGGGTGACCTTGGCCCTGCTTCAGTCGGGGTTGGATCTTAGAGGAGCGTTCCCCGGATCGCCTTCTTCGTGGGTACTCCCTCCTCTATACCCTCCCCTAGTGATATCGATGGAGGAGTGGGACCTTCTAGTGTCTCCGGTCCCCGTAGGGATCGTCACCCTCGGGCGGCATCCTCGGCCGCCGGTCCGCTGATAGGTTAGGCCCTGTTGCTAGCATCTTGTCACCTTCTGACTTGGTTTCCCTCCGTGAGGTGTTCTATATTCCCGCCGAGGTCATGTTGCGTGCTCCAGGGCCTAGCGAGTATGCCTTCTCTCATCGTGCGGGGGAGATCTGTCTCTACCGTTCATTTTTCCTCCAGGGCCTTCGCCTTCTTATCCCTCGCTTCGTCGAGTTAGTGTTAGAGCATTGGCACCTCACCCCTGGGCAGGTGTTGCCCAACTCTTGGAGGGTGATCTTGGGTTTCTATGTCTTCTTCGCCCGCCTGGGGGGTGCCGCCACTGTTCCCCTTTTCTCCCACTTTTATCTGTTGAAGAAGGGGAACCATGGATGCTATCACTTTGCTCGCCGCGTGCTCAAGGGGCCCTATGCCTCTGTGGAGCTTCTCACGGGGATCACTAGTCACGTGAAGTATTGGAGGGATCGCTTCTTTTTTGCCACGGTCCCCCGATGCCCATTACGAACTGTTAGGGAAGTTATTGACCTCAAGAGGGTCAATCAGGGGCTTGAGCTGAGTGATTTTGAGGGTGACTCCCTCAAGCTGTGCCTGGGTCGCGATCCGTTCCACGTCCAGGAGTTGGACTCGGAGGCCTTCCTGTCTCTCTGGAAGCTGAGTCCTGGTAAGAGCATTGTCTTTTGTACTTGATTGGCATGTTGGTATTTGAATGTATGTGTCATCTAATTGGTTGGTCGATCTATGCAGTGGATACGCGTCCGGACTTCAGGAGGCACCTGTGGGTGTGGCGCTTCCGGGTGTAGCTGTGGTGGAGAGCGCTCCGGTGTTAGAGGTGGAGGCTGCCCTGCCTGAGGGGGGGTGCTGCTGCGCGTCCTCCTGAGGCGGACATGATGTCTCCAGCTGGGTCGGAGGTGACCCACCACTCTATGATCCCTTGACCTTACGGTCGTCCCGATCCTGTAGACGTCTCAACCTTTTTCCTTTTTTTTTTTTGGACTTGAGTTGTAACTACTATGCCTTTTCTATGTGATCGCTTTTGCTTTTCTTTGATTGCCTTGTCTCTTGGTGATTGTTTGCGTGTTGATGCTCTCTGACCTTTGATAGTCCTCGGATTTTGGTAGTGACGTCGTGCCTTGGTGATCCTCTGACCTTGGGGGTTAACGCCTTAGGCGTAGAGCCTCAGCGGTGGCATGACGCCTTAGGCATGAAGCCTCAGTGTTGGCATGTTGCCTTAGGCTTGACGCCTCGGTGTTGGCATGTCGCCTTAATTAGGCATGAAGCCTCAATGTTGGTATGTCGCCTTAGGCATAAAGCCTCAGTGTTGGCATATCGCCTTAGGCACGAAGCCTCAGTGTTGGCATGTCGCCTTAGGCATAAAGCCTCAATGTTGGCATATCGCCTTAGGCATGAAGCCTCAGTGTTGGCATATTGCCTTAGGCACGAAGCCTCAATATTGGCATGTCGCCTTAGGCACGAAGCCTCAGTGTTGGCATATCGCCTTAGGCATAAAGCCTCAGTGTTGGCATATCGCCTTAGGCACGAAGCCTCAGTGTTGGCATGTCGCCTTAGGCATAAAGCCTCAGTGTTGGCATATCGCCTTAGGCACGAAGCCTCAATATTGGCATGTCGCCTTAGGCACGAAGCCTCAGTGTTGGCATATCGCCTTAGGCATGAAGCCTCAGTGTTGGCATATCGCCTTAGGCATAAAGCCTCAGTGTTGGCATATCGCCTTAGGCACGAAGCCTCAGTGTTGGCATATCGCCTTAGGCACGAAGCCTCAATGTTGGCATATCGCCTTAGGCACGAAGCCTCAATGTTGGCATATCGCCTTAGGCGTGAAGCCTCAGTTGAGTAGTAGAAGAAGCCAAGTATTCCCGAATTTTTTTTTCAATTCATCCTTGAAACTGTAATGCCATCTACTGCTACTGTTGGTGGTGCCAAACTCCGTTGTTGTTACTTCTGCTGATAGTACTTCTTCAAGTATAGTGAGTTCCAGGTACGGTCTACCTTCTTCCCCCCTGGAGTCTTCAAGCGGTAGGTCTCTGGGCGTATTTGCTTGGAGACTATGTAGAGTCCTTCCGTTGGGTGTGACTCCCCTACGTGGTCGTGATGCACTTGCCCTCCGTAGTATTAAATCTCCCTGGTGGAATAGCCTTTCCTTGACCCTGGCATTATAAGTACCTGGCAGTACGTTGCTGGTAGGCGACGTTCCTTAGTAGTGCTCTTTCGCGGACCTCATCTATAAAGTCTAGGTTCGCCCGCAGTCCGTCGACATAGGTGCGTTCATTAAAGTGCAGAACCCTATGGGACATAGCGCAGACCTCTACCGGCGCCAATGCTTGATGCCATATGCTAGGCGGAATGGGCTCTCTCTGTGGGCGTCCGTACTATAGTTCGGTATGCCCACGGGACGCTTGGTAGCTCTTCTACCCACTTGCCTTTGGCTCCTTCTAGCCTTTTCTTGACTCCTTCGAAGCGTTACATTGGTGACCTCCACGACCATTGGCCGTGGGTATGTTACCGACACAGGCCGATAGTCGATGTTGTAGCTGTGACAGAATGCTTGGAATTTAGGGTTGTTGAATTGTTTTCCATTGTCTGAGACGAGGATCCGTGGCACCCCGAACCTGTAGATGACGTCGTTGCGGACGAACTTCTCCATCTCTGTCTTTGTTATCTTGGCCAAGGGTTTAGCTTCAACCCACTTGGTGAAGTAGTCGATCGCGATGACTAGGTACTTTCTGTTTCCTAGTGCTGCGGTGAAGTTGCCTAAGATGTCTAGTCCCCACATGGCAAAAGGTATGGGGTTGAGGATTGATGTCAGCTTGGTGGCGGGTAGATGGGGTACTGGGGCGAACAACTGACATTGCTCGCACTTCTTGGTATATTGGATGGCCTCCTCTTACATTCGTGGCCAGTATAGTCCCTGGCGGAGGATTTTATAGGCTAGGGCTCGTCCCCCCATATGGCTTCCACATATCCCCTCATGGACTTCGGCTGGGCGTACTCGCCCCCTTGGGTCCTAGGCACGGAGTAGTGGTCTTTGTTGCCCCCGCTTGTACGACCCGTCTGGGACGGTGTGCTGCAGCTCTCATCCACGATCTTCCTTGCCTCGGCCTTGTCTTACGGTAAGACGTCGTCCTGTAGGTAGTTGAGTATAGGGTCCATCTAGCTAGGCCCTCCTCAATCTCATTAACTTGCTTCTCCCGGCATGTTAGCTCATGTAATATTTCCACGTACACTGCATTGGCCAGGTTTCTGAGTTCATCATTGGCTAGCCTGGACAGTGCATCAACAGTTGCATTCTCGATCCTTAGAACTCGAACCATCTCGAACTTCCTGACCTCGGACCTTGAACCTCGAACCTCGAACCTTGAACTTCTACCATGGTTTGTCGATTGTGGCCCTTGGCCATGGCCAAAGACCCCCTTTTTATTTTTCTTTCTTCTCTCTTTTCTTCTTTGCTTTTGGGCAGCGGCCTTTGACGGATGGCACCCAAAAATTTTTTTTTTTTTTTCTCTTGATAGGTGACGACCATAGCCCTTTGGCCGTGGCCTCTTGGCCGTAGCCACTTGGCCTCTCTCTTTTGATAGGTGACGTCCATTGATGACGACCATAGCCCTTTGCCCGTGGCCCCTTGGTCGTGGTCTTTTGGCCATGGCCTCTTGGCCTCTCTCTCTTCCTTTCTTTTTTTTTTTTCTCTGGCTCTGTCTCTGGTAAGGTGCATTCAACGACGATGTCTGCCAAGGCTTGGCCTTTGATGGCAGTCCTGGGTTGGAACTTGATGTCATGCTCACTTAACTCCACCGCCCAGGCTATCAATCTCCCGGAGACGTTCGGCTTGTGCAGTATCTTCTTCAGGTAGGTCTGTGAGGACTATGATGGTATGGGCTTGGAAGTATGGTCGTAGCTTCCTGGCTGCCATTACCAATGCATAGGCTACCTTCTCGATCCTAGTGTACCTGGTCTCTGCATCGATCAGGACATGGCTGACGTAGTAGATGGGCCTCTGGACTTTGTCCTCTTCCTTCAGCAGTACTGCGCTGACCGCGACAGGGGTGGCGGCCAGGTAGAGCTGCAACTCTTCGTTAGGTTTCGGTCGCCCAAGCAGGGGTGGGCTCTCTAGGTACTCCTTCAATTCTCCGAACGCCTTTTGGCACTCTTCCGTCCATGTGAAGTCCTTAGGGCTTCGGAGGTTCTTCAATGTTTTGAAGAATGGTAAGCACTTATCACCTGATCGTGACACGAACCTGGAAAGGGCGGCAACCCTTCCATTTAACCTCTGCACTTCCCTGACCGTTCGAGGAGGTGCCATCTCTTGGATGGCCTTGATCTTGGATGGGTTGGCTTCTATTCCACGGACTGAGACCATGAACCCCAGGAATTTTCCTGACGTTACACCGAAGGCGCACTTTGCAGGGTTTAGCTTCATCTGGTTCCTCCTCAGTACTGTGAATGCTTCCTCTAGGTCGGTCAGGTGTTGGTTGGCGTGGACACTTTTCACGAGCATGTCATCCACATATACCTCCATGTTGCGCCCGATCTGCTCCTCGAACATCTTGTTGACCATCCTCTGATAGGTGGCCCCTGTAATCTTTAACCCGAACGGCATGACGTTGTAGCAGTAGTTCTCTTTGTCCGTCCGAAATGCGGGGTAAGACTCATCATCCTCATACATGAGGATCTGGTTGTATCCGGAGTAGGCGTCCATGAAACTCAGCATCTTATGGCCGGCGGTGGCGTCGATCAGTAGGTCGATCCGGGGCAGTGGATACTCATCTTTTGGGCATGCCTTGTTCAGGTCGGTGTAGTCGACACACATCCTCCACTTCCCACTTGGCTTTGGTACCATGACCACGTTGGCGAGCCAGGTTGGGAACTTCTCCTTTCTGATGAACCCTGATCGGCTAAACTTCTCGACCTCCTCCTTGATTGCTGCTTGTCGGTCGAGGGCGAAGTTACGCCGCTTCTGCTGAACGGGCTTCCTGGTTGGGTTGACATGTAGTCGGTGTTCCGCTATGGAACGTGGTATTCCTGGCATGTCGGAGGTCGACCATGCGAAGACATCCATGTTCGCTTGGAGGAGGTGTCCAAGCCCTTCTTTCTGTTCCTTGCTTAGCAGCGAGCCGACCTGAGCGACCTTGGAGGGGTCATCCTGGCTGAGGGGCCATGGGATGAGGTCTTCCACTGGCTTTCCCCTTCTCTCTGTCAGTTCATCTCTCTGGTCACTGATCATGCTCTCTAGGCAGAGTGCCATTCCACGGGTGTTGCCATTATTCTTTTTCATGAAGGTGGCGTAGCACTCCCTTGCTTTCTTCTGATCTCCTCGGACTTCGCCTACCCCGTTCTCGGTGGGGAACTTCATCTTCAGGTGAAGTGGTGATATGACTCCTCTAAGGGCTGTCAGTGATGGTCGCCCTAAGAGGCCGTTGAAGGACACCACGGACTTGACTACCATGAAATTTACCATGATGGTTACTTGTTGAGGGTGTACCCGAAGGTGACGGGTAGCTCTATGGTACCTCGATGGAGGCGGTGGCCCCGAGAATCCATGGAGATAAGTGGGCTCTAGTTTGAGCTGGTCGCCCGAACCCGATGCGTCGATAGGCGTCCAAGGAGAGTACATCAACGGACGCCCTGTGTCTATCGATACCACGTATGCACGGTCGATTGGCTACCTCCACCTGTACTACCAGGGCATCTTCATGCGGGAAGTTTAGTCCTTCCAGGTCTTCATCCGAGAAGGAGATCACCGCCTCAGTCTTGGGTATCTTGCTGGGCTTCTCTGCCACTCCCACGAACCTGGCATGAGCTTTAGCTTTTCTGGTGGACTCTTGCCCTGGTCCTCTAAGTATGGTGAGGATAGGAGGTCCCTTGGTGCCACTAGGTTCTGTGGCATCTCTCCGCTCTTCTGGGCGGTCTCTCTCTCGATCTGTTCTTCTTTCTTCTCGTCTCGGTTCCACTCTGTCTCCGTCGTGACCTCTATCTCCTTGGCCTGAGCGGTTGTCACGTCTCCCCTTCACATACTTGTTCAAGCTTCCTGCTCTTACCAGTTGTTCTATCTCTCTCTTCAATTGATAGCACTCCTCTGTGTCGTGCCCATTCTCTTTGTGGAAGAGACAATATTTGTTAGGGTTTCGCTTCTCTGGCGCTGCTAGCATGGGTCGTGGCCAATGGAGTAGGTCACGGTCCTGGATCTGCATGAGTATCTGGGACCTGGTGGTGTTCAGTGGTGTGAACTCAGGGGTGCTTGCCCTCTCGCTTCTCTCTGGGCGGCGGTCTGTCCTCCTAGATGGGCGGTCGCTCTTCTCTTGTCGACGCTCTGTCCTCGACCTCTTACCCTCGTTGCGGTCATCAGGTGCTGACCTCTTGTTGTCCTGTGGCTTGGCCTCGATTATTTTTGTTCTAGCTTGTAGTACCTCGGCCATATTTGCAAACTCGTTGCACCGCTCCAGGAGCTCTTTCATAGTCCTGGTCTCATGACGTGCCAGGTCCTTGATCAAGTCCAGGTCCCTAATACCTCCTGCTAGGGCTGCATGCTGTGTCTGGTCATCCAAGTCTCGAACCTCCAGGGACTCCTTGGTGAACCTGGTAACGTATTCCCTGAGAGATTCCCCAGGGTTCTGTACCACGTTTAGTAGATTGACGGTGGTCTTCTTCTGCTTGACGCTGCTTTGGAAGCGGGTGACGAACTGTTCGCATAGCTCTGCGAACGAGCATATAGATCTCGGTCGTAGCCTGGAGAACCATGATGTGGCTGCTCCCTGGAGGGACGCAGGGAATGCCCGACAGGATACCACGTCCGACCCCCCATACAGCGTCATCATGCCATTAAAGTAGTTGATGTGGTCATTAGGGTCAGTGGTACCACTGTAGAGTTCAAAGGTGGGTAGTCGAAACCTGGAAGGTAGTGTGGCTGACATGATCTCTGCCGAGAAGGGGTGTTGTCCAGGTATGGAATGTGTCTCGCCTTTGGTCTGCTTCTTCAACCCTTCCAGCTTCTCATCCAGGTCGCGGAGTCTTTGATCGAGCTCCTCGTCCGGTGTCTGCCCCCCACACCTAGCCGGACGTTCGCTGCGACCCCGTTCACGCTCTCTCCTGGATGTCCCCTCCCGCCTTGAGTGTTGGCGGGATGGTGAATGGTCATGCCGTGATGAACCCTGTCGTGAAGGTGAGGGGCTTTCTTCTCTGTAGGTCCGGCTTCGTTGTGGTATGTGACCTTCTTCCAGTCGTTCGTCGAACACAGACCTCCGGACCGATCTCTGCGGGCTAGACACCCTCGCCTTGGGTGTTGGGGTCCTCCCACATTCTGACCTTGGCGAGAGGTCTCTTGTTCTCCTGGGATGCTGGGAAGGCTCCCCCCGCTGCGGAGTGGGGGTTGCCTGTCGCGCAAGTCTCTCTGATCTCACGCCCCTGGGAGATGATCTCCTAGGGTTCGGCTCTTGTTGAGGTACGGACTCCACCCTTGTTGATGGTGAAGTCCTTCGACGATGAGACGTCTCACGCTGCGTCAAGTATTCTCGAAAGAGTCGTTGTTTATCGAGGATCTGTCATTGCAGGTCGTTGATCTGACCCACAGTGGCTGGAGCATTGGGGTCAGGTGTCACCTCTACCCCCGCATCGTCGGCCTCGTCATTGTTGGGCTCGTCGACCACGAACTGGTCATTAAGGGGGATCTCTTCCTCCAGAGGGACATGGTCCGGGTCGTTGGCTCTGCGAGAGCACTCTGGGGGTGGTGATCCATTCCTTGCTCTGTTGTTGGTGGTGGTAATCTTCCTTCGTGCCATTGAATGAATATGGAAGCGAGCTAGTAGCTGTAATGGCTAGCGTCGTTCCCACAGACGGCGCCAATCTGTTGCGTCAAGAAATCGTCGAGCGGTCCTGCGAGTGCCGTCACCTGCAAGTGGACCAAAGGGGTCAACAGAGAGAATCGGTGTGGTCCCGGCCTAGGGCTCTCCAATGCCAAAGTTAGATCTCCTGGCACAAATAGATGAATAGTGATTATTCAGTATGAGTTTAGATGTCCCTTGATGGGGTTGCGTACCTTGCCTTTTATAGTAGCATATGGCGGTGTGGAGAGTCCCCATTTGATGGCGATTGTGCTGTTGAGTGGATAGAGGCCCTGGGTAACGGGGCTCTATCCTGATTGGCCATCTCCCCGTGGGAGGGAGTGTCCTGGTGGCATCAGGATCCTTGGTGGATAGATACCCGCGTGTGGTGATAACGTCCTTGGTGCTTGAATCCGTCTGGATGACGTGACCTCTAAGCGGCGGTCTAGAGTCCTGGTAGTGACATGAGTCTTAGCGATACGATCGGATCGTAGATGGGTGGCCCCCACCTCACGTGCCCACGATGTTGTGCCTGGGTGCAGGCCGCGCCTGGGTGAGGAGGTCGCGCCTGGGTGAGGCCGTTCCCTGGTGAGGAGGCCGCGCCTGGGTGAGGAGGCCGCGCCTGGGTGAGGAGGCTGCGCCTGGGTGAGGCCGCGCCCTGGTGAGGAGGCCGCGCCTGGGTGAGGAGGCCGCGCCTGGGTGAGGAGGCCACGCCCTGATGCGGGGCCGCGCCCCCGAGTGGTGCTGGGACCCCGGTTCTTTCCCCTTAGCTATGGAGTGGGTCGTCTGTGACACGTGGCGGTCGTTGATTGGCCCGGTGAATATTGGATGTATCAGGGCCCTTGATTATGATAGTCCAAAAAACAAAAACATTTAAACCGGTCGAGAGATTATTAGGCATTTGGATAATGGACAACTATTGCAAAACATTTTTAATCACCCAGCTTGAGGATTTGAATTTTGCTCAAACTATCTGAAATTCCGTTCCCTCCATATTTACCAAAGAATAAAGTTAGGAGCTATTCCAATAATGAAGCCCAATTGGTTGTGCTTTGACGATGCTAAGCAGTGTAAGGACCGAACTCTCTAAAAAATCGATTGTGAGTTGTGAAATGAAAACCAAATATGGTAAAAAAGAAACTCCAACCTTCTCAGCAAGAACGTTGGTAACGAAAAGATGATAGATGTCATCTATCTTGTGATTTGCACAACAATTGCACTTAGATGCAAGATTCACCCTAAAAGACTGAATAATATTGTCAAATGGAATTCTACCTTTTAATAGTTTCCAAACAAAAAAAGACATCTTAAGGGGAACTGAAGAAGCCGATACCCATTTATCCCAATCTATATTTGTTGATCTCATTCTAACACTTTCCCAAGCAATCTTAACTGAAAAGTTGCCAGATAAGGAGGGCATACGGATAATTCTATCATTTTTCAATGTAAATAGGGATACTCGTTTAATTCAACAAAACTAGCAGGTTGTTTGGAATATTGTGTTGTTGCAACAACTCACTACTCAAATATCCATTATTGGTAATGACGTCCTTCACTTGTAGAGACAAAACAATATCATTGCTATTGTCAAGCCACTTAATAAAGGGACCATAATCTGTCCATTTGTCCAGCCAAAAAATTACATTCCCTTCACCCACTAGCCATATGGTCTTATCATGGAAGATACCCCTCAGTTCAAAGACCTCTTATTGAGTCTTAACACCATTAGTAGGACATAGCAATAGAAAAGTGATTTCTTTGTTAAGTATTTTGCTTTGAAATAGGATAACCAAATAGAATCATTAGTTAAAATCCTCCAAAGAGATTTTAAATGAACGTAGACATCCATGTCCTTACAATATTGTATGTCTATCCTTCCTCAACAGGAAAGTAAAATGAGTTAAAATTCACCCGATGATGTTTTTTTTTTTTATAAATCCGAACCACCATTTAGAAATCTGGAAATTAAACACTCAATTATATTCCAAACACCCCTAGGAACCGAAGACACAGATAGTAATTATATTGGGATATAACAAAAAACATGTTTATTGAGAATAATCTTACCACTTGCTGAGAGTGATTTTCCCTTTCAACCCACTATCTTTCTAGAGATCATGTCCAGGACACGGTCAAAAAATAACAAGTCCTAGCTCTACCCATAATAATAGGAACCCCAAAATAAATGAAAGGGAAAGAACCTCTTATAAAGCCCATAACTTCTTTAACCATCTTGATTTTGTAATCAGGAGTCTTCGAGGACATAAAGAAACAGTTTTTTGATTTGTTGACGAGATGCCCCGAACAAACTCCATAATGAGATAAGAATTCCATTATATGCGTTATGGAGGATTTGAAAACTTTACCAAAAATAATGGTATCATCTGCATACAAGCTATGAGATATACTTGGACATCTCCTTGGAACATGATAGTACTATGCCCGACCTTCATTAAAGAGATATCTTAAATCTCTACTAAGAACTTTTCTGCAAGAATGAACAAGCTTGGAGATAACGGGTCACCCTGTCTAACACCTCTACTTGATTTGTAATAGCCCACTGGACTACCATTGAATAGGATAGAGAGCCAACAGTTACAAATTGTTTCTTTCATCAGGCTAATCGAGTTACTAGCAAAACCAAACTTCTCAATAAGAAAGACCATTCAAGCTTGTCATAACCTTTTGCCATGTCAATCTTAAAAATTATATTTCCTCCTCTGACCTTCCTGTTAATATCACGAGCAAGATCATTCACTAGAGCTGCATTGTTGAGAATGTTTCTTTCTTTTACGAAACCCCCCTACTCTTCGGAAACAATTTTGGGTAACAACTTACCAGAACTAGTAGTAATGATTTTTTGAATAATTTTGCATAGACACTTGCATGCCCAATAGGACTGAATTCAACAAAGGAAGAGGGCAATTCAGATTTAGGAATCAAAGTAATGGAAGTATATGTGTACCCTTGAGGAAGCTTGCCACCATTAAAAAAATGGGCATGAGATCGTTACTTGGTCGCATGTCTCTATACTATCGTCTAGGCAAATGAGAGAGAACACATTGGTATCCACTCAGGGGGCAGGGCATCATTTCACAATGCCATGTGAGAGGGCGTAGGGGACGCCACCAAACAGGGATTTGTTTTTCCTAAAAAAAGTTGCACAAATTCAACAAGATCACCTTCAATAATTTCCCAATTATTATGGAAAAAATCCTCTCCCCCCCACCCAAAAAAAAAAAAAAAAAAAACCATCAGGACCAAAGGCACTTCCTTGGAAATAGAGAAAGTGGCATGTTTATTTTATTCCAAAGGAGGCATGGTCGTGAGCATTATGTTGTCTCCCTCTGTGATCAAAGTAGGGATGCAATCAATGAGATCCATATCAACTGAGCATCCATCAGAGGAAAGAGTAGAGAAAACCGAGAAATGGCCTCAACTTGGATTTGACTGATATCATAAAGCCAATTTTCCTCGTAAAATTATAAATATTAGAGTGTCTTCTTCTATTTTTTGACGATAGAGTGAAATAAAGCAGTATTTTTATCTCCCTCTCGTAACCATTTTACTCTTACTATTTGTCACCAAAAAATTTATCCGTTGATTAAAACCTCATGCAATTAGTCTCTAGACTCTTTCAATGCCAACTTATTTGCAGGAGAACCATCAAGATCAAAATTAGATTCAGTCACCTTCACATTTTGAAAAAACATCCCCATAGACCTCCTTGTTCCAAACTTTAAGACGAGTTTTAAGATGCTTTAATTCTTTAGACATCTTATAGAGACATGTTGCTATAACAGGTCGATCGGTTCCATTATTATAATGCCTGCTGACACACATCTGTTGGAATTTAAAGGGCTTGAGCCCAACCTCGTGATTAATAAATGCAGAGAGTAACAAAAGAGAATGATCAAAGCAAGTTCTATTTAAATGAGTAACAATAGCATGAGAAAACATATTAATCCATTGGTTTTTTTTTTTGGATGAATATATTAATCCATTGTTGATTGCCCAACATTCCATCTAATCTTCCCCAGCAGTAAATTAAATCTTTTGAACTGCACCATATATTCAATTAAAGGCTAGTTATGTGTTTTCAAGGGGTTTCATTTATAAGTTGGATTTTAACGTTATTAGAATGTATAGTAAGAAAATCCATATTAAATATTGTTAGAAATAGGATTCTAGACAATCGATATAAGACTTGACAGAATCTGCTTGTAATCCGAATGAAATATCAAAATAAATACAGAAATAAAACAACTTACAGTACCACGATGACTGTCTTCTTGTTTCTTCCAAAGCAATAAACAGCAACACAAGTGGAGTCGTACAGAGAGTACTTTCCTTAAGGTGTTGAACTTATACGTGCAGATCCGGGTTGACCTTGGTGTTCTACCTCCAAGATTAAACTACTTCAATCACAATTGGCAGCACCCAAGGGTTATTACAATATGAAGTACTCGAAGGTAATTACTTAGTAATCATAAAGGAAGAAGAAGAATAAAAGAAACAAACAGAATGCAGAGAGCACACTGTTTGAAGAGCATAGGAAAACACTTGCACAAAATTGTGTCTTTTGAAGCCCAAAGCCCATTTGTATATATACCCCCATATATAGACCCCTCTACGTATAGGTATGTGTACATAGAAGTGGAGTCGTACAGAGAATACTTTCCTTTATAAGGTGTTGAACGCCCCTTATACGTGCAGATCCGGGTTGACCATGACGTTCTACCTCCAAGATAAAACCACTTTAATCACAATTGGCAACACCCAAGAGTGATTACAATACGAAGTACCCGAAGGTAATTATTCAGTAATCAGAAAGGAAGAAGAAGAAAAAAATAAACAAATAGAATGCAAAGAGCACATTGTTTGAAGAGCACAGGAAAACACTTGCACGAAATTGTGTCTTTTGAAGCCCAAAGCCCATTTGTATATATACCCCCATATACAGACCCCTCTACATATAGGTATGTGTACATACCAAGTCCCTATGTATGGGTGCATGTATATGCATGTGCCTATACATACTACAATGCATGTGTATGATGCCATGTCGGATAAAGGTGCATGTGCAAGTATGTGGGTGCATGTATTTTACTAAAAGAATACATCATATGAACCCACACCCACACCCACACCCGCCCCGCCCCGCCTCGACGCGCGCTGGACCCCAACCTCACACATGGGACAAGGAAGACTTCCCTTAGAACCCTATGTCCCTTGTAAGTTACATTAACTCTTATTAGTTCACCATTCCACTTGTCCATAAGCAATGTGAGATTAAACTTGAAGAGGTACTCAAGCCCTTCCAAGTTTCCTTACAAGTTTACACAAGAGGTCCTTCGTTCAAACCACCATGCACATACATATACAATTGTTTCCAAGAAATTCAAAACAAAGTGGAGGGAAAGGGTTTTTCATATTTGAAACTTATATTAAAAAAAAAAAAACATTTCAAAAAATGAAAGATTTGAAACTACTTTTGAAAACACAAAATCCAACAAATATTGAGATGGTAAACTTTAGTTGTTATGAACTTATCTATTCATATTCTCAAATTACGTGTAAAATGAATAAAATTAAAAGAGTACACGGGTGAAATCGAATGTGAACTAGTACTACAAACCACATGTAAACCGAATGTGAACCAGTATTAACACATTACAAATCTGTATTGGACTGTATTGCAAACCTTTTTCCAAAACCGACACTACAAATCATATGTAAACTGGAGAATGAAAATTGAACGAAAACTGGTAAAATCTGACCAAATGAAAAAGGATTCTATTTTGGCTGATTCTTATCCAGCTTGATTTTTTATTTGCACATTGTCAAAATGTAAAACGAACGGGACCACCCAAAAAAAAAAAAAAAAGAAGGAGGAAAAAAAATGTCCAACAATGCACACTAGTCTGGCCAAATTCCACTTTGTGGCTGATGGAAGCTTGTAGTCCTATAGCTACGTGTTTCCCACTTGACAATTAATATTCTAAAAAAAAAAAACTACTTAAGTAACCTAAAGCATGTTCCTCCTGGACATGTGGTCTGGTGCAGACCATTATACGATGGTAATTTTAGAGCATGTTCCTTCTGGACATGTGGTCTAGTGCATACCATTATACAATGGTAATTA
Organism: Telopea speciosissima; assembly: GCF_018873765.1. Lineage (NCBI taxonomy): Eukaryota > Viridiplantae > Streptophyta > Magnoliopsida > Proteales > Proteaceae > Telopea > Telopea speciosissima. The sequence continues at coordinate 30,868,463 of NC_057918.1, forward strand.
TAGAACATGTTCCTCCTGGATATGAGGTTTAGTGCAGACAGTTATATGATGATAATTCTAGAGCATGTTCCTTATGGGACATGTGGTCTAGCTAGAAAAAGTTAATGATTTTTTTTTTTTTTTTTGGTAAATGGGGATATTACTGATGATGGGGGTGTGTACAACTAGTGGCATCAAGAACACAAAGATCATGAAGCCACCGAATGGAATTCGGCCAATCTGTCACACACACAAGAGACAGGGCCTTCCTTGGTAGGGCATTTGAGACAACATTCATAGCCCTAGGAACAAACGAAAAAGCAACAGAGGAGAAGGAAGGTAAGAGCCTGGCCACATCAGCTATCAAGTCCTCCACTTCCACCACTGGGCTTTTCCCACCTTCAATAAACAAGACTGCATCCCTGCTGTCGGTCTCAACGAGAATATTCTCAAAGCCCCACTCCAATGCTGCCAACAGAGCACTACGAATTGCAAGAACCTCCCCTTGAATAATAGTACCAAAATTATGAGGGATGGACCTCGCCATGCATTGAGCTCCAGTATGATCTCGAAAAATTAGACCCAAACCACCCTTTGCTTTACCTTTTGGTAACACTGCATCACAGTTTACCTTGATTACTCCCACCGGTGGGGGTTCCCAGTGTTGGCAAGTCTGGGGGGTGCCAACAAACGAAGCTGGAGGTAGTCCACCCGGCATCAAGGTAGCCGCTGCAAACTCCTGAAAAGCCTTCTCAGCAACAATAAGGACCTCTGTAGGAGTCCACGCCTTACCGTTGAAAACCAACTCATTTCTCGCGCGCCAAAGATACCAGCAAATGAAGGAGGCTCTCGAGAGATCAGCATGGGCTTTCCTCTTGTCCTGTTGAAACCAAACATCCCAGCTTTGAATCCAATCAGCTAGCCTAGGATTTTCTCTAGGTGGGGAGAACTGAGCGGGCATCCAAACCAGACACTTCAAGCGAAAGGGCAGCCAAGTAATACATGATCACCAGATTCTGAAGGAGCACCACATCTCACGCAACTTGGGTCGACTCGAACTTGCTGAGATAGAGCATGTCCTCATGGTCATGTGGTCTATCAAAGAAAAACCGCATCATTTCTCCCCAAACTGCAGTGACTGGGATACTTGAGTAAAATAGGTGATGCGTGACCAGGAGGCTAATCTCAACTATTATGTGCACAATCGCTATTTCATAATACAATAAAATGTTGTATGCATATTTGTACACTGATATGAAAGCACATGAAACACTGTAACATGATTTCCTCACTGAACTGTTGGTCCATCCCTGCTATAAATATTCTTTTTAGATGATGAGTTAAGAGGAGAGGTGTGTATAATTCCCGACTATTTGGATTGTGAGTGTATATGATACACCGATATTGGAAACAAGATTGAGAGAAGTGTTTGTGAGAAAGACTGAGAATAATTTACAAAAAAAAAGAACAAGAAAAAAGAGAAGACAAATAACAGGTTTTGTTGTAATAAGGTTATTCACAGAGGTTTGTAATACTTGTTCAATTGGCACCAGTGGCCAAATTCTACTTCGTGGCTGATGGAAGCTTGTAGTCTTACATTGTTTACCTGACGAAGTGCAAGAAGCATTTGCATTTTGGTACCGGCAAACGAAATGGAAGAGCTGAAGCGTGTGATTCCGATCAACCTTAAGAGAATGATTTTCGAAAGCACCACAGAGGATCTTTCTTCGACATGTTGTTCTCTTTTGGATTTTTTCCTTCATCTGCCGTTGTTTCATAGCGTAAGGTTTCTCCTGAAGTAAAGACCCTTGTCAACCTGCCGATTTCTGCTTGTTTTCTTTATTTCCATTTCATTTTTTTCTTATTTTGCAAAATAAAACTTCTCCTACTTTCTCTAGGTCCTGCAAGACCTAACGGACCCAGAAATGGCTATCTGTCGTAAGAATACGAAAGCTGCATTAGATTATAAGCAGAAAGGCAACGAGTGTTTTTCTAGCGGAGATTACGTCAAAGCTTTGAGTTTTTACTCCCAGGTACTGCTTCTGTTTCCCTCTTCCTCCTTCAATGTAGCGCGTATATGCAGGAATTGTTCTTTTTTCTTTTTTTTTTTTTTTGGATGCTCATAATTTCATTGAGAATTATTAAAAGTTTGCCATTGTTGGAGCTGTTTGGGATGATTTCTGGAGATTTTTGAAGATATATGGATGAACTCTGAGATTTTCTTTGAAGATGAACTTGCTTGCACTATGCTCTAGTCTCTTGAAATGAACCTGAATTGCTACCTTTAACTTATTGTTTATCCTGTTTTCTTTAATTGCTTACTTGAGCATTCAGTGTTTTACTAAGTTAGGTGCCTACAACTGCACCAACACTAAAATGAAGATGTTCGTTGCAGCTTTCCAATAGCCTGACATGATAAGACAAATTTCTAATTCCCTAGGCGATCATTTCACCACTCACCTTATCAACTCATCAAATTTATCCCCAACAAATCGTGTGAGTTGTTTTTGTGATGCAGCGGGTATGGGAATAAGCAAATATAGGCTAATTGTACCCCTTGAAATAATCTTACAAGAAGAAATGGATAGGGGAACAAAGGAGAACATCAACACAGTAGATTTTCTGATCTGATTATTACAATTTATACCTTTATCCGTAGTGGGTTCACTTGGGTTACTTTTTAGGTTGTTATGTGTAGAAATGAATGCTTAAAACGATATAGAAAAGAATGGAAACCGCAAAGAACAACCACATAATGCACATGAGGATTTACGTGGTTCGGCAAGATTCCCTAGGTTCATGGTGAGATGAGACCTGCTTCACTATCAATGGAGAATATGTTACAGCCGCTCATCGTCACACCCCTCTCAGATTACAGAGAAAACCATCTCGCTACAAGTATATAGCGAAACCCTACGTAGACACATATTACCGAAATACCCATGTAGCCCTAAATTTTTTTTGGGAAATTTACACATACCACCCCTGAGGTTTGACGAAAGGATATTTTCACCCCCCAGTTTTGGAAAATTCTGCGTACCCCCCTGAGGTTTGCAAACGGTAACAAATAAGCCTATTCCGTCAGTTCATGACTAACACTGTTAAAAATTAGACTTGAACTGACGGAATTGCCCTTCTAAGAAGAACCCAAAAGAAAAAAGGCGCAAAATCTTCCTTTGGAGTAGTATCAGGTACAGAGCTCACCGGTTTTGGCTCGGGAAGCTACTCAGCTTTACTGGGTTTGCTCGACTTGGGCTTCTTCAGCTCCGGTGTTTGTGGTTGTTGATGCTGCTGTAGATTTATTTGTTCTCCGATGAAGCTGGATTTGGGATTCCTCTTGGAGATCGTCTTCTAGATGGGTTCTTAGATGATTTTGTTTCACTTTCTCTGTCCTGCACAACCGACCAAGCATCGGCGGCAAAAGAAAACTCAGGATTTACCAAACGAAAGCTTTTGTTCGGATTCTCTCTCAACCCATAATTCAAACACTCCGAATCAGAGATTCTTCTATTAACGCCCAGAACCTTAACAAGATCACCAAGGCTCAGTCCAAAAGAAGGGAAAAGGGAAAAGAACCAAAGAAAAATCCGGTTCCCCTCTGACCTTCAACCTGATCAGACAAACCCTAATTTTAGTCCGGGTCTGCGCCACTGAATCCAAGGCAAGATTCAATTCAGATACAACTCATCACATCAAAAACCCAAAAGATGAGAGAGCAAAAGATCTCACACAACAAACTCCAGGTTTCAGTCCCATAGAAGAAAGGGTTTTGAAACCTGCAACTCATCTTCCCCAATCGATTTGGGGAAGATGAGTTGCAGGTTTTTTTTTATTTTTTATTTGCAAGGGTACGAAAATGAACTGGTTCTTCAATGCTTTCCCAAATGTCAGAATGAATTCAATACACATCCCAAGAATCAATACATATAATCCATTGTTGAATAACAGAGTATGAATTTAAAAGGGTCTATTAGCAATTAAAATGATCCATTAGTTGTGCTTTTGATGGCACATCTCACTCTGTCACAGATGGGCAAAATGTGTATTCTAATGCTTTTGATGGCAATTACGACACACTAGTTGCTGCTCTTAACAGAATTGGATATGGTCAGATGCCCATTTCCAGGAGTGATGGTGAACAAATCAGAGTTTAGGGTTAGGGTTTGAGGGTGGAGCAGAGAGTGATGGTGAAGATGGTGATGATTCGGTTCAGGCAAAGAGGTTGAAGAGGAGTGATTGAGTGGCAAACGTTTTAACGAATCAATGGGGCGCTAGGATGGTTGCAACTCATCTTCCCCAATTGATTTTGGGGAAGATGAGTTGCAGGTTTGGTTTTGTTTTTTGTTTTTTTTTTTTTGGGTTCTTCTTAGAAGGGCAATTCCGTCAGTTCAAGTCTAATTTTTAACAGTGTTAGTCATGAATTGATGGAATGAGCTTATTTGTTACCGTTTGCAAACCTCAGTGGGGTACGCAGAATTTTTCAAAACTGGGGGGTGAAAATATCCTTTCGTCAAACCTCAGGGGTGGTATGTGTAAATTTCCCCATTTTTTTTCCCACAAATGGAAGCGACGGAATACACAACATTGTACCCCCAACAGTTATGTGTGTCATTAAGTAACGTTATGGTATTATACGTGGTTAAAATAGTTTCTTTAACAAGTTCTGTTGGTTAGGAATATATGCAGTAAAAGTAAGTTTTGTGTTGCAGTGGAAGTATCTTAATTAATTGTAACTGTGGTTGGGGGCCTTGGATTTAGCTGGATGTTGTGCATCAAGTGTGGCGCTTTTCCCCATTGTTTTTTCTTAATGGTCTATGTTCTTCAAACAGTCCCGCACATGTTGGACTTCTTCGAGGAATTTCTGAAGCATTATATTGACATATGAAGAAGCCAAATTGTTCGGTAGATTAAGTGGAAAATGATTTGCACATTTTGTAAACTTTAGGCCCCAGCAGATTCCGTGATGCAGATGCATTTCATATTACATGGAGTTATTTTTGGGTTTACTTGTCATGGCCCATGGGCTGAGATATAAGGTCAACAGGTATTCTAACAGTTCTCTTGGACTAGGAGTTGTATTTTGAAAAGTTTCTTTTTAATTTTAAGAAAAGGCGAGCTAAGAGGGCTTAAAAAAGTTTGGAGTTTTCTTTTTCGGGACATGAATCAACAGTTTTGGTGTAGAATCTAGAATATGATGAGATAAAATTGTGTTTGTATGTGTGAAGTGTGCTCACGTGCTTCTCCCTCTCTTGTCTCTTCTCCTTGGTTTTTTGGGATAATGACAAATATTTTGTTAATGAACTAAAATAAGAGAATAAAGTAGTGTAAAACAACAAGAACAACTAAATTTCAAAGTGGGAGCTTGCAGGGCCCCTCCCAGACCCTGCAGTAGCAGGATCCTCGTGCACTGGGACTTATATCCTTACACTTATGTGAACATACACAAGTAAATAAAAGTTATTCTAGAAGTACAATACCCTGCTGCAATACATAATTCTTTACACATGTCATAAATTTCAAATTGAGTGCGCTTACAACATTTTTCTCCAAATCCTACTTTTTCGCTTTAGCATTTGATTTTCACAATCCATGAATGCATCAGTGATAAAATACCAACAGTAGGTATCCTGTATTTTAACATTGTTGATATGATTTATGAAATGCATTTTTGCTGCCAAGAAGCAGGGATTACGTTTTGCGCCAATGGATGCTGATGATGCGAACAAGAGCTTGGTCACAATGCTATATGCAAATCGAGCTTCGTCTTTACATGTGAGTTTGATTCTTAAAATCCTGTGTATCTTTGGCTGTAACTTTCTATGTCATTTGTTATGATGTGTCACGATAAGGGGATTTGTCCCTATTGTGATTAGTTGTTATTTTTATTTTTGGTTTTATTCTTTTCCTAGTTAGGCTAGATCTTTATTTCCTAATTAGACTAGACTTCTACTTTCTGTTTTCTTGTTGCACAAGTACTTACTTTCCTTGTTTGATTGTACTTCATCGGTTACTATATAAGTGGGGTAAGGGGACTGCTAGAGTAATGATTGCTAAGCTCCCTAGCAGTTTCTCTTCTTCTATTCTCTTTCTTTTCTCTCTCTCTCTCTCTCTCTCTCTCTTCATTCTAGGTACTGGTTACAGATTCTGGGTTTGTTACATCATTATTGATTGTGATTTGTGAACTATTGTTTTCTGTCTCAACCATATATATTTTGTTAGTTCATCTATTGAGAAACTATTTCATTCATGCTATGATTAAAATGTTGAGAATTTATGTATGTTATGGCTTCTATTGGTAGAAAATAATATGAATATCTGATCGCTCTTTATCTTTAATTTATCAGATCAAGCCTAATGCAACTGTAGAAGCATGGATACTGGTTTTTGTTTTTGTTTTCTTTGCCTTATACAAGTTAGCTCAACCACTTCTTCATTTCTTATCCAGTTGCTTGATTTGGTTATAAATATCCTGGTCCAGAGTTCCTATTTGTATAGTATATCGATTCATTTATTAAGGAACATTTGAGCATTATTCAGAACCCCCAAAAAAAGAAGCCCTAAAACCTGAAAAAATACATTTGGTTTCAATTTTTCTGGATTCATTTTTTACATGCTCTTGGCCGAAGCTTTTATGCCATATGTTAAGCTGGCACAATCGTCATCCCTCATTCGGGTTTGGAATGGTACTGCATAAGAGCTGATTTTTGTTGCTAATTGATGATATTTGAACATATAATGTTAATCCATTTGTTTATGTTTTCCTTCCCCCTTCTGTTTTCCTTCTCTTAATTGCCAGAAAATGGGCCTTTTGATGGAGTGCATACGGGACTGCGGTCGGGCTCTCCTACTTTCTCCTAGCTACACAAAGGTATTTCTTTGTTTTTTTTTTTTAAAATTAATTAATTAATTCTGTTTCATCCTAATATTGATATGAAAAGAATCTGGGTCTTCTTCATGGATAATGGAGTGCAATAAGTTGGTTATAACTGGTAGAGACACTTAGACAAGGTTCAAGGTTGAAACCGAAAATTTTCAAGTTTCGACCGAAGCTTAGTCGAAACTGTTCACATTTCGGTGGTCAAATGGCCATATTTTGGCCCGAAATTTATGGAGACCCTTGTTAAGCATCTCTAAACATAATGGAACCTTTAGATTGTTGAAAACCACATTCAAAATGTTAATTTGGTTTCGTACCCTAGGTTGGTAGTGTACGGTGTACCTTAGCTGTATTTTTCTCAAATGTAGCCTATACTACACATAATTCAGTACTAATACAAAAAATTCAATGAAAACAACTAAAATATGCAATGACAATTTACAAATGAAGACAAACTATTTAATATTATTCAATGTCAAAATGTACAACTTACAAGTACATGTTCAAGTGTACAAGCAGTATAACTCCACAAGTGTACAGTCAACCGCATCAAAGGTGAAACTCAAAAGACCCCTACAAAGTCGTTGCTCCTACTCTATGTGAATACCACATATAGTTCTAGGCGGACTCGAAAGATGAGGAAGATTGCTGCCACCGACGAAACTGTTCTTCCGATTCTATCACAAAAGGTGGTCATGTCATGCTATTTCTGAAGAAATGCTCAAATTCCATCACATCAGCCTGATAGGTCCCATCATCAATATACTCTAGGGACCCCAACCTCGGATATAGATCACCAGGTTGGGAAGATGATGCAAATGTGCCGCCACTATAGCTGCTTGGTGGGCTGGGCTGATATGGTTGTTGGGAGCCTGGGAATGAGAAGATGTTATTCACAAAAGATGCCACACCTTGTCCTTGTGACTGATCATCATGAGTAGTGATGAATGAAGATGACGAAGAGTACTGATCAAACCCATTATACCCAATACTGGATCTCACTGTGGGAAATGATGGTGCACGCCACTGTCCCGGCTATCAATACCCACCATATCCACTACTACCCTCCAGATTGAGGCCTCCAACTGTGCTAGACAAGGAAGAAACATCTATCTCCAAGTCAAAGCTGTTAGGCTCCTCATCTAGTATGAACTTGCGGCACGGGCCGCTGGAGTAACCTGCACGTGTGGCTGGGGGGGGGGGGGCACATGCACCATGGTCGGCATCCTGTGTAGCATGATCAAATTGTGTCTCTCTTGTGAATCAGATAGGCTATGACTCTGGCTTCGTATCACGGCCTTAGTCTTTGCTGAGCTAACCGTGCCGACACTTAGCACTCTTGTAGCACTCTAAGGCTTTGTATGGCAACGTTCAAAAAAACCAATTCTGGTGTTTTTGGAATAGAAATGGAACATATCTTGTATGTGTTGTCTGGTCTGATTTTTTTTTGAAAAGAACTGGGTAAAAAAAACATATTTGATGCCCTTTGGAGAAACATAAAGAAGTTGTACGAAAAAAACAGACATAAATTGCGGATCAGCACGCGACATAAGACAAAACTTACGACATTCCGAAGGACTCAACTTACGACTCTCGACTGGGAAGGGTCTCAACCATCATCTCACTCCTCTTTGTCACTAACCTCAAGAGTCTCTGATCTCATCATCGCTACTGTCCGCAACCCTCATATCAGAATCGCTGAACTCCTCTGAACTGCTCCACGCTACTGTGTGCAACCCTCATCTCAGAATAACTGAACTCCTCTGAAGTCTGAACTTCTCGTTGCTACTGTGCGCAACCCTCATCTCAGAATCACGGAACTCATCTGAACTCCTCGACGCTACTGTGCGGAATCCTTATCTCAGAATCGCTGAACTTCTCTGATCTCCCCATCGCTACTGTGCGCAACCTGGAAATCGTTCGTAGGTATCCACATCTGTTTGCCCTATCAATCTCCATCTTCATTGAAGGTGGCCACCTTTGTTTGCCTTAAATCTCCAGCATTTCAGGTATTTTCTCAAATCTCTCTTGAATTGTATCCAAATTGATGCATGGTTTGCAATCTCTTACCTGAAATTTATGGATTCTCCCAAATTGATATATGGTTTGCAATCTCTTACCTCAAATTCATTTGGTTCTAATGAAGAAATTGGTGTTTTTTTTGTTGTTTTTATACTTAAAATATATGGGTTCTCCAACCCTACAAATTCGTTTGGGCTTTTATGAATGGATGTTTTGCATGATTACATCATGAGCCATGTTAGTATCTCCCCTTCTCATTGTGTTGTGCTGTACTAAAAAATGACAAAAAAGTTTTCTAGCTGAGCAGCCATTACAATAGTAATGTGGAAGTCTGATGTGATCGATCCTTACGAATAATAGGGGTTGTTTTTTTTCCCTGAATAACTGGAATTCTATCCAAATGCACTCATGTAAACTAATTGTATATCCTTTTTTTTGGTGAATAAAAAATCCATTTCCAAAACCATGAAGGGGAGAGAAGGAAAAGGGGGGGGGGGATATACAGGGGGGAAAAGGGGGGTGGAGAGCAATACAAGCCTCAAGCCTAAGGAAGGAGGGCTAGTAGACCTAAAAAGAGAGACATCTAATCCCCAAGAGACAACAATGAGCCTGTTCATTGGGGAATCAAAGAGGGGACCATGAGGGAGCGAATGAAGCTTAGAGGAGACAAAAAAAGATGGCTTTCCAAATCAAGTCTAAAGAGCGAGAGTTGGAGGTCCATCTTCTAAGATTCCTCTCCATCCAAATGTGAGATAAAACAGCCCCGAACACAAGTTTACCAACTGTATCATAGATAGAGGTACCAAAAAAAGTCATGTCCAACCAAAGCCATTCCCGAGCGAAGGGTAGAGGCCTCCTACGACTGGGCCAGAGGGAGCTGAGGGGTAAAAAGGGCAGGAGAAGAAAAGGTGGTTGATATCCTCAATGCCATTTCAACAAAAAATACAGGAGAGGGAAACAAGGATGTTGCGATGAAGGAGGAAAGCTTGGGTGGGGAGGCAAAGGTTAAGGGTTCTTCAGATTGTGAAGCTATGGCGGGGGATGTGGCCTTTGAACCAAACTAATTTGTGCCAAAGGACTTTCGGGGCTGGGGATCTGACAAAATTCCAGGTAGATCTAAAGCTAATCTTGTAGCCTTATTATACCATTAGTATATTAAATCACATGGCTGTTGTTTCTTTTCCTGAATAACCTGAATTTTATCCGGATGCACTTATGTAAATCCCTATTGCGTGTGGTACTAAATCTCGTTTCGTTTCGGTGTTTCGGTCTGACCGAAATTTCCGAGATATCAAAATTTCGAAGAAATTTCGTCGAAATATGGTATTTTTCTATGGGTGTAAAATGCCAAAAAATGACCGAGATTTCCAAAATTTTCGAAACGAGATGACCGAAATTTCCGAAATATTCGAAATATTGCATTTTTTCATATCGGACTTGTGTTTCGTTCCGGACAGGTCGAGATACTCGAAATATTCGATATCTCGACCGAAATTTCGCGAGTTTTAGTACTATTGCGTGTCTTTAAGTTAGATGCTTTTCAATAGAGATCCCCACAACAACAGCTTGTTACTGGAACCCAAGATGTTTATTATTTTTCTTCTTGGTATTTCCCCTTGGCATTGTAGGACAAATCCACTAGTCATCCTTAGTTCCAATGGGATAGAATTCCTTGTGAATGGTGGCTGAGATGAGAGACTCGATCCAAGACACTCGAGTGAACTCGAAATAGCTATGATAGCAACCTACTTTAAGAGATGCATTTGTTTTTTTCCAGTTGTTTTAAGTAGAAGGTGCCCAAGAGCATTGCTACCAAAACCCAAGATACTGTTAGAGAGTGGGAGACTAATGCCTTTGGTAAAGATATTGGTTAGCTGAAAAAACAAAAGGTGCAAACACATTGGAGTCTAGTTGACACGTGTCTGTAATGTCTGCTCATCTCTCTTTACTCAAATGTCTACATAACCCACTTAGGTGACAAAACCTTAGTACCCAGCCTATTCACTTTGATCAATTATCAAAATTATTGAATTTGGATTATGCAGTGACAAGAATTGATTGGGCAAACCTCAACTTGATCGGTTATTGTTTTTGTTTCTTTGTTGTTGGTCGACAAAGCTTTGAGTTGAATTGAGGATGGGTAATAGATTTTCAGTTGTTCAATTAGGTCTCAACTTGCTTTGTAACCCTTTTATGATGAAGGTTATAAAATAAGAATTAAAGAGAATGCATGGAATAAGAATTGATGTTTTAGTTTTTGTAATATTCCATCATATTATGCAATATGTAAATAGTGAAAAAATGGCTAGTTCACAAGGTGTTAATGAGAATGCATGCATGTAGCTCTATGCTTGAATTCCTTTCCTTCATGTTTTTACTTTTTTATTTGGTGGAATAGTTAAAAATGACGAGTTCTCAAGGAGTGAATGAGAATCCAAAGTGGAGCCAAGCCAATGTTGACCTTTTTGTTATGATAATGCTGAACAAGGTTAGGAAGGGCAACAAAAATACCGATACTTTTAACAAAGCAGGGTGGAGAAACATTATGAATGAGTTCAAAGAGAAAATTAGTGTCTCTTATAATATAGAACAATTGAGGAACAAGATGAATAAACTGAGGCAGGACTACCGTAGTTTTAAAAGTTGCTGGAGACAACTGGCTTTGGTTGTAACAGTCTGACCCGAACTTGCACAATTGATGATGAATTTGTATGGGCTACGCACGTACAAGTAAGCTTAGATTTTATTAGATAATTGCGTTGAAGTGGAAAAGAGCAGTAATATAATTGTATTTTATTGATTGTGGGTGTTTATGTATGTTAGGCAAACCCTAAATGTGTAAAGTTCAAGAAGTATGGTCTTCCATAGTAGCCAGAACTGTGCATGATATTTGGGGTTACTTATGCAAGCGGTGATGGCAGAATGAGTCAGCACAATGCTTTATCAACAAATGAGTCAAATGACATGGGGGATAATAACAAGTCTTGTGAGGGAGTGTAGTTATGCTGAGAGAGTCAAGCTGTTGGGAGACAATCAACCTGAAGCTACCCCCACACCAGCTCCAACTCACAAGCATGATAGGACACCTAATACAAAGAGAAAAAGGAGCAGACGCTCTGATTTCTCACTGGCATGCAAGGCCATTCAAGACATCAGTAGATCAAGGTTGGAGAGGGATGCTAGTATGTCTTGTACATCAACCCAAGCTGTTGAACTGCAATATGGCATTACTAAGGCCATAGAAGTGCTCGTGGCAGTTAACAATCTAGACAAGTAATTGTATACGAAAGCAGTTACACGATTCATGTCAGACCCCACTGGAGAGAGGCATTCATCTCATGCCCTTCACACCACAAGAACAGACTTCTTAGAATGCTTGACTGATGATTTCTTTATTCTACTGATGGATTCTATTGATCAAGCGCACTTGTGGACCGATGGAGCCGTCGTGCATTTTCTTCCAACTGTATGACAAATGCATACCGCATCATAGTGTGCGAGAAGAAACGCTCGCAGTCCTCCACAACTTCACTGTAAATGGCCTCATCTACATACTGGAGGTAACCTATCCTAGAGTAGAGGTCACCGTAATGTGAAGAACCCAGCTACAGAGCCACTATAACTTGATGGTGTTGGCAGCATGTACGGATGGTGGTCTGGGTAGGAGAAGCTGTCCACAAAGGATGATCAAGTATGTCCCTGTGAGTGCGTTGTACTCAAAACTGGGAACGGATGAATAAGATGCATGCTTCCCCACGCCAGTGAAATGGCCTTATGCACTGAACTTTCACCATCTGCTCTCTTCAGCAAAGGATGGGGCACGTCAGTGCCCACTACCTCTGCTGTTCCCTAAACTCGTTCCTCAAACTGTGCTAGACAAGCTATCATTGTCCATACAATAAGCGTGCTCTTTTGGTTGGAACCAGTGATGAGGTCCTCTCGTGTAGCCTGCACGTGAGGATGGATGTGCACCGTGATGAAACTGGGTTTCTTCAGGGAATCGAATCGGCTCCAGTGCTGCCCCCTGCTCCTCTTGTGCCTGGTCATACTGCTCTCGAAGTACATCATATGCATCACCACCATCATCATCATCGCCACTATCATCTCCATGAGTAGACATTGACGGTGTGCAAGTGTGACCACTGGAATGGAGATTACGCTACTTGTGGCTTTTTTTCTTGTAGATGCCAGGATCTTGCTCTAGTACGGGGTCCTGTTGTGGTGGTACTAGAGGTTGAGGTGAACAGCCCTCGTACTTTGTTATCTCCTGAAGAGAAACCCATCGTGCCTCTCCTCCCTTGTGGCTGTGCAGATCCACTACGTCTAGCATCTGCTCTAGACCGACCAGCTCCTCCCCTAGAGGTTCTGTGTCTATCATGCTCCTCATGAAAAGTGTCTCCGCTTCTCGCCTGTGCCCGCCAAAAATCCCTATCCCCTACCTCTCTATGCACATCATCAAGCACATACTTAGGGTCATCATCATCATCCCCCTATCCTGGCTGTGTGGGTAGAACTGCTTCCTTAAATTCCACCCTTGCCTTCCTCTGATGCCGGCCCCTCGTGTGTTCAGCTATGGCTCTAGGAATCTGCACTGGAACCATAGGGCATGTGGCTCATCTTTGGCATTCCCAGCCAAATGTTGTTTCAGTCTTGGGGCACAAGCTCCCATGATCTTCTTTCCACAGTTTTTGCATTGTGTTTTTCTCTTGTCACCATCAATTGGTTGTCCATGCTCCATGCTATGTCTCCCCCGTCGCCTCCCCCTCACTTGTTTCCTCTCTTGTGATCTTGTCGCATCACCCTCCCCTGTTGCATCCCTCCTTGGAGGCCATTATCTCAGCACCATACTGTTGCATAACGAAAATAAGCCATTATTAACTGAGGCACATCAACTGAGACCGCTGAACAACTATGTCGTTTACTTATTATTTTTCCCCAACACTTGTATTTTTCTCTTTATTAAAAAAATATTGGCTTAATACAACAAAATCAAATATGATACAGCATAATAAATCTCATAAGCAGTTCAAAACACATTGAATTTACTTTCATAATTTTTTTTTCTTTCAAACCAACACAGGATTTTATTCCTTATTTTCCCATATTTTTTGAATTTGTAATATATTTTATTTATTTAAAAATACAAAATGATTATTCGAAGCAAAGATAAAATAAAATAAAATTCCAACTCCATGAGGCCGTAGATCGAACAGTGGTGTCTAACATATAAAATTGACAACCATTCTTTTATAGTAACCCTAATTTTTCACATTTTTGTTGTAGGAAAATCCATTTTTTAAAATGAATATTATATATATATACATAAAAAAAAAAAAAAAAAAAAAAAACCCAACACCATGAGTCTATAGATCCAGTGTCTAATATATAAAAAATTCATCATCAACCAACAGGTGTATATCATATTATTTGCAAAAAAATCATTTTTGGGAAAAAAGTTCTTTACCTGGATCTGTTGAATGTGGCCAAATCTCCACCAATATGCAACAACCGATGTCTTTGGAATGATGTGGCAACCCCCCAACAACATATTCCAAGAGTTTGATTAGGTGCTGTGGCCAAAATCCAAGAGAGGTGTTTTCTCCTTTTCCCATGTGAAACCAATGAAAATAGAGAGGTTTGGCCGAAATTTCCACCATAACCCATGAAACAATGCTTTTTAAGTAAGCGTGTTTGTATGGTTTTGCCCAAACGATATGAAAGAGTCCGAAATTTCGGCGATATACCGAAATTTCGACCAAAATATGTACACTTTTCTATTTCGTCTTTGGGATGCCAAAACTTCTGAAATTAGCGAAATTTCACCATCTCGCCGAAATTTTGAACTATGAGCTAACCACTGCATATTTACCCTATTTTTTGTAAAAATTAACTTTAGGGAAAAGGAGTATTTCTCAAACACTGAATCTTCAAAAACTCTCACTCAAATGCACCAAATATTTGCTGTAGATGTGTTGTAATAACCTCTAAGACGTTGTTCTACCAAGATTAGCAAGTGATTTTGCCCAAAAATTTAAAACGGTCAAAATCTCATATTTTTAGTTGAAACTGCAAAATGATTCATTCGAATTTTTCCCTTCTATAAAAAGCAATTATACCGTGTCGGCAGTACAAAACTGAAACCCGAAATGGTACTGAAATTTTAGTTGAAACTCTTCATACCTGCGGAGTCCCATGGCGTTTTTGGTCGAAACTGAAATTTTTTTTCCGAGATTTCGGTCATTTACTTGTGTTTGTGTTATCTTCTCTGGAGTCTGGACTTGTGATATGGAGTCGGCATTGATACAACAACATATAATAGTTATATATCAACATGACAATAACTACAGCCAGAATTAAATAAACAAACATTATGGTAACAGCTATCAAGTAAACTTGGGCAAAAAAAATATATGAACTTACTAAAATAATGTTATTGTCCTTTGGGAGGTCATGTAAGCTGTTTCTTAGTTTACCGTTGGTTATTATCTGATTTAGAATTATTTTTATTGCAGGCATGGTATAGGAGAGGTAAGGCGAATGCTTCCTTGGCAAATTATGAAGATGCAATCCGTGATTTGAATGTTGCTCTGGACATGGAGCTCTCTTTACATGGAAAGTCCCAGATAAAATGTGAGATTGATACAATTCTCGACCACTGCAGGAGGACTAAGGGGACCAGTAGCTCTTGGGATAGTTCTAGTGAGCGGAACTTTGGATCCTGTGGTAACTCAATCTCTATGATTGGTAAGATTTGAATTTTTGTCTTTGTTTCTGCTAAGATGAGTGAAAATTTTCGGTGTTTATGTTTCATTCCATCTCCAAATCGGGTAAAAACTGATGCATGTTCGAACTTCGAAGAGTGTACCACCCAGTAGATGACAAAATAAAAAATCAATACCATTGGAATGCGTAACTGTAAATATTTAATGTAAGTTGTGACATTGTAGCATTGATGTTTCTATCAATGTTCATTGTTTTGGTTAACCCCCTTATTTTTCACTATGATTAATTCTTGTTCCCTACTGCAGATTACCTATATACGCAAGTTTGAGCATTCTCAGACCTGATATCTATATAGAACATCAATACCATCCACAATATTTTCTTATATGGGTGCATTTGTGCTATGGGATGTTCGAAAATTGGGTAAATGTTTCTTACTGAGAGATGGAAATAGGAGTGTTGCACCACCACCAACCCCCTCCAAAAAAAAAAAATAAAAAAATAGTGGCATTCCTCTTGGGCTTTCCTTGCCGTGGAAACAATTCTCCTTCTCTGTTTTGAGTGTATTTGTTTTTCTTCCCCCTGTGATTGATGGATGAGAAATTTTATTAGGGGTTAGGATTGGAGAAAAGATAGAGATAGCCCCTGAAAATATGGTTCATGATCCTTAAAGATAGCCCGGTACAAGTGTCACCACTTTAGGGGCAGAACCGAGGTTTCTCTCTTTTGGGGGAATGGAAGCACCAGATGGAAATAAAATGGCATATGATAAGACACACCTATTTGATTAATGATACAAAAACTATTTTGCAGATAATCTTTCTCTTATTTTGAAAGTCCAAAAATGTTTTCATTTGAAAACTCCAAAAAAGTAGTACATAAATCAAATGGTTAAATATTATCTAAAAACGACGTATCCAGTGCGTGAGGCTCCCGCCACTGCGTGGTCGGGAGGGTCATAAATGTACGTAGTCTTACTAATAAAACTCGTCAACTAGTCATACCTAACTACTCTAGTCAATTATTGACTAGTTGTACCTAGGCAACCTGCTTGCTGGTAGTGCCTGAATTATGTTAGTCAGTGTGTCTATGGCCAAAAATGCCTAAGTGGTCGCCTAGAGGATGTTTAATAATGATAACACTTTACGATGGAGAGTCTCCAAAGCCACTGTAGCCACCTCTTCAATTAGAACCGAAAAAATTTAAGCTGTTACTTTTATCAATAATAATCAATAAAATTTTAAAGGTTACTTTGGGGCCGGGCCCTATAGCATTTTCTTGGTTCAAAAAATACAATATGTATAAGCTTAAACTCAAACCAAGCCCAAAAAAGAACTCTAGAGTTAAATAAGTGTTAGAGTTTATGTAACAAGGGTACTTTAGGAACTAGTTTGTTGTCTAGTTGTCTAGTTGTCTTATATTGTATTTTCTCTTTTTTACCTTTTACCTCCCTAGGGAGGTCTATGTAATTCCTTACATCTTATTAGTGAATCTATACCTATCTTTACTCCTTCTCTTCAGCACCTCTTAAGGGGGAGAATAGTGGGAATGAAGAGGCTGTTGTTATCCCTTTGCTCCCACTTTTGCCTACTCCATTTCTGTTTGATATTGGGAGGCATAAAGAAGGGGCTGTTGTTGAAGAAGGGACCGTTGTTAAAGAAGGGGCTGTTGATATTGATGATCAATCAGGTGTTGGTTCTGGTAATAAGGAGTTAGTTGTGTACAAAAGAAAGGGAAGGAAGACAAAGACCTGCCAAGATTCCTCTTTGGATCCACATCTTGAGCTCCACCTTCCTCAGTTGGGTAACATTCCTTCTCTTCCCTCTGAGTTAGATCTTCCCATTGCTATTCGAAAGGGAAAGAGAGTTTGTACTGATCCCATAGCCCAATTTGTCTCCTATGATGCTCTATCTCTCATAAATGTTCCTTTTACTGCTGCCCTTTCTCCATTTTCATTCCCAAGAATGTCACTGAGGCCATGTCTGACCCCAAGTGGAAGCAAGCCATGTCTGAGGAAATGCTGGCACTTGAAAAGAACTGCACTTGGAAACTGATTGATCTTCCCAGGGGGAGAGTTCTAGTTTGATGCAGATGGGTCTACATAGTTAAGTACCGGTCAGATGGTACAATTGAGAGATACAAGGCCAGGTTGGTTACCAAAGGATACAATCAGGTGTATGAGATTGGTTATCAGGAGATTTGCTCCTGTGGCTAAACACAACTCAATAAGAGTTCTCTTGTCTTTGGTGGCTAACAATGATTGGCCATTGTATCAGTTGGATGTGAAGAACATTTTCCACCATGACGATCTAGAAGAGGAAGTGTACATGCAGACTCCACCTGGCTTCAAGTTTCCCTCAGGTGAAGGGAAAGTGTGTCTCCTTAAGAAGGCACTATATGGTCTCAAACAATCCCCAAAGGCATGGTTTGAGCGGTTTAGGAAGGCTATTCTGAAGAATGGGTATTCTTAGAGTCAAGCTGACCACACTTTATTTACCCGGCGAGGTTGACCACACTTTATTTACCCGACGAGGTAGTGGTACCATCACAACCCTTATTGTCTATGTTAATGACATTGTAGTGATTGGGAAATGGTAGAATTGAGATAGCTAGGTTGAGCCGCTGAAGACCTACTTGGCTCAACAGTTTGAGATTAAAGATTTGGGTCCCTTGAAGTATTTCTTGGGAATTGAAGTGTCAAGGTCTAAGAATGGAATCAACATATGTCAAAGGAAATTTGTTCTAGATTTGTTGAAAGAGAGGGATGTTGGGTTGCAAACCAACAAGTTCTCCTATTGAGCATAACCACAAGCTAGGAGAAGACTGTGGCCCCTCTCTTGTTGATGCCGGGAAGTACCAGAGGCTAGTGGGGAAGCTCATTTATTTGTCTATGACCCACCCAGATATTTCTTATGCAGTGGGAGTGGTGAGCCAGTTTATGCATGCTCCCAAGAGTGGGCACTTGGATGTTGTATATTGCGTTCTTAGATACTTGAAGTCCTCTCCAGGGAAAGGACTATTGTATGCTAGGCACAACCACTAGAGGATAGAAGGCTTCACAGATGCTGATTGGGCTGGATCCATCTCAGACAGACGGTCTACATCTGGTTATTGCACATTTGTAGGTGGTAATTTGGTCACATGAAGAAGCAAAAAAAAGCCGGTTGTAGCTAGATCCAATGCGGAGGTAGAATTTAGGGCAATGGCTCATGGAGTTTGTGAACTCATATGGTTGAGACAATTAGTCCAAGAGTTGGGATTTAATACTAACGGACCTATGCGGCTCTACTGTGATAACAAGGCAGTTATAAGCATTGCTCACAATCTGGTGCAACATGACAGAACATAGCACATCAAAGTGGACCGACACTTCGTCAAGGAGAAGATAGACTCTGGCTGCATTTGCATTTCTTTCGTGAAGACAGGTGATCAATTGGCAGACATCTTCACTAAAGGGCTCACCTCTCACCAGTTCGGTACCCAATTATGCAACCTGGGAATGTTTGGCACTTATTCTCCAGCTTGAGGGGGAGTGGTAGAGTTTATGTAACAAGGGTATTTTAGGAACTAGTTTGTTGTCTAGTTGTCTTATATCAGATTTTCTCTTTTTTACCTTTTACCTCCCTAGGGAGGTGTATGTAATTCCTTACATCTTATTAATGAAGTAATATAGGTGTGGTAGAGATGATTCTCTAACACACAACTTTGCACCATCTTCTCTCTTCTTCTCCAACCTTCTATTTTCATCTTTCTCCGTGTCCTTATACATTCTTTAACTTCCAACTACAAGATGTAATGCAACTCAATTAGAGGATTTGCTGCTGGTGGGTTTTCTTTTTAGATAGAAGGAAAGAGACTGAAAGGGCATCACAAGGATGAGGGGAAAGGAGAAGTCACGGCGAAGAGAGAGAGAGGAGAGAGAAGGGATAGAGAGAGAGGCAACAACCTCAATATTAACTAAATCAAACTAATTTTTCATTCCAAGTTTAGTATTACAACCCTATTTATAAAACCAAATAAACTGACATTAGGACTCCTAAACTAATTAAACTGCTATCCCTTCGAGTTATCTAATCATATACTAACTTAAATGGATCAAATATTTTCTGTAAAAACTCTTAACAACATAAACTACTGGCAAACAATAAGACATAAAAATACTTAACTAAAAAGGATTCTTTCTAGACTAAGCTAATTTAGTTAACAACATATGGGACCCACACAATCTTATCTATATACTTAATCCTGTGTACAGAATTAAGACTCCAAATATGGGCTTATAAAAGGGGAACATTTTATTAACAAACTCAAAAATAAGAAGCCCAAGGTCCGTAGAACCTAACCATGAGCCAAAATAAAGTCTTCTGAGGCCCAATTGGACAAACCTAACTGCTTCATTTCCCCCTTGTTTTCGAAATCTCACCCTCGAGTTTTATAGGACGGGAGGATCATTGCCTCTCAATTGGCATCGTCAAATACTTGCTTTGATTTGATGGCGTTCCAATGCTTCTCATAAAAATCAGCAAAAGTTAACTTTTTAACGTCCAGGATCTCGGAAGAAGAAGATCAACCATCTCGATCTCGTTACGAACAATGTCAAGTGGTTTCTCCAATTGGAATCTATTCTTGGGGCTCCACATCTTCAATCGGTATGTTAATCAATTCCTCTTGTGACTGCACTGTTGGTGCTGCTTCAACTGACTTTAAAAAGCTATCACACTGCAACTCTTCAAGATAGTAATGTGTAATAGATGGGATGGCTTTAATATACATGAGTTCCCTTCACGATCAAGGACAACCTTCAGTTCTTCTATCCATGATTGACCAACTATGATGACATGTTTGGCAGAAGGAAATACATGAGATCTAGCACCATCAAAGTAGGCAGAAATTGAAAATTCGATGAAAACATCACCATTAGTTCAACAATGATCTTATCTGTTCTAGACAAACATCTCTACCATGGATTGTGAAACAACATTCTCATTCCACCCCATAGTTGCCAAGGCGACAAGGCGACCCAAGGCGATGGACTGGTGCCTAAGCACTTAGGCGACAATGCGACCCCCTTGGCGTTGCCTAGGCAACCAAGGCGCCCAAGTGTGATTTTTTATCTCCACTCTTTTCAGACATTATTTAGTATGCTTACAATATATACCTTATATCATAAAAAATCAACATTTAGCCACATCAAGTCATAAAAAATCAACATTACGTCACATCAAGTCATAAAAATTCAACATTAAGCCACATCAAGTCATCAAAAATCAACATAGAACTAGAAGACAACAGAACTGAAGAAGCAAACTATTGAAAGTTTGAAACAATCACAACATACATTTGGTTTATACTGTTCTTGGAAATGATCATTGTCCTGGTATACCTAGTCTCACATTTGATTTATACTGTTCTTAGAAAATATGATCTTATCTATAAGTAATTAAACTGCTCTCGATTTAATGAAATGTTCTTGTTCTCTAATAAGTTTGACTGGTCAAATGATTAATTTTTACATGAGACTTTTTGAATTAGGTAGAGCACAAAATTAGCTTTCCAACAAATCCAAGATTACTTAAATCTGATTTATATTGAAGGAGTGATGTTCCAGTCAAACCTTTTATTTTTGATAGTAGGCCCCAAGGAGAGTTGAACTCGTAACCTTTTTATCACGAGGAGTTGTTCTTTGCCAACTGAGCCATCCCCTTGGGGTCCCGGTCAAACCATAGATCAAGAATTTGTCTTGAGTACAGGTTTCAAGCTGGCCAAATAGCGAGTTGGGTGAGTCAAGATCTCGGCGAGATCTTGATGAGTTGGGGTATTTTTTTTTCCAACTCGATGGCTGGTTTCGCTGGGTCTTAGACCTATTTTGGGGCTGAAACTTGGTACGCAACCTAATTTAGGCTATTTAAACACAATGACACTATCAGATTTTGCAAAAACAAAGTTCAAATAGGAGTTTCACTTAGTGGGAAACCAGGACAGACACTTATTTATGCCTAATATCATTTAAGTAAATGAAATATGTATTTCATTTATTTAAGATATTATTCATAAATAAACAAATAATTTTCAATTTTCTAATTGTGGGGGTTTTCTCAAATCTAAAAATTCCATAAATCATAATATGGTAAAACATTGCTAAAAACAAAAAATGCTGTTAAATATTCATTTGTTTTGATGTCCAAAAATATATTTTCATTCAAAGTGATTTTGACAGCATTCACCCACACTAAATTAAGTTTGATCTGTACATAACTCCTTCAATATAAATCAGATTTAAGCAATCTTGGACTTGTTTACCGCACTTTTGGTTTTTAGCAATGTTTTACCATATTAAGATTTATGGAATTTTTAGATTTGAGAAAAATCCCAGCATTAAAAAGTTGAAAATTGCACCTACCGCCGAAAATCAAGTTTTTGTTCTTGAACTGGGGGGGTTAACTTTTTATCCTTTTGGAATTTGATTTTATTAAACTATTTTTATTGGATTCAAATAGGGGGAGTATTTGCTTATTTATGAATAATATCTTAAGTAAATATTTACTTAAATGATGTTAGTCATAAATAAGTGTCTGTCCTGGTTTCTGGCATAAATAAGTGTCTATATATTAAGGTTTGCATGAATAGGTGTCTGTATACCAAGATTTCCTCGAGATGACCAAAACCACTGAGATCTCGCCTCTTGGTTAGTCGGTCGAGATCTGGCACTCATATACATGTGTTTGGGTCGAGATCTCGGTCGGGTCGAGATCTTGACCGAGATGGGGTAAAAAGAGAATTTGACCTTCATCTCGTCTCGAGGTCTTGAAAAGCAAGATATTTGTGAGATCTCACGAGTTTTAGTTCCATGGGTCAAACCTTATTGAGCCTTTTTTTATTGCCCCTTCTTAACTTAGACAATCTGTAAATTAGTTACTTTACCGTTGACATTACCATTGATGAAATTTCATTAGTCTTTTTCCAACTTTCAACCTGTTTTTTTTTTTTGGTTTTCTCTGCTTTATCTTATATCCTTTCTAGTCAGGATGTTTGTTCTTATGAGCTTCTGTTTCCTTAGTAACTTGTTAGACACCCCTTTTCTGATAGTTTTTGAGATAAATTTAGTTTATTTATGACAGATGAGCCACACCCAAAAGTGCTACAGTGTGTCTCCACACCAACTAAAGGAAGGGGTATGGCTTCAATAATTGACATAGCTAAAGCTACCTTAGTTCACACTGAAGAACCTTATGCTGCGGTATGGATGATTTGTTGTTTGTTGTACCCATCACCTATCATGTATTTTTATCATGTTAGCATATAAGGGCTTGTTTGTTTTTTTTGGCACCAGAGATTAAAATGTGGTGGGATACAATTGTAACTTGGTTCAGTGTCTGCAGATCATATTGAAGCATTGTCGGGAAACACATTGTCATTTCTGCTTGAATGCGCTACCAGCTGATACTGTCCCATGTTCATCATGTTCAATACCATTGTACTGCTCCCAGCATTGCCAAGTACAAGCTGGAGGACAATTTGGAAGCTGTCCAAACAATCCTTCCATCCCTGAGAAAATATCGAAGGATCTTGAAAGATATATGGCAGAAATAACCGTAGCCAGCAATTCTGGATATATTGTTGGTGATGCAAACATCGAGTATCTCACTGAACACAAGCATGAATGTGGTGGTGTACATTGGCCTGTAGTATTACCATCCGAAATCGTTTTGGCAGGCCGAGTTCTAGTTAAGTCAATTGAGCAAAGGAAGCACTCCAGCTGGACCTCCAAGCCTATTGAATCTTTGGTATTTCCCAAACCTTGTCTTTTGCATCCTTAATACATTTTCTGTTTATAATATTGGTGTCCTGTGGAAGGATTCAAGAGTATACTAATGGCATTGATTGCTGTTCTCCTAGGACCTCTTTCACAATTATGCTCAAATGACCCCGGAGAGAAAATTGGAGTTGCACATTTATTCAATTGTACTGACTCACTGTCTTCAGCATGATTATGGTTCTGTATTTCCTTTAACAGGCACTTCTGCTTCACAGGTATGTTTAAAGCTCCCTTCGCCTACTAAACACCCAATAAATTTTGCAATTAGATCAGTACTTGATCTTCTTTTATCTTATGATAACTTTGTCAGATCTGGTAATTCTTTTTCTTGAACTGAAGATGGATGAATATATGAACTAAGGATATGGATAAGATTTTCTTTGTTTCTCTTTCAGCATGAACTGGTGGTAAGGGCCAAAACCTGACGTTGAGGCCACTGTGGCAGTCAATACCATAAAAATGTGAAATAAAAAACAAAATTAATTTTAAATGGCCATTTTGAGAGTCAATTCTCATGCTAATGGCCTAAATTTTAAACCTCTGAACATTGAAACTGTTTGAGAACACCTTTTGAGTCTAACCTTATTACTTGTGAAGAATAAGATATAGGATGAATAAAGAAAAACAATGAGATTTGAATGGTTTTTTTTTTTTTAACAAAATTTTAAAATTATCTTATGGTCCTAAATTGTGGCTTTTCTTTTGTTTCTCTTTTTCCCCTCTTCCCACCAAATCTAAACCTTTGAATAAGCAAAAAGCATCCAGTAATTCCTTGTCATAATTCCAGACCTCACGCTAAAGTATGGACAAATAAATTATTTGCTTAAACATAGTAATTGGTTGCAAAAGTTGAAAGAATAGAGCTTATTTTTTATTTGTTTGAAAAGAGCAGCTTAATTGTGAAGGTGCACTAGCACAGGAATTTTGATCAATGCACACAGAGGCATGTGCCTTGGTGAAGTAGCACTAGGCACAAGGTGATGAAGCTTAAGGGCCATGCCTCATGCCTGAAAAGTGTTAGAAATTCCGAGCAGAATCTGTTGAAAATTGAAATGTCTTTGTTTCTCCAAAGGTTGAAATTGCACCTCTAGGTGAAATCTCAAACATTGTGCCTGAAGCAATATCCAGCATGAGAAATTAGTATCTGCAACACAAAACAACAAAAAGGAAGAAACAGATAGAGCTGCAAACTTTTGGAGAGAAAAATCTAGCTTACATTCTGAACAAACTGTGAGCCTCTATGTGCTTTTATATAATAACATAAACAATGTTTACAATTATACCCTTCAGACTAAACTGACAACTAACTAGAGAGAATAAGCAACTAATAAGAGCAACCAATAAGAATCTAGCTATCTCCCCAAACTATCCTTGCGGTAACACGAATAACACTTCCCCTTAAGCTGGAGCATACAAATCAACCATGCCAAGCTTGGAACAACTTTTCCAGAAGGTAGCACTAAACAGAGGCTTGATAAACAAATGTGGAGTATCAATTAACTTCCTCATTACTGCGTTTCTCACAAAGTGACAATCAACTTCAATGCGTTTCGTCCTATCATGAAACACGGATTACTAGCAATGTAGATAGCCGCCTGGTTATCACATAACATCTTCATATGTTTAGTAATTAGAAACCCCGACCTTTGAAGTAATGATTTTAACCACAGTAATTCAACTGTAGTATGAACCATAGCCCTATAGTCAGCTTCAACATTAGATCTGGCCACAGTCCTTTGCTTCTTGCTTCTCCATGTGACTAGATTGCCACCAATAAATGTACAGTAACTTGTGGTAGATCTCCTATCACCGTTAGCACCAGCCCAATTTGCATCAGAATATCCAGCCAAATCAATATGCTGATTAGGTTGGTAAATGAGCCCCTTTCCTGGAGCCCCTTTAAGATATCTTAAGATTGGACGTTGGACGTGCTGCCCTACTAGTGAACCTTCTTAGGTGAGTCCATAAACTGACTAATAACAACAACAAAGGATATGCCAGGTCTAGTAGTAGTAAGGTTAATGAGTTTCCTTACTAATCTTCTGTACCGATGCTTGTCATCAAATTCATCATCATCATTTGTCTCAAATTTCTTCTATGGATCCATAGGAGTATCAACTGGTTTAGAAGCAAGCATATTGGTCGCAGACAAAAGGTCTAACACATATTTCCTTTGTGACAGACCGTTCGTCCCCTTTTTACTTCAAAGCACTTCAATACCAAAAAAATACATAAGGGTACCCAAGTCTTTCATCTGAAAATGCTGATGTATATGAGCTTTCACCTCTGTAATCCCAGATGCATCATTTCCAAATATGATAATGTAATCGACATATACAACTAATACAATCACCTTACAATTCCGGCAACGAATAAACATCGAATTCCGCACCGAGTACCAAACGAGCTGAACTTATTGTACTGGGCTCTAGGTGACTGTTTTAAGCCATAAATTGCCTTGTGTAACTTACAAACTATGTGAGCATTCTGCCCCTGAGCAACATACCCTGGAGGACCCTGGAGGTTGCTCTGTATACACCTCCTCATTTAGGTCAAGTTCAGAATCAGAGTTGGGAGAATATTATGACATGTCATTAATGACAGAGGTCCACTTTATTTATAATGAGAATTACAGCCTAAGGGCAAACTAGTTAAATAGGGAAAAATAGATAGATAGATCAGTCGTCCCACAAGTCTCTGGTACTGTTCCCTATCAACTGGGTCACCCATACCACTACATAACTGATGATTGACCTCAATAAGAGAATATGCAGGCTTACAACCTAACATGCCAGTTTCCTGCAGAAGGTCTAGGACATATTTCCGTTGGGAGATAAAAATTTCCTTGTCTGTCCTTGCAACTTCAATCCCAATGAAGTACCGAAGAGATCCCAAGTCTTTAGTTTCAAATTCCTTTGCAAGTAGAGATTTTAGATAGGGAATTTCATCATTGCTATTAAAAAAAAAATAAAAAAAAAATAAAAAAAAAAAAAAATAAAAAAAATTTCATCATTGCTATTCCTAGTAATTACGATATTGTCTACATACATGATGAGGGCTGTTATCTGGGAACCAATTCTTTTCACAGACAAGGTGTGATCAATCTGACTCTGTCTATATCCAAATTTCTGCATATCTTTTAGGAATCGGCCAAACCAGGCCCTAGGTGATTGTTTGAGACCATACAAGGACTTCTTCAGCTTGCAAATACGGCCAACATCAGGAATGCATTTTTGACATCCAATTGTTGGAGATCCCAACCCAAATTTGCAGCACAAGACTGTAATGCCCTTTCCGGGTTCATCTTTGCTTCAGGTTCAAAGGTTTCTTGATAATCGTTCCCATAGGTTTGGGTGAAGCCCTTTGCAACCAGACATACCTTGTATCTTTCAACAGTGCCATATGCCCTCTGCTTGACTGTGAACACCCATTTACATCCAACCAATTTCTTCCCTTCAGGGAGAGGAACAAGCTCCCATGTACCATTTTTGTCCAATGCCTGCATCTCCTCTACCATGGCAACCTTACACTTTGGATCTTTAATGGCATCTTTCCAATCTTATGGGATAGACACAGAAGACAAAGAAGAAATAAAGGCCCAAAAGGAGGGTGATAAAGATTCATACGAAACAAAATGGGAAATCGGATGTTGTGTGCAGGAACGAACACTTTTCCTAGCATCAATAGGGCAGTCATCATGCAAAGGGTCAACAAGATCAAGTAAATTATCAAAAGTAGGAGAACTATTACCTATTTGTGAGGGCGAATCTGGTGGAGGCCCCACAATGGAAAATGGTGGGTTGCTCATGGTACTCTGTTTCTTGGATCTATTATGAGTGTAGGTTCTTATGTCCAAAGGTGCAGAAATATTCTCATCTGTGTTCCCATTGCTGTCAATTGTAGGCTCTCCCTGACTAGATGGCTACCCCCTGACCAGAATTTTCCGAATAATCACTGGAAATTGTTATCAACAACTATAGGGAACCAGGACCTGTCATCAACTCTTCCTCAAGACTCTCCCCCTGAAGAGGTGTCGTGAAATAAGGTTCAGATTCATGAAAAGTGACATCCATGGTGATAGAGGAGGTGGGAAGGAGGGTGATAACATTTGTAACCCTTCTGAGTGGCCGAGTAACCAAGGAAAATGCACCGAAGAGCACGGGGATCCAATTTGGACCGAGAAGGAGAGGATTATGTGCAAAGCAAACACACCTAAATATTTTGGGAGGAAGGGAAGGGGCAATGGTAGGGTCCGAAAGAAAGGAGAGAGGTGTCTTAAAGTTAAGGACACTGGAGGGAACCCTACTGACGAGATAGACAGCAGTAAGAACGGCATCTCCTCAATAGATCTTGGGAACACCAGTGGTGAACATCAAAGCACAAGTCACATCTAGGAGATGACGATTCTTCCTTTTAGGGATGTCATTTTGCTCTGGTGTCTTTACACAGGAAGTCTGGGAGAGTATACCATGGGAGGAGAGAGTCTTGAAAAATATGGTCAACATATTCCGTATCATTATCACTACGAAGTATTCTAATAGTAGCATTAAATTGAGTACGAAGCATGGTATGAAAAGATCTGTAATAAGAAAAAGCATCAGATTTGTGATGGAGAAGATAAACCCAGGTGAACCATCGAAACCATTGCGATCAACGGTCCTAGAGGGACTCCATATATCAGAATGAATAATTGAAAAAGGAGCATCACTTTTACTGTCACTAATAGGGTAAGTGTTTCTCATGTGTTTAGCAAATTCGCATACATCATAATTTAATTGTTCCAAACCACAAATTCTAACTAAATCAGGAAACATAGAACGTAAAATATGAAATGAAGGGTGCTCCAAATGGCGATGCTAGTGAAGAAGCTTTGTTAGAGCACTATTAGAACGAAGGGTGTGAGCAGAAGATGGTGCCGAGACAGCTAGAGGAGACTCCAAGTAATGGAGACCATCACGGACCCGACCATACCCAATCGTTGCGCCCGTCACCAGATCCTGAAACAAGCAATGGGTGGAAAAAAAGTGAACAGAACAATTTAATTCATTGGTTAAACGATAAATGGACAAAAGATTGGCACATAACTTTGGGACATGCAAAACTGAGGAAAGAGGAAGGTGGGAACCCCAAGAAATGGAACCTTTACCTGAGATGGATGACATAGACCCGTCGACAACACGTACCTTATCCCAGCTAGAACAAGGAGAATAGGTACGAAAAACCGATGCGTCACTAGTCATATGCAGGGTTTAAAGTATCGGTGCGTATCGTACCATATCGGTCGATGCGACTCGGTATCGGTCGGTGTCGATACGATACATACCGATACGTAACTATTTTTTTTAAAAAAAGCAATGTATCGACTATAGTGATATGTATCGACCGATACATGTCAATACGATACGATATGGTCAATACATATCGATACGTACTGTTTTCAAATTTTTATTATTTTTTTAAATGCATCGGTACATATCGGTCGATACATATCGATACACATGCCTTTTTTTTTTAAATATTTTACACCAAACACGAACCAGAACCCCTAAAATTTTTTCTGGGGCTATACCCCCCCAAAGAGATTTGTTTGCTTGCTACAGGTTGGGCCCAACCCTCTGTGTCATGAACTAAATCGCAACTTTTTCTCTCTTCGGGTCGTGCCACAAAATGTGTCGGGTCGGGTCAGATCCACATCGCACTCGAATCCTTGGAATACATGACATACTCAAAACACTTGAAGGGAAAAAGGTAGGTTTTTTCAAAAAACTTGATCTTTTGCTTTAAATCTTTGCATTTTAGTTCTTTTTTTTGTTGCTATGATTCAAGGAGAATAGGTTCAACTAACTATTAGATGCATGCTTTGTATACATTTGCAAAGATTTGAAATCAAATCCACCATTTTTCACCCAAAACCGAAATGGCTTCCTTAAGGGTCAGTATTGTGCTTATGTTCGGTCAGTACACAACATCATCCTAGTTGCTCTTATTCTTGAAGACCCATACAAACATGAGTTTGATCCATCCCGACGTTCTTCATGGCAATAGAGTGACTCTGCATGTAAGAAATCTCATATTTTATGACAATTTAGAAGCGCCGCACTTGTCTGGTTATACATTATTCACAATTCTTAGTGTATATGCATGATATATGACATATATTGCTTATTTGTATTGTTTTTTATGTCCAAAAATGTATTTGCATGTGTATTTTGATCATTTTCATGAGTTTTTGCACCAATCGATACGTATCTCCGATACGATACGATATGATACGTCTCTTAAAATTGGCCGACCGATATGATACCCAATACCGATGCTTTAAACTTTGGTCATATGATCAGTAGCACCAAAGTCAATTAACCTGGATGGATGACATGAAAATTACTTGACTGGGCAAGGTTAGAAACTGGAGAAGAAGTAGAACCAGTAGTCAGTTGTGTCACCAATTTTTGGATAGCAACCATTTGATCCGCAGAAAAAGGAGCCGTGGCAAGAGGAGCAGGGCCTATGTCAGATACTTTTGAGAAATGAGCCTAGAATCGAGTTCTGGCCGGTTTAGGGTTACGTCCACCCTTGGGATGCCCATGAAGCTTCCAACAAGTTTTCAGTGTATGACGGGGCTGACCACAATAATCACATTTCACAGGTTCTCGTGCAGGAGCCTTCAAGGAATTCGTGGGAAGAGATGCAAGTGGCTTGGTAAGTAGAGCAGACCTGATTGGAACAGTGGAGGACATCATAACAGTTCGGCGATGTTCCTCACACTGAACTAGGTTGTAAGCTTGAAGGAGAGTAGGGAATGTCTCACACCCTAATATTTGCACTCGAACTTGGTCATATTCTGGATTGAGACAAGTCAAAAAATCATACACACATTCCATCTCCCTCTCCTTATGGAAAGTACCAACATCCTTAGGGTGAACCATGGGAACGGGATGATAGAAATCCAATTGCGGCCAAAGTGTAGTCAGGGCAGCGTAATAGGCAGTGAGAGACAGCTGCTTCTGAGAAGTATTGGGAACCTGTCGACGAATCTCATAGATCTGGGCATAATTTCCTGCCTACGAATAAGTCTGACAGACTGCATCCCATAGGTCTTTGGCGGAATGAAAGAGGACGAAGCTGGGACTAACAAAAGGTTCCATGGAATTAATCAGAAAAGACATTACCAACTCATCATTGGAGGACCATGTAGCAGCCGCAATAGGATATGTAGACTTTGGAGTATCTCCTGTAACAAGTCCTGCATAATTATGTCCTCGAAGGGTGAAAAGACAGGCACGGGACCATATGAGATAATTCTGGCCATTCAACTTTATGGGGCCAGGTTGGTGAGTATTTGAATGCCCAGTGGAGGTACTAGAACGTCTAAGAGATGGTAATGGAGAGGTACCCGTGGAAGTGACACGTGTGTTCTTGTCAGTCATGGTAACAATAGGGTAGGAAGATCACCCTACAATTGAAAGAGGCAGCGAAGCGATAACGCCGAATGGACCAATCGCATCTAGAGAGGCCGATTGGAAGAAGCACAATGACTGGTGAATCGCGGTATAGCAACCTGCGGGTTGTGGCGGCAGTACTAACAGAGAGGGAGTTAGCAGAGAGAAGGCACGACAACCTAGGTCACGGCGACAACACGGGCCGAGAGAGAGGGTCGGTGGAGAGTGCACGATGAGCTAGGGTCGCGGTGGCAGCACCGATTGAGAGAGAGAGAGAGAGAGAGAGAGAGAGAGAGAGAGAGAGAGAGGGCCGGTGGTGGTATTGTTGTGATCGGTGGGTCTCGGCGGTAGCGATGCTGGCAAAGAGGAGCCGGCAGATGAGGTGCGGCGACCTGTGGGTCGTGTTGGACAGTGGCGTGGCGACTGGTTGTTGCGACGACATTGACAAAGAGGGCCGGCGAGGTGGAGTGGCGACGTGGGTCGAGGCTAAGAGCGGCGCGGTGGAAAAACACAAGCATGGAAAGCTGGCGAATAGGGTGGTGGAACACACGGTGATTGAGGCGCGGTAGAACTGGAAAATCAAAAGTGCATGGTGCGGTGATCGTCTACCATGCTAGTCGAGAAGGCTATGACCTCCAATGAGAGGCGGAGGCGGTGATGGTGAAGAACAACTCGGAAAACGAGAAAGATCTCCTAGGGTGTTGGGCTTTGATACCATGTTCAGAATCAAAGTTGGGAGAGTATTATGACATGTCATTAATGATAGAGGTCCACTTTATTTATAATGAGAATTACAGTCTAAGGGCAAACTAGTCAAATAGGGAAAAATAGTAAAACAATAAAACCCTAAAGTAAAGAGAAATTACTCCAATCCCACGGTATTCAACAGGTCATCGCGAAGCACTCTTGATTGTCTAACTGTTATAGAGGCCAGTCTAAATTCACAGCTAAGGAAATAAGCACACGAACCTACTTAAGACGAGCAATAAGAGAGAAAGTTTCAAAGTAATCTACACCATAGGTCTGAGTATAACCCTTTGCAACCAAATGAGCCTTAAGCCGTTCAATCGAGCCATCTGGATTGTACTTAATGGTGTAGATGATCCTTATCTGGAGGTAGATCCACCAGGGTCCATGTCTGACGAGAAAGCGAGGCATCATTCTGTTTCCATAACCACTTTCCACCCAGGATGAGATAAAGCCTTATGATTAGTTTTAGGAATGGAGTGAGTAGATAATGATTATGCAAAGCTATGTAAGGGAGATGGAAGGTGAGACAGAGAAACAAAATTTTCTATAGGATAGGTACTAGGCAGTCATGGATATCTGAGTGCAAGAATGGGTACCTTTGCGAAGGGCAACTGGTAAGTCATTAGGAGACGAGGAGGAAGTAGGAGCTCCAGCCGGAAGATCAGATTGTGTAGTAGGCTGTGTTGCAGGAAGAACCGAGCAGGCTGCACTGTCTTCGGATTCCAATGATACACTTTCAGTGGTGCAGACGTGGTAGTGGTTGTAGCATCATCAAATGGCACAAGAGTAAGAATAGGAGGTGCGCGAACAACATCTGTGGCAAGGGAAGAGCTAGTGGCAGGAGGTGAAAAATATGTAGTATTCTTTTAAGGTAACATTGGCACTTACAAACTACCATTGAGAAAGAAGATCATAACAAGCCTTATTAATACTAACAATGTTGGTGGTCTAAGGACCTGGCTGAGGAACACACCTTAATAATACTAACAATGGTGGTGGTCTAAGGCTATAGGGTCAAAGGCATTGCATGCTTTGGAATTGATTGGACAGCATAGTGGTGTTGAATTTCCAAGAGAACACTCTAAAGCTCATAAAATGAAGCAGTTTTTGTCCACCAAAATGATTTTTTATGCGTATGGAAATCACTTCAATTCCTTCATACTAGTAACAAGTCTAATCTAATAAATATGGATTCATCACGTATAACATATATCAGAATATTTCAGAATACAGAATTCCTCTTTTTCTTTTTAGGTTCAATATTTTAAATAGATACGTTAAATGTTAAGTACAGATGGATCATATCTTGTAAATTATTTCTCTTTTGTCAATCGATCTTTCGTTTTTCTCCCCTTATATTTCTTCAATACACTATTGTCAATCTGAATATTGAGAAAAGAATAGAATTGAAAAAACAAAAAAGCAATTGAATTAAATATTAAAAAATTATGTGTATATATATATATGAATATTTTCTTTTTCTTTTTAGAGAAGAAAAAAATGATTCAAATCATATTGACACTGAAATACATATATTGAATCATTCTTTCTCGAGCCGTACGAGGAGAAAGCCTCCTATATGGTTCTAGGTGGGGGGGACATTGTTTATCTATATCTATCCCAATGATACATCTATTGAATCGTTGCAATGGATGTTCGATCCCGAAGAGAAGGAAGAGATTTTCGGAAAGTAGGTTTTTTATGACTCGATAAAGAATCAAACTTATTTAAATGTTCCCCTTATTCTATATTTACTTGAAAAAGGTGCTCAACCTACTGGAACTGTTCATGATATTACAAAGAAGGCAGTATCCTCCACTCGACGGCTGAAGCTTGACATGTACGAAAACAATCAATCCCTGAAAGAGGAACTTGGATCATTATCTTCTGTACTGTAACTGGCTTTCCCACTTTCATTTATCCTTAATCTCAATTCAAATTTTCTTTTTCAATTCCTTGAATGATCTCTTTCACGTCTTTTCCTCTGCTAAGAAAACATTGGTCGGTTAAAGAAGGGAACTCAGTAAGAGTAGCTATCATGCCCGGTAATATATACAAATACTTTGCACAACACGACATCACTGTAACTGAAACGTCGCTTTAATCGGCTTACGTGTCCTGGCGGCATTAAACATTCAAAAGTCACCGCTGTTGAATGAGGTTTAGAGTAAGAAATACCTGGGATTTTTGTCATAAATATGTTTTGTAAAATGGGTTCAAGGTATTTTTGTCCTAAGGGCTAAGGGAATTTCTGTCCTTGTACCCAAGGTTTAAAGAATCGGTATCGGGTATCGTATCGGTCGAGTGATTTTAAGGGACGTATCGTATCGGAGATACATATCGAACAATAAAGATACACATGGAAATACACTTTTGGAACAAAAAACAATATAAATAAGCAATATATAACAAGTGTCATGCATAAACACTAAAATGGAGAATAATGTATAACCAAACAAGTGCATTAAATTGAAATTGTTATAAAAGATGAGGTTTTTTTACATGTTGTAATCGTCTATAGCCATGAAGGAGTATTGGATGATGCAAAGGATGATGTTGTAGCACTCCTTGATTGGTTTCTAAGTCTAAAGTGTGAAAAACCAAGATTAAATGCAAGATTTTAGACTCTTGGTTGTTAGTTTTCCTTCATTTTTTCGTTAGATTAGGAGTTGTATTGAGTCTGTGAGTGAAAATGGCTTTTTTATGGAATGTATCGATGGTATCGATATGTATCTAGCCGTCTTGACTGATACGTATCGATATGTATCGATACGTATTAAACCACCCACAAAACCCTTTACTGGACGTATCGATACCATCGATATGTATCGGTTGTATCGTATCATATCAACCGATACATTTCGTACAATTCAAGACAGTCCAGTTTTTTTTTACAAAAAAGAGAGATACCGATACCGATACGTATTGGTCCGTATCATATTGTATCGGTTGATACTTTAAGCCATGCTTGTACCTATTCTAGAATGTTTTCTCATCTATTATAAATAAAGAGGGGGTGTGATCATAAAGTCACAAGCCATTATTCTCAAATCTCCACACTATGGTTTAGAAGCATTCTTTAGTGCTACTATTATCAGGAGGTGAATTTTTGAGTTGAAAGGAATGGAGATGATATGAAAAAGGGAGGAAGGGCAATGCATGTAGGAGGATTGAAGGACCGAATCTGCTCCCAAAATCTCCAGATATGCTGTGTTGCAATCACTCCAGATATGCTGGACCTTATCCTTAAAAATGATGATGGATTTTGGAAGCAAAATCAGTCCGTCAATCATCCTACATGCATTGCCCTTCCTTTCTTTTTCATATCATCTCCATTCCTTTCAACCAAAAATTTCACCTCTTGATAGTGCTGTGATTGCAACACAGCATATCTGGAGATTTGGGAGCAGAATCAGTCCTTCGATCCTCCTACATGCATTGCCCTCCCTCTCTTTTTCATATCATCTCCATTCCTTTCAACCCAAAAATTCACTCCTGATAGTGCTACAACCGCAGCCTACCACACAGATATGCTATGGTTGTAGCATCATTTTTAAGGATTGAGTTGATCAGATCAGTCCTTCAATCCTCCTACATGTACTGGTGTGGTATCTATGGACTTCCAAAATCCACCATCAAAGCCATGGAATCACTGTTCTGGGCCTTCCTTTGGAAAGGAAAGGAGTCTTCCAAAATCCTTCATCCGATTAGTTGGGCGGCTATCTGGCTCCCAAAATCTAAAGGAGGTCTTGGCATCCACAGGATCTGCGACTATAATATTGCTGGCATCCTCAAGCTAATCTGGAAGCTCTCCACCAAGCATGACTCTATCTGGTCAATTGGGTCTACTCCTATCTCCTTAAAAATGACTCCATTTGGACAGTTCCCACTTCCCCAACCCACAGACCCCTCCTGGGTTTGATGCAAAATCCTTTTCATCTGCCCCTTAACCCTTACAACTACCTCCTCAGTGGTCGCTGATGGGACTTCTAACTCCCTTTGTCTGGATCCCTGGCCTCCCCTTGAAGTCCTTTACAATATCATTGGTGCCCGTTCGATTTACTCTGGTATTCCTAAATCTACTCCTCTCCACAATCATGTCCCTAGGATCTTGGTCCCCCCTGTCTCACCCAGGTTTGGTCATCTTTCCCCCCCTCCCCTCCAACTCCTCTCTCTCGGACAAGGTTACTTGGCTACCCTCTCCTAAAGGGATTTTTAGCTCTTCCTCAGCTTAGGACTTTGTCAGGCACCATGCCCCCTATCCCCTGGTCCAACATAGTTTGGTTCAAAGGCCGCATCCCCCGCCATAGCTTTAACGTTTGGAGAACCCTTAACCTTTGCCTCCCCACCCAATCATTTCTCCTCCACCGCCACATCCTTGTCCCCCCCTCCTGTGTTCTTTGCTGGAATGGTAATGTGGATGTCGACCACCTTTTTTTCTTTTGCCCCTTAGCCCACTATGTTTGGAAGAAAGTCTTAGAATCCATTTGGCACCGTAGTAGGAGACCTCTTCCCTTTGCCAGAGAGTGGATTTGGTTGGGTAGGTTTTTTCGGGAAGTACGATGTGTGATACTGCCGGCAGCTTGTGTTTGGGGCTGCTATATCTCACATTTGGATTGAGTGGATTCTTTTAAGATGGACCTCCAATTCTCGCTCTATAGACATGATTTGGAAAGCCATCTTCTTCGATATCAGTTCCAAGTTCCACATGCTTCCCCATAGATCTCTTGTTGATACTTAAAGGAACAAGCACATTGTTGTATTCTGGGGTTTAGATGTTTCTCTTTTGCGATCTCGTGGCCAGTTTGCCTAGGGCTTGAGCCTTGTATATTCCCCCCTCTTTCCCCTCTTTTGGGGGTTTTTGGTAATGATATTTTATTCACTAAAAAAAATAAAAATGAGAGGACTTTATTAGAGAAAAAAGAAAATGTGACAGGTAAGTGGGAATATGGAAACAGAGAAGAGTGGAAGAACAGGGAAGTGATGAAGAAAATAGAGGAGAGAATAAGAAAAAGGAAAGAATAAAGGAAAAAAAGAAAAAGCAACACGAAGAAATTGAAGAAAGTGAAAAAAGAAGAGAAACAATAAGTATAGAACCGAAGAAGAACAAAAAAAGAAAAGAAGAAAAGAAAGGGGAACCGGAGAGGACAAGGATGGGGTTAAAAATGGAATCCAAAGTACAAAACTGGAAGAAGCATGCATACCGGTTACCATAGAGTCCCCGGAGTGGTGGACATTTACACTGAAATTGTTGATTGAGCCATTGAGGATTTAGACAAGGGTTAGCATGTAGTGTCGACTATTCTCCTCTCATTGTTTTTTTATTTTTTTTATTTTTACATGTAGCATGATTCCATGCATAGCATGTACTTCATGATCGTGTACTCAAACAAATAATAGGATTACAATTAGAATCAACTTTACATATTGTAAAAATAAAAAAGCACACCAATTAATATGGCGCCTGCCAAGGCCAGTCGCCTATCCTTCGTCATACAAGGCATGCTGTCGCCTTGGACCCAAGAAAGCTCCTGGACACTTAGTCGCTTAGGCAGCGCATTGACAACTATGCATAAAATTCTCAGCCTCTCATTTTTCTTAAGAAAAGTCATCTTCCATGGGCTTTGTTACATCACATTCATATACCAAGTTTCCGAGTTGATTATGCAGATGATAAGTAGTTGACAGTTGACACCGTTCAGCTTAATTGTAATAGTTTCTAAGCCCAGACTGTCTTGAGTCAGGCGAAGCACGTTACCACTGTTTCCATCTCTTGTAGTCTAGGATTTTGTCGGTTGGTTTGACTTAAAATATGTTTGGTGTGGTTGAAAGGTACACAGACACCCACACAATTTGCTGAAAGCACTCAACAAGCGTCTAGTGGGGTCCATGCTCCAAACTTCTATAGAACTAGGAGGCGGCTTTGCCACCAACTTGTAATGCTTTACTCAAACATTCACTGTTAGTTCCTACAAGACATTAATACACCCAGCTCATCATGCCTCAGATTCAACATTAAGCAGTGAGTGGAAGAACTTCTGAAGTCCAACACATAACAAAGTAGAAACCCTTGAATGAGGACTGGTCCAAAAGCAAGAAGAACCAGAAAAAGGCAAGCATACAATTGATGGATAATCAATATGCCCTGAAATGAGCAGCAGTGTTCTGTACACCAAACCAAATTAAATGGGACTGAACCACTGGGACCAGTATACTTTGGACAACTCAGAACCTCAAAGATTCAAGTCCTAAAAGGTTGCTGTTAAATACAGTACTCTGTGGTTCATGTCTGATTTTCCACTCACTTTTAATAATATAATGGAACACGACCAAATCTCAGGGAAAAGCTCCAAAACAGAGAAAAAAATTCTGTTCATCATTCTCTACCAACCTGCACATTTTTTTTTTTAATGAGCAACAACAAAATAGAAAATTTTCAATTAATTAATGATGGTTACAGAACTTACAGTTGATGAATGTATCCATGTACAACCTAGTCAACCTTCCTCACCCCTGCAACCGGAAAAACCTACTGACCTGTAAGGCTTTAATTTCAGTTTTTCATTTGTGAGCAGTGGCTGCATGGTTGGTGTGCTCTGTGAGCCCCCAAAACTTTTCTCAGCACTTAAAGATATCTTCAAGGAAATAGTCATGTTCAAATGACAACTTGTTGGTGAATTTTTTTACTATCAGTAAAGAAGATACGAGAACTC
Source organism: Telopea speciosissima (assembly GCF_018873765.1). Taxonomy (NCBI): domain Eukaryota; kingdom Viridiplantae; phylum Streptophyta; class Magnoliopsida; order Proteales; family Proteaceae; genus Telopea; species Telopea speciosissima. The sequence continues at coordinate 30,906,782 of NC_057918.1, forward strand.
CAGAAGTAGAGAGGAAGAAGGGAGAGTTGGGTTAGACCAGTAAACTCCACCTTCGTTGTTGTATATTATTCTTTTAGTATTCATCAGACCATACGTAATATGTTTTTCTTGATAAATGACCTATGAAGCAAGCTTTGATGGTAATTTATTTTCTGGTGGTTCTTATTGTTTGCAATTCATGTTGTAAATCTTTATTTATTGGAAGGGGAAACTATATTATAATAGAAATTACAGTTAAAAGGGAATACCAGTGCTAGATTCTAATTCTTAGTTTCACTTTGTTAAAAGCTTACATCATGTTTTAGTCACAGTGTTTTTCAACTCCTGTTTACTTCTTCTGGATGCAGGTGGTTATACTTATATCTCAAATCAAGGTAAATTCTATGGCTGTTGTTCATATGAAATCAGTAGATGAATACAGTTCATCGAAGCAGTCAGGACCACAGTTGTCAAGAGTTACTAATGTAGAACAGGTTTGTTCTCACGGCCATTGATTCCTTATCACCATGGACCACTTTCCATGTAAGCACTTGTATATCCATGTCTGTGGCTATGCTTACATTCCAGCATTTGTTCTCCTTGTGTTCAAAGTCATCTAAAATATATATTTTATTTCCTTGTAATTAATGTAAAACTATCAAAGACCCCATTGGACATATGGGGTTCAGATTTTAAGTAGCACGACAATTCTCAGCTGTGTTAGCTTAGTCCACTCAAACCTGACCAAACCCAGTACCAAATTGATAAACAGACTATTACACGTTTGGTCTGGCGCCAAATTGATAGACATGCCATTACAGTTTTGGCTCCTTCAAAATCCTAACCACCAAATAGATTGGCCTCCACATTAGGCCTTGGACCTTGTAAACAATGATGAACCTGAAGAAGAAAAGAGAAGGAGAGAAGGGGAAGAGAGGGAAGAAGACAATGTTAGACTGTAATCCTTTGGGGAGAACAATCGGTTGATTAGTTCTCCCCCTTTCTCCAATATATATATGTAAAATAGGGTAAACACAATACAAGAATGAGAAAACCCCAAAACACCCTTACTAAACCATCCTAAACCAGTCTCGGTATTAGCGCCAGGCTCTAATACTGAGACCCTTATTCCATGTTTCTAATAATTCCCCTCAAGCTGGAGCATATATGTTAATCATGCCCAGCTTGTTACAAATATAATCTATTCTCACACTCCCCAAAGACTTGGTAAAAACATCAGCAAGTTGCTCTCCTGTATGAACATGCTGTGGAGCAATAAGACCTTCTTGTAGCTTCTCTCGAACAAAATGACAGTCAACCTCTATGTGTTTTGTCCTTTCATGGAACACAGGGTTGGAAGCAATGTGGATAGCAGCTTGATTGTCACACCATAGCTGTATAGGTGACTTGTCTACAAACTTCAACTCAGCCAACAACTGCTTCATCCACATCAACTCACAAGTAACTTGGGCCATAGCCCGATATTCTGACTCTGCACTAGATCTGGCTACTATTGGCTGTTTCTTGCTCTTCCAAGACACCAAATTTCCTCCCACAAAGACACAATATCTAGTAGTAGATCTCCTATCCACTGGAGACCCGGCTCAATCAGCGTCACAAAACCCCTCAACACGCCCATGACCATGGTTAGTGTAGAGCAGACCACGGCCTAGAGCCTTCTTGAGGTATCTCAAAATCCGAATCACAACATCCCGATGCGACGTCCTTGGAGAGGACAGAAACTGACTCATTACACTGACTGGAAACGCAATATCCGGTTGAGTCACAGTGAGATAGTTCAACTTCAAGTCTTCGATATTTTTCCGGATCATCAAGAATATCACCACTTTCGCCTGTCAACTTCAAATTCGGGTCCATTGGAGTATCCAAAGGTTTTGACCCAAGCATACCTGTTTCTGTAAGCAAGTCAAGATCATATTTTCTCTGGGAAAGAGAAATACCTTTGCTAGACTGAGCAACCTCAACACCAAGGAAATAATTCAACTTGCCAAGATTCTTGGTCTAAAACTTATGCTGTAAATGTATTTTCAGCTGCTTAATGCCTTCCGTATCATCACCAGTGATGACTATAAAAAACCAAAAATAACCTGCCAAACAGGTAAGGCGGTACATCCCCCCCTTGTATTATTTATTCGTTGGTTAATTTTAATAAAATTCTAGGGGCTGGCCCGGGTCCAAGGTAATATTCGGGTTAAACAACAACAACAACAGAAAAAAAAAGTCTCTCAATAAGAATATTTTGGCAATAGATAAGCATTAGGGAACAAGACCCATCCTTAATCCTTTTAATATTGAAATGGATGATAGATCCTAGTCAACTAAGTGGAAGTGTGAAATCTGAGAACACCTTCATATTATCACCAACAGTAAGTAATGTTTACAATAAGAAGCCCTAAAATTATCTCTCAAAATGGATGACCAGAACTAAAGTTACAGAAGCTATTGGTCAACTAGCAATATCAACCGATTGGCACCATGGATGGGGCTCAAACTCCAATCGATTGGAGGGTCAATGATGCTCAATAATACATCCTCCCCCCTTCAAACTCTTCCCCTCTATACCCTCCCCTTCTCTCTCTCTTTCTCTCTCTCTCTCTCTCTCTCTCTCTCTCTCTCATACACACTCGAAGCTGATCCTGATTCTCTCTCAAACTCTCCCCATTTCTAGCAAGACCAAATTTGCTTCTAGGTCTTGACCCTCAATTTGAACTCTATAGGGTCCAACTACTGTGTCTGCTATTAGATTTTCTCCCGATGGTAAAACAACAGATAAGGCAGAATGTAACAACCTAGTCTTAACAGGCAACTTCATAGCAAACAAAGGGGAAACGAAAGAGTGCGTCGATCCAGAATCAAACAAAACGAGTGTAGGTACAGATGATATAGGTAGAGTACCTGTCACAACAAGTGGTGCAACTTCCACTTCCTCTGTCGTCATAGCAAAGACACTAGCCTGGGGGCGCTGCAGGCTGCGGCGCCGTGCGGCAGGGCTGCAGCCGTGGTTCTGCCTTGTAGGGTTGTGCAGGCTGTTCGGGGCCGTCTGGGGGGGCGTGCGTATGATGTACGCTCTACAGGGCGAGTGTGGATGTTTTCTGGGCGACACGGTGTTGGTTTTCGGGGACATTGCCAGTCATCTGCGTCCGATCGTCGTCATCGCTGGGGGGTGACAAAATTGAAAATTCAGCGTCAACATTATGTACTTAAATACAAAATTTCAGTCTCGGATTCCATTTGTAGCCCTTTCAAACGATAGCATGAAATAGACAACCTGCTCATATGTTCAATAGTTGGTAAATTAATTGGAAACTTCCGGAAGCCATAACTTTGCGTCTGCTAGTCGATTCGGATGGTACGACCACTCATTTTGGGGCTACTTTGCTGTACAAGAGGTCTTACAATGGCATCCAACTACTATGTGTAGATGAGAAGCAGGCTCAGACTATCATGGAAGAGATTCATCAGGGGATCTACGGACCGCATATGAATGCTAGAATGCTCGCCAAGAAAATCTTCAAGTTAGGATATTATTGGGCAACCATGGAAGCAGATTGTATCACTTTTGTCAAGACATGCTACATGTGTCAGATATTTGCCAATATCATACACATCCCTCCTACAGAGCTGCATTCGTTGAATACTCCTTGGCCCTTCTCAACTTGGGGAATTGATATGATTGGGAAAATAAACCAGAAAGCTTCTAATGGGCATGAATTCATTCTAGTAGTGCTGAAATGAGGTCAGGTTTGATAATATCCCAAGAAGAGGAGAAGAAACCCACACTAAACCCATTCGGACTGGGAGATTTGTTAGCTTTATGAGAGAGAATTGCAGAGAGGATTTCCTCAATAGGGATTGCTTGGTTGGAGGGAAGAAGGGAGGAAGGGATGGTTTTGTTGAGAAGCCCCTCTGGATGGTTGGGGAGGTAGAGGAGAGGTGGATTGAAAATGGTGATTGCCAGTGATGACTATATCATCAACATATACAACCACAAATAACCTGCCAGCCTTGCAATGCCGGTAGAACACTGAATGATCACTACCACATCGAGTTAGCCCAAACTCCAAAACCACATCAGAAAACCTCCCAAACGAGGCTCTAGGGGATTGCTTCAGACCATACAACGATTTCTTGAGTTTGCAAACCAGACTAGACTCCCCCTGAGCAACAAACCTCGGAGGTTGCTCCGTATAAACTTCCTCGTGGAGATCACCATGAAGAAATGCGTTCTTCACATCCAACTGAAAAGGGGCCAGTGATGAGAGGCCGCAAGGGAAATCAAGAGGCAAACAGATGCAAGCTTGGCCACTGGAGAAAAAGTATCAAGGTAATCAACCCCATAAACCTGTGTATAACCTTTGGCAACCAACCGTGCCTTCAAACGAGCCAAGGAGCCATCTGGATTCCCCTTCACAACATACACCCACTGACAACCAACAACCTCTGCACCAGTAGGTAAAGGCACCAAATCCCAAGTGTGATTTTCAGCCAAAGCAGACAATTCATCCTCCAACTCAGACAGACCGCTGAACCACATACGAAGGAATCTCATCGTCCAACTCAGAGAGAACAAGAGAGTCATCACTATAGGAGGTGGGCTAAAAAAAGGAAACATCGGCAGTGACAAAATATTTTGAAGAATGGGAGAATAACACCGATAACCTTTTTGAGTCCGGGAATATCCCAAGAAAATAAACTTAATGGCCTTGGGATCTAACTTGGACAGCCCTGGACGATGATCACGAATAAAGCAAACACAACCAAAAATGCGAGGTGGTAAAACAAAAAGTGGTTCAGCGGGAAATAAAAGAGAATGAGGAATCCCCCCTTGCAAAACAGAAGATGGCATACGATTTATAAGAAAGCAAGCAGTCAAAACAGCATCAGCCCAAAATATTTTTGGGACTTTCATTTAAAAAAGGATGGAACGGGTCACCTCCATGAGATGTCTATTCTTCCATTCAGCCACACCATTCTGTTGGGGCGTGGCTGAACAAGAAGACTGATGTAACATACCATGGTCAGCCATAAAGGAGGTAAAAAGTGTTGAAAAATACTCTAGTGCATTATCATTTATCACTACGCAAAACACGAATATTGGTATTGAATTGATTCTGAATTTCATTAACAAAGGTACGGAAAATTGCAAATAACTCAAAACAATGCTTCATTAAATAAACCCAAGTGACTCTAGAATAGTCATCAACAAAGGTAACAAAATATTTAAATCCCAACTTAGAAGTAACAGGACAAGGTCCCCGTACATCAGAATGCACTAAAGAAAAAGGGTTCAAAGACCATTTATTGACTCCAGGGGAATAACTCACACGGTGGAGTTTTCCAAACTGACATGACTCACACTCTAGACTACAAATAGAACGAAAACGAGAATCCAACTTTTGTAAACTCTGAAAGGCGGATGACTCAATTGGCAATGAACTTGGTCTGGAGACAGACACCGGAACAAGCAATTGAAGGAGAGTCATCAAGAAGATACAGCCCCCCTTTCTCACGTCCCCTACCAAGCATCTTCTTCGTCGTAAGATCCTGAAAAACATAAGAATCAGGAAAGAAAGTGACGGAACAATTATAGGCTTTAGTAATTTTACTAACAGAAAGCAAGTTATAAGGGAAGTCAGGTAATTGAAGGACAGAAGACAAAGACAGAGAATTGGTGGGACTGACAGTACCAGTGCCAGTGACTTTGGCAAAGGAACCATCAGCTAATGTAATAGGAAATTCAGTAGACTGAAAGGAAGAAAAATTACCTGACATACTAGACATATGATCAGACGCACCCGAATCAATTATCCAGGGGCGAGAAGATGAAAAACCTGCAGTGGCATTACCTTTCTGGGCAAAAGTAGCTGTGGAGGAGGATGTAGAGGGCTGAGATAACTGAAACTGTTTGAATCGAGCATAATCTTCATCCGGCAATCTCACCATCTTACCTTTAGAAAATGGAACAGAAGACTTAGTATTAGTCACTGAGTTGGCATATTGTTGTTGTGGTGGTTTACCATGAAGCTTCCAACAAAAATGTTGGATATGTCCTAGTCGACCACAATGGTTGCAGGTCTTCACAGGACCAGAATTTTCACCACCATAACCAGCACCAGTACCACCAATATTACAACCACTATTACCACCACTACTGCCTCTTCCACCTCCACGGCCACCACTGCCACCATTGCGGCCTCCACTACGACCACCAGTGCCTCGCCCCTGACTAGAGGCAACAAGAGATGAACTTTCACCACAAATAGGTGCTGGTTCATGAGAACTATTGCGAGAAACATGAAGAACGTGAGAAAAAGTTTCTGCAAGGGAAACAACTCTATCACCTCCAAGAATAGTAGAGAATACTGAGTCGTATTCCTGACCCGGACCTCCCGAAAGCCCATAACTGCAAGTTGTTCCCATTGATCTTGCATTTGTTTCACATCAGAACTAATAGGCAACAAAGCATTTAATTCCTCAAACATCCGCTTATAATCAGCAAAATATTGGGTCAATGGACGATCCTTCCTATCAGCCCGATAGAACTCCTGGGATAGCTCATAAATACGAGATAAGTTATTCTGTCCGGAATACAGAATATGCAAATAAATCCATAACTCCTTCACAGTATCTATATGGGTCAGTAAGTCAACGACCTGGGAAGCCATACTGTTCAGCATCTGTCCCAGAATACGTGCATCCGCAATTTCCCATGCTTCATCATCCTCTAGTTTGGCCTTGGTAAGATGTTTCTGTTGGCCACAACCAGTTAGAATCACCCAGACAATTTTCTTCAATTGCTGGAAATTACCAACACCTTCCAATCTTCCCTGTGATAGATTTGGAAGAGCCCGAAATAACCTCTGCCACAACCTTCTTGGAATCTCCACTCGTTTCAACCATCTCAAACAAACAAAATAAATCGCAGCTGCAAATAATGTCCCTCCAACAAGAAAAATAAATACTGATTTCGAAAAGAAATCAGAAATCACAAACCAGAAAAATTGAACACCAAAAGCAATCGATCCAGGGAAAAATAAAAATTTCGAACAAGGCTGGCAGAAATCGAAACCTGAAGCTGAACTTCTCTTCAATCAAACTTCAACTACTACCCCTGAATCGATATAAACCACAAAAATAGAGACCTAGTTCTTATATTTTCATGAACTATTCTCAAACAACCTCCAAAAATCGCAGCATAGGGTGCTGCAGCCCCTTCAAACCAAATCCACAAAAAACCTCAAAACCTGGAAAAAGCTTCAGATCGCAATTCCAATGAGAAGCGAGAGAAACATACTAGGTCCTAGGAAATTAAATTGATTCCTAAGAGCCAAGCTTTGATACCATGTAAACAATGATGAACCTGAAGAAGAAAAGAGAAGGAGAGAAGGGGAAGAGAGGGAAGAAGACAATGTTAGACTGTAATCCTTTGAGGAGGACAATTGGTTGATTAGTTCTCCCCCTTTCTCCAATATATATATGTAAAATAGGGCAAACACAATACAAGAATGAGAAAACCCCAACACACCCTTACTAAACCATCCTAAACCAGTCTCAGGCGCTAATACCGAGACCCTTATTTCATGTTTCTAACAGACCTAATAGGTTAGTGTACCCTTTTAGTTCCTATGGAAACCTGCCCAGCTGCCTGATTCTCAACCGAACCCTTCCACATTCCAAATTAATATATTTGGGTCTCAAACCATTTGTGATTTACCAAAGTAGCACCAGCTGATCAATGCCCTGATTTTTTTTTTTTTGTTTTAATCTTCCGACCTTCTTTATGGAGATAATCTAAATGACAAAAACCAATTTTACTTCCCAGACAGAAACCCAAATGAGATTGAGCTTCTTTCCCCCTCCAAATCACTGAATCTCTTCAGTGACTCTTACTCTGTGTGTGTGATGTGTGGCAACTTTTTTCCTTTCTATGAGTTCTTTTCATAGTGGGTTTCTATCAGTTTCAGGTGACACTGAAATTTCAGATTCATTTTTTTACTTCTAAAATTTTATGATTTAAGGTTTCATAGTCAAGATTTCTATTTTAGGCAACCAAAGAAGAAGAATGTTGGAGAGTTCAGTTTCAGTGATTGGAAAGGAAGAAGAAGGCACTCCCTGCTGTGTCTCCGGTGAGACAGGTTCTAACATGGTGGAAAGTACAGAAGGCAAAGATAGGATTCTAACACCATTTTAAATTTATTTCAAAGAGTGGAATAAAAGGAAGGCCTGGGGAGAGAGTGGAAAACACTGAAAATGATGTAGCTGAACTGTATTTTTGTTAAATGATTGAAGAGTATCTGGATGTGATCTTTACTTGTATTTTACATAGCCTCAACCCTGCTAATACCTTGAAAGGATTCTGTTGCAGTTGCATTATCAGGCTGAACCAGCATGTACCTGCTCTGGAAACCCAGACCCAGACGAAATCGAACCCAACCAGGCTTTTGTCTAATAAAGGTTGGTAGGGATTTTTTTTTGGGTGAATAAGAAATTATATTCCGAAGGGGAAAAGAATACAAGAACTCCCCAAGAAAGGCAGGGGAGAAGAAGAGAAACAATAAAAAGCAAAGCAAAGCCAAACTCTCAGCTGGGAGGGAAAACTGGGCAGGTACAAGAATGGGGAGCCCCAAGAATCAATAATAAGCATATTCCTTAGGGAGTCAATGCACCGGGAGGAGACAACAGATAACTTGCTTATAATGTCAAAGGATTGTGTCCCAACTCTGTTGGAAGGATCTAGTGCTAGAGGTCCTTCTCCATAAGTTAAGCTCCATCCAGATAATGGTAAATCTCAGAGCCAAAGGCGAGCTTACCCACTACGTTACAGCTAAAATTGCCGACAAAGGTCATATTCACCTAATTCCCTTCTCTTTATCTGTTGGGATTTGGGAAATTGTGACTTGTGTCTATTATGACACTAGCCTCCTTTATTTATAATAAAATATTTTGAACTAGGGTTACAGTAGGGTTACAATAAAAAACAAGAAAAGACTATACTACCCCTGTAGCAGTGTACCCATGTAACACCCATACCATAGTACTGATAGTAGAACTATAACCACACCATACTAATATTACAATACTCCCCCTCAAGTTGGTGCATAGATATCACACATGCCCAACTTGCACAAAATAGGGTGAAAAACTTTACTGCTAAGCCCTTTTGTGAGGACATTTGCTAACTGCTCATTGGACTTCACAAAAGGAGTATAGATAAGCCCCAACTCCAGCTTTTCTTTGATGAAGTGACGATCAAACTTGACATGTTTGGTGCAATCATGCTGGATTGGGTTATGAGTAATACTGATTGTGGACTTCTTGTCACAAAATAACATCATGGGAACACGAACAGGGGAGACCTAAATCGCAAAGAAGGCCCTGTAGCCATAATAGCTCACAAACACCATGTACCCTGGCACGAAGTTCTGCCTTTGCACTTTACCGAGCCACCACAGTTTGCTTTTTATTGCGCCAGGTAACAAGGTTGCCGCCAACAAGGGTACAATATCCAAATGTTGACCTCCTATTATCTGGTGAACCAGCCCAGTCTGCATCAGTAAAGGCCTCAACACGCATGTGATCATGAGGTGAAAAAAGAATACCCTTCCCTGGAGCTGATTTTAGGTGCCTAAGAATTCGAAAAACAGCTTCCATATGAGAGGCATGAGAGTCGTGCATGTACTGGCTCACCAATCTCACAACAAAAGCAATATCCGGCCAGGTATGGGACAAATAAATGAGTCGGCCGACTAGGTGTTGGTATCTCCCCTTATCAACAAGTTCACCCTCCTTAGCCTTCAAATGGGAGTTAGCTTCGAAAGGAGTATCTACAGGCTTACAACCGAGCATGCCTGTCTCTGAAAGAAGATCTAGAGTATATTTCCGTTGTGAGAAAAATATACCTTTAGTAGATTGAGCCATCTCAACACCAAGAAAGTAGTGTAACTGCTCGAGGTCTTTGATCTCAAATTCCTTCCCCAGGTAAGCCTTCAAAGTAGTTATCTCAGCTGGGTCATTCCCAGTGACCACGATGTCATAAACATATACAACTGGGATGGTAAGATGATCACCTACCCATTTAATAAATAGAGTGTGATCAGCATTGCTATGCTTGTAGCCCACTAACACCATAGCTCGATGGAATCGGCCAAATCAGGCACTAGAAGATTGCTTCAGCCTATATAATGCCTTCTTCGGCTTACATACTCTCCCTTGAGTCTATAGAGAAGAGAACCCCGGTGGAATATCCATATACACCTCTTCTTGTAATTCCTCATGGAGGAAGGCATTCTTGACGTCGAGTTGTTGCATTTCCCATCCAAAATTCACTACACATGAGATTATAACCCGGATGGTGTTCATCTTGGCCATAGGAGCAAAGGTCTCATGGTAGTCGATGCCATATGTTTGGGTAAAACCCTTGGCAACCAAGCGCGCCTTGTACCAATCTACAGTCCCATTAGTATGCTGTTTAACAGTAAACACCCACTTGCAACCGACAGATTTTTTAGTGGGAGGAAGAGAAATTAGATCCCATGTCATTTTTCCCAAGAGCGTGCATTTCTTCAAGCATAGCTTTCTTCCATCTAGAGTCTGCAAAAGCTTCTTGCCAATTCAAAGGAATAGAAACAGAGGACGAGGAAAAGAGATAAAAGATTGATATGAAGGAGATAAGGATTCATATGACACATGGTGAAAAATGGGATGTTGTGTGCAAGACCTAGTCCCTTTACGGACAACAATAGGTAAATCTAGGGATGCATCATGAGTAGGAGATGGGAGAATCTCATCATTGGATGGAGAAGAAGAGATAGTACCAGGGAAAGATGTAGACACAGGATCAGAGGGCAACACTTTTAGTGGTGCAATGGCAGTAGTTTCTCTTGAGGGGTTGGAGTGGTGTGGCTGGTGTTGTCTTTTTAGATTCTTCTGGGAGAAAACACGTAACAATTTGGGCTCCCCCTGAATGGGAGGCTCACTATCTCTCTTCCCCATCTCAACCAAGGGACGGCCTGCCTCAATAGGGGCAACAAGTGGCACATCTTCATGTAAAGCAGCAGACTCCCCCTGAAGAGGTGCCACCCTAGAATAAAAGGCCTCTGTCTCGTGGAACACAATGTCTATTGTCACCAGCATGCGATGGGAAGGACGGTAGCACTTGTACCCCTTCTGAGTGTCAGAATAACCAAGAAATATGCAGCGGAGACCACGAGGATCAAACTTCCCATGAGTGTGATGATTCTGGGCAAAGCAAACACAGCTAAACACCTTGGGGGCACAACAAAAGAGGAAGACCCAGTAATAATTTCAATAGGGCAGCAGGCAGCCAAAATCCGAGAAGGCATCCGATTGATAAAATAAGCAGCAAAAAGAATGGCCTCACTCCAGTATTGGGCCGGTACATGCTTCTCAGACATAAGGGAACGAGCCACCTCAAGAGGATGACGGTTCTTGCGCTCTGCCACCCCATTCGGGGCCGGTGTATCAACATAACTAGTTTGATGTATAATGCCCAAGTCTGCAAGATACGACTGAAAGGAACCATCCATGTACCCCTTCCCATTGTCAAACCGGAGAATCAGAATACGAGCATTTGGCGAGAAGCCTCTTCCAAACAAAGGAGAAGGGGCAAGCGAAGAAGAGGGGCTTCACATTTTCATGAGAATTCCAGAGAAGGAAGCAAATGAGGGAGGTTGGAATCTGCCTCTAAATGAGGGAAGACTGCGTAGGGAGGGAGAGTGTAAGGGTCCGCCAAACAGTTAAGCTGTGGTGGGGAATATGCCTCTTGAACCAAACAATTTTGCACCAAGGAATAACAGGGACCTGAGCACGGATGAGGTCCCAAGCGGACTTGGAGGAGAGTTGACCCGAGGAAGCAGTCCAAACAACTAGATTGCCACTCTATCTGGGTCTTCTATTGATGTCTGGCAGTACGTTCTAGACAGGCAGCAAGGGGGAGGGAAAAGGAAAAGGGGCCCAACCATCAAAGTAAAGAATGTTCGAGACTATGGCTTGCCTATCGTAGCCAGAACTATATCCGGATCTGTCACTAACTGAGTGGATGAGAATCCCATTAGGGTGTTATTGGTCCCCAACCAAAGCCAACGATCAACTTTATCATTAGTATGGGATTTAATGAACCCAGAGGCAAAGAATCTGAATTTCAAGATCTTTCTCCAAACCTAGGAAGCATCTGAAGGGGAGGGGCTGTCCAAATGGAGTCATTATGGAGAAGCCTGGAATAGACCTAATCAACCCAAATGCTTTTTTCTTGGCAGCAAGCTTCTATATCAGCTTAAGAATACTTGAAATATTAACATCTTTAATTCTTCTCAAGCCAATGCCTCCATCTTTGGGGAGACAAATTGAAGCCCAACTTATAGGGTGAAGAAAGTTGGATGAATTAGAGCATTTCTAGAGGATGAAGAAAGTTGGATGAGTTAGAGCATTTCTAGAGGATGGCACACATCAAGGACTCAAGCTTCTTGATGGTAGATTGGGGGAGCCCAAAAATACCCAACCGAAGATGTAGGAGGACTGGAGCACAAATCTGTGGATGAGAAACCTCCAATCTGACATTCACAATTTCCCCTTGCTAAGGATGAGAAATATGTTTCCTTGGAGCTTCTTTTATCTGAAATCTAGAGTCAAGTAAATGGACCTTGGTGACTTCAATATTGCTTACTTTCATAGATCTATGAAGGCTAGAACCAACTACAACTCCACATGGAAAAAGAACTCGATCGAAACCGACCGAAACCACTGAGATATTTCGGTTTGGCAAGAAACCGAGACGAGTTAAGCAAGGCGTTTTAACAGTTCATAGTTTCGACTGGTTTCGACCATAATACTTATATAAGTGTCACTTATCCCCATCAAAAGTTGAGGAAACCTGGCTGGAAACCAGGACAGACACTTATTTATGCCAGAAACCAGGTCAGACACTTATTTATGCCAAATATCATTTAAGTAAATGAAATAGTATTTCATTTACTTAAGTTATTATTCATAAATATTCATAAATAAGCAAATATCCCCCTATTTGAATCCAATAAAAATAGTTAAGAAATCAAATTCCATTAGGATAACAAGTCAATCCCCCAGTTCAAGAACAAAAATTGGATTTTAAGCGGCAGGTGAAATTTTCAACTTTCTAATGCTGGGTTTTTTTCTCAAATCTAAAAATTCCATAAATCTTAGTATGGTAAAACATTGCTAAAAACCAAAAGTGCGGTAAAATATTCATTTGTTTTGATGTCTAAAAAATTATTTTCATTTAGACCAATTTTGACAGCATTCACGCACACCAAATTAACTTTGACCAGAACATATCTCCTTCAATATAAATCAGTTTGTAACAAATCCAAGATTACTTAAATCTGATTTATATTGAAGGTAATATGTTCCGGTCAAAGTTAATTTCGTGTGTGAGAATGCTGTCAAAATTTGTAACGTCCTGCCTTCCGGTTTGGGAATTATGGCGTTAACGGTTCAAGGATCGACGCTTTTAAGGATAATGAACCGGATTTAATCACAAGTGTGGTAAAAAAAATGATTTCTCATAAAATCATCACTAGTAACCATTTTTCAGAGATATTCAACGGAAGTCTTATTCAAATCATCAAACTAATTTATTACAGTCATCTCCAAAACTTAAAGTAAAACCTTAATAAAATTCTTCCATAAAGTCTCAAAATAAAACATTAATTCTAAAAGGTTCTAAACTAATAACAGTCCCTAATATTCTCTAACAACAAATATAATAGGGTCCATCAATGTCTTCACAGGGCTCCTCTTCTCCACTCGCCCATCCACCAAGTAGGGTTTCAGGTTCGATTTCTATAGGCACACCATTTGAAATCATATAAAGGGGTAAGCTTTTGGGAAAAAGCTTAGCAAGTACACAGCATATAACCCTTCAAGTATTAAATCAAGGGTCTTGAAACGAAAGTCAATAGTCAAGAGTAAATTAGGATTTAAGACAACAAATCGAATCGAGACAAGGAACAATTTCATGTCATGCCATGCATATGTTATATAAAAATATCTCATTTCAATTCCAGCCTTTAACAGTATTAATCCAACACAAAGAAAATAAAAATAAAAAGAGCAATCTGAATTATGGCCCCGTAATGTGATACGGCTTGTAACGTAATACAACCTTTAACCAGATTTAGATTCCACTCAAAACCTTTCTTTTAAAAATATTCTTGGTACAACCTACAAGAGTGTGACATATTGCCCCGTAACGTAATATGGCCTGTAACGTGATACAACCTTAAACAATATGACATACCCATTCCGGTAGATACCATATAATTCTTTAAAATCACATAGTCATAGGAAACATTTGTATAAATATACGAATCCATAGGAAAACATTATTCCCATCACTTAAAATATCATACATATTGCCAAAACCTCAAATGAATTTCATGCTAGGAAGTGAACTCGGCTGGCATCATCAAGCTAATTTGAAAAATTGTTTTTAAAAAGAAAAGCATCTGGGTTGACTGGATTTCCTTGGGTCTCCTTCGTCAGGACTCTATTTGGACCGCAGTGCCCTCTTCAGATGCTTCTTGGGTTTGGTGCAAGATCCTCGCTACTCGCCACTTGGTGCTTCAGGTCATCTGTTCTCAGATTGGGGATGAGCTTTCTTCTTTTCTTTGGCTGGATCACTGGCATCCAAGGGGGTCTTCCTCCACTCTGTCTCCCCTAGAATCATTTATGCCTCTGGTCTCCATCGACTCTCTTTGGTGTCTGACATCTTGGATTAGGCTGGCTAGGCTCCCCCCGCCCCTTCTACTACTCCTATGCTTAACTTTATCTGGAATGACCTCTACTCCATCTCTAGAAGACCTATGGGAAGGGAGGATTGTGTTACTTGGTCGGCTAACACCTCAAGCTCTTTCTCCTCTAAAGCAGCGTGGGAATTCATTTGTCAGAAAGGTCAATTGGTTACTTGGAGGAAGCTTCTTTGGTTCAAGCATCAGATTCCCCGCCATTGCTTCATGGCCTGGAGGGTCTTCACCAACTGCCTCCCAACCCAGTCTTTCCTTCGCCATTGCCAGATCTCAGTCTCTCCCTCGTGCTGCCTCTGCTGGAACAATGTGGAAGACTCTGATCACCTCTTCTTCTGCTGCCCTACCTCGGCTGCCATTTGGAAAGGCATTTTGTCCAAATGTTGGCCAGTCCCTAGAACAATTCTCCCTTTCTCTCGTGAGTGGATTTGGGTTGATATGACATTTGCCGGCTCCTCTATCTGTGACACGGTTGGAAAGATGGCTTTTTGTGCTACTCTGAATCATATTTGGATGGAGCGTAATATTAGGAAATGGACCTCCAACTCTCGGTTTTATCAACAGATTTGAGATTCCATTCCTTTCAAAAATTAAACCGAAATTGTCGTCAGCCCTTCCCTCTTCTTGTCGTGACACCCCAAGGAACAGGCTCATTGTTGTATCCTGGGGTCTCCCTTCTGTTTCTTTTGTTGGCCCAGCCTCCTCTTAGCTTTGGCCTTGGCTTGGAGCTGCTTGTTTTGTTGCTGCCCCTAAGGGGCTCTTGTAATCTTGTTTCCCTTGAGTAATTTAATTATTTTATTCACCAAAAAAACAAAAAATCATGCTAGGAAAATTATGGTATTGAAATAATCATCATGCTTTGATTTAAAGGATTTTGATAAATCAACATATAACAAGGATCAATAAGAGAGTAGGATCATAGATCAAATAAATTCAGCATTGATAGGGTTAAAAATTTGATCATAGATCAGATAAAAATCAGCATTGATATAATTAAGAATTTGATCATAGATTAAACAAAAATCAGCATTGATAGGATTAAGAACTAGATCATAGATAAAACAAAAATCAGCATTGATAGGATTAAGAATTGAATCATAGATTAAACGAAAAATCAACATTGATGGATTAAGGAATTAGATCATAGGTTAACTAAAATCAACATTGACATGAGGATTAAGATCAAGTTGGAAATCCTAGTTGGAAAGGTGGAAAAATACAGAAGTATGATGTTTACTTACCGCTCTTGAACCAAAATAAGCAATCGAACCTTTAGATACAAGGACTTAGTCTTACCAAGCTTGAGCAAAGGAGAAGGTATGAGTTCCTCCTTCCTTTCTCCTTTTCCTTTTTTTTTTTTCCCCTTCTCTCTTTCTCCTTTCACGATTTCTTTCTCTCCTTCTCTTCCTTCCTCTTTCACGTTTTCTGTTTCTCTCTTTCTTCACTCACGATTTATGTCCCCTCTTTCCTATTTTAACTTAATCAAACTCTCTCTTCTCATCCTTTTTCTACTCAATCTCTCTTTCTTTTGTATTTATTTATTTCTCCTTAACTTTTCCTTTCTTTTGTTATCTCATGATCACCCTAAGCGTGGAGCACAATCCTCTATTTTCCCTCTCTTTGTTTCCTTCTTCTTCTTATCTCTTAAGCTCATCCAATCCCCTATTTTCTCTCCCTTTAATATCTCTTTTTATATATAAATATATTTTTATCTCTCCTAGTCACTACAGCCTCTTTGTTTCCTTCTTTTTCTCTAACTCTTAAGTTCCACGAAAGTCTTCTTTGGTAGTTAACAAGTGGGGCACACCATGCTGTTCAAAGTAAAAGAATAAAATCACCCCATGATTGCTTCCTTAAAGATTCAATCTTAAGACCATTTTAATTATAGATTAAGTCATAACCACTGAGTTAACTCATTTAGATGTTAATAGACATATAAATAAATATGTTTAAATAACAGTTGTCTATAACCATGCATAGTAAAATTACAAGTATGCCTACCAAGCACTTACACTTTAAAAAAAAAATACCAGCAAGGTTCTTACCTCAAGTGTGCATGCCAGGAACCAAGATTCCACCCTTCATTGGTCCACTGGTATAGATTCTGCACGCAAGGTGAAAAGTCCAAATTACCCTTATATTTTGGGCACGGGTATTACAAAATTGCTTTGAATGAAAATAATTTTTAGACATAAAAACAAATGAATATTTTACCGCACTTTTGGTTATTAGCATTGTTTTACCATATTATAATTTATGGATTTTTTAGATTTGAGAAAAACCCCAACATTAGAAAGTTGAAAATTTCACCTACGGCCGAAAATCCAATTTTTGTTCTTGAATAGGGGGGGTTGACTTTTTATCCTTTTGGAATTTTATTTTTTTAACTATTTTTATTGGATTCAAATAGGGGGCATTTGCTTATTTATGAATAATATTTTAAGTAAATGAAATCATTTACTTAAATGATATTAGGCGTCAATAAGTGTCTGTCCTGGTTTCCAGCCAATGTCCAAGAACAATATACACTAACAAACTTGGGTAAAAAACCACAAGTACCATTTTTAGTGTTTTTATGTGCAAATAGTTTGTGCATTGTGTTTAGAATGTCAAAAATAGGTTGTATACAAAATATCAGATAAAAAAAAGCATTATTGGGCCTCAAAACCACCAACTCAAGTTGGCTGGGAAAAAATCACTGGTTTTATCAGGTTTCGACCATATCTCGGTTTCTGGCTGGTCGAAACCCGAGTTTTAGAACCTTTCAACTCCATCACTAAGCTATTGGGCAGTGATGGCTCCTCCCTCTTCTTAGTTGAGGAAATTAAGCTTGAGGCAATTAATTTCTTCACGAAAATTTTTAAGCCCTCCTCTTCTACCCCCTCTGTCATCCCTAATGGTTTAAATCCATTCCCTCCTACCTCTTAGATTCTCTCCAAGCTATCCCCACTGAGGAGGAAATTCTTTTTGCTGTCCTCTCTTATAAAGCTAACAGAGCCCCGGCCCGGATGATTTTAGTATGGGCTTCTTGTCCTCCTATTGGGACATCATCAAACTGGACCTCATCAAGGCCCTTCATTGTTTCTTCTTCAACCCTAGCCAGGTTATAGGGATCAGCCCAACCTATTTCTGCCTCATCCCTACGAAAGAAGGCGCCTCCTCTTTGACTGATTTTCAGCCCATTTCCCTTTGCAACCTTCTATACAAATTTATTGCCAAAGTCCTAGCTAACCATTTGAAGTTGGTGGTTGATTCCCTAGTCAGTGACTATCAATCATCTTTCATTTCGGAAAGAAGTATCTTTGGCAACATTCTTCTCTATAATGAGCTTGTCAGAGGCTTTGATAGAAAATCCATCCCCGTGCTGCTCTCATGAAGATTGACATTCATAAAGCATTCGACTCCTTGTCGTGGGATTTCATTGTCAGTGTCTTGCATAAGATATCCTTTTGCCGTGCCTTTGTCAATTGAATCTATCATTGCATTTCCTCTCCCTACTTTTCTATGCTTATCAATGGTAGCCCCGCTGGCTTTTTTTCCTACTCTGTTGGTATATTCGTTAGGGTTGTCCCCTTTCACCATACATCTTCACGTTAGCTCTTGAAGTGCTTTCCAGAAGCATTCAATCCTGCATGGATCAACAGCTCATCTCCCCCATGTCGAATGTCAGGCCCTTAAGATCTCCCAGCTTGCCTTTGCTGACGACCTTATGGTTTTCTCAAAAGTTGATATATCTTGTTCCTAGCTGGAGTTTCTGAGGTTGTTCAGTTTTGCCTGATTGAGAAGTCTGGGTTTCTGTTAGGAATTTGGGTTTACCTTTGATCCCTGTTAGGTTGACTGCTCACCACTGCTCCCCTATTCTGGATCTCTTGAAAAAGAGACTCCAGGTCCGGAAAGGCACGTTGCTTTCTTATGTTGCCCGTCTTGAGTTGATTAGATATGTGCTTCAGCCCTCTGTTTTTTTTTTTTTTTTGTGGGGGGGGGGGGGGAGAGTGTAGTTATTTGGAAAGAGTGCAACAGAGGACCCTTTGACTATGTTTCCCATCTTTCCCCAAGAACTTTTGTGTAAATAAGTTGTGAGAATACCAAACTAGGTTAGATCAGTACCTGAACACGAAGAAGGAAGAGAAGAAGAAAGAAGAGAGACGTAGAGAAAATCCCTATCGAACATTTTGTGTAGATACTCTTAGAACTCCTCTACTGTACAACTTAAACTTCACTAAAAATTATATACAGCACCCTGTATAGTTAAGCATAGTCAAATGTTACCACATATACTTAACATCTCCGTAAGACAAAAACTTTAACATCAGTTATTTGTTAGATTGATTGGTCACTGATTTTAAAGGAATTCAGGGAGCCGAGTACTACCTTTCGCGTGGACTAGGTTATAGTCACCCTCTTGTATTACCTTGAAGGTTAGGATTTCTCTTCTCATGTTTCGTATGGCTTATACTTTCTTTGAGAGGGACAGTTAGATAAACCACCACCTAGTTTCCTTGTAAAGTTTTCGTGGCCTTTGGAATTTTCTATCATCATGAATTACTTGGTATTCTTGTATGACTATCCTTTTTTTTAGTCCCTCTTTTTTTTTGTGTGGAAATTATGTTCATTATTCAGCTTCAGTTGTTATATATTGCATTTCGTCTGATAATCTCTTCTTTGCGATTGTATGGTGATTACAGGTCAGAGTTGGTCAAGCCATTTATGCAACTGGTAGCTTGTTTAACCATTCATGTCAACCGAACATTCATGCTTATTTCCTTTCACGTAGCCTCTTTATACGATCAACAGAGTTTGTGGCAGCAGGTCAACCCCTGGAGCTATCATATGGCCCACAGGTATGACATGCATAGTATGCAATTTCTATCCCTTCTTTTGTGTTGGTTTGGAGGGTTGCTGTGTTACTAGTTCATAATTGTTATTTTTTTGGTGTATAAGGCTAATAGCTGCTAGCTGTGCATGAGCCGATTAGTATATTCTTGGACAAAGAAGGCATATAAGTTGAGAAGAGAAAAACCAGAGAACGATTTGGGTTGTCAGAGATATTAGAGGATATTATTATTTATAATGTGGACAATAATTACAAATAAGGTATGCTTAGCTAAGGCTGAGTCACAGCACAGTCACAGTCCTTAGCCCACATACAATGAATCTAGATGGATACATAACCCTCATCCTTAACATTCCCCCTCAAGTTGGCGCATAGATATTCCTCATGCCCAACTTGAATACAATAGGATGAAATGACTTAGAAGTCAAACACCTTTGTGAATATATCTGCTAATTGGTTTTCCGTAGTAACAAATGGAATGCAGATCAAACCCTTTTCAAGCTTCTCTTTGATGAAGTGTCAGTCGATCTCAATGTGCTTAGTGTTGTCATGCTGGATTGGATTATGGGCATAGTTCGAAAACTCGTCTCGGATGGGTTATTCGGCCATACCGAATCTTCCAAGTTATCGCCAAAACATTGTTTTTTTTTTGGTGAGTTTTGCCTGGCCATTTCGGGGTGCAAAAGGCCGAAATGAGTGAAATATTGAAACGAAATGACTGAAATAACCAATATTTCAACAAAAGAGTGTAATTTTTAGACTGAAATGAAATGACTGATTCGAAATTTCGTTTGAAACATTGTATTTTTGGGTTTCGCCGTTTTGTTTGATGTTTCATCTCCCGGGGGGGGGTCGAAATTACTGAAATATTTGAAATTTCGGTGAAATTTCGTCGAGTTGTTGAACTATGATTATGGGCTATACTAATTGCTGCCTTGTTGTCATAATAGAGCCTCATAGGTCCCTCAGGTGTCACTCCCAGATCACCAAGTAGCATTTTGAGCATGATAAGCTCACATACTCCTTGGGCCATTGCTTGGTATTCAGCTTCCGCACTAGACCTGGATACTACTGATTGTTACTTGTTTCACTGTGTCACCAGATTTCCTTCAAGAAATGTACAATACCTTGAAGTGGAGCGCTGGTCATCAATGGAGCCTGCCTAGTTAGCATCAATAAAGGATTCCAACTTCAGATTACCGTGGTTGGAAAATAGAATGCCTTTTCCTGGTGCTGATTTTAAGTACCTTAGAATCTACCATACTGCCTTGAGATGAATAGACTTCAGATATTGTAGGAAACAGCTAACAACCCCTACAACATAGGCAATATCTTACTGGGTATGAGAAAGATATATTAGTCTTCCTACAAGACGCTAATATCTCTCCTTATCTACTGAATCAGCCCCTTTACAATTGAGTTGGTGATTGACTTCAATAGGAGAATCTGCAGGCTTACATCCGAGCATACCTGTCTCATCAAGAAGATCCGAACATACTTCCTTTGGGAAATGAAAATACCCTTGCTAGATCGCGCTACTTCAATGTTGGATCAGATCCGGAAGAGGCTCCAGCCCTGGATGGTAAGCTTCTTTTTTACACGGGGCGACTTGAGTTGATCAGATCAGTGCTCAGTCTGCTTATGCTTACCGGTCAGACATATTTGGGCTGCCCAAGTCTTGTATCAATAAGATTGAGTCCCTGTTGTGTGCCTTCGTTTGGAAAGAGAAAGGCTCGGACTGTGCCAACTTCCTTCACCCTATCAGTTGAGTTTCAGTTTGTCTCCCCAAGGAGGAAGGTGGCCTTGGCCTTGGATGAATTAAAGATGCTAACACTCAGGTAATTTCAATCTGATTTGGAAGCTTGCAGCCAAGAAGAAAAACATCTGGGTTGATTGAGTTTATTCTAGACTTCTTCAGTATGACACGATTTGGACTGTACCTACTTCTTCGGATGCGTCTGGGTCTGGAGAAAGATTATTAAGCCCAGAGTTGTTGCTTCTAGGGCTATAAAGTCCCTAATTGATGATGGTGCTTCTACTTGTCTTTGGTTGGATCACTAGCACCCCCATGGTATTTTTATTCCCTCAATCAGTGACAAAATTAGATACAGCTTGGGTTTCGGTAGAATGGCTTTGGTGTTTGATATTCTTCATGATGGATGGGTATTGCTACTTTCCTCCTCTCCCCTCTTCTGGCAGTTTGGGGGCTCTTCCAAGTTCCATCTATCAGTAGAAAAGGTAGTGGAGATTTGGTTGTATGTACTCCTTCCGCTTCGGGCCTCTTTAGCTCCAGCTCGATGATGTAGGATAAAACCTAGAACCTAGATTCTCTATAACATGCTAACCTAAGGTAGGTACCAAACACTCCTAAGGACTGTCTAGTTAGGGAGGGCAGCAACATAGATGATGCGCATACATGAGGGGGACAGCAATAACAATGAGCAATGAACAATATAAATCATAGGCTATAGGCATTTAACTAAACAATATTCAATTAGATGCTATAGAGGTCAGAACTCAGATAACACTTAGTCAAATACTAACATGCAGGAGCTTTCAAGAATCCTAAAGGTATAGGACTAAGCATAATAAAAGTAGCATCCAGCATCCAGCATCCAGCATCCATGTTAAGACAGCAACACATTCAACATAAAGAAACTATAACATACATAGGTGAAAGGAGAATTGAAGAACTTGTTAGAAGATAAATACCATTCAGATCTTAGGGCTACAGTTAGGAAACTGCTTCCAGAAAGTTTTAGTTCAGTGACTTCAGTCCGTTAAATTCACTGTACAGCAGAAAATTACAAGAGCAAGGGAGCAATACCATTTGGGGGGGAGGGGAGGGAAGCAGAATTCGTGGACAGGGAAAAAAAAAAGAAAAGCGAGAACAGAAACAGAAGAAATAGAGGAGCAGGATTTAGGAGGAGAAGAAGAAGAAAGAGAGCAGAAAATAGAGACAAGAAGAAGAAGAAGAGAAATTGAGAGAGGGGGAGACTCATGGTGTGTCTGTGAGAGAGAGAGAGAGCAGTCCTTTTTCATTCCTTGTCGATAATAATCTTTCTGTGTTACAGTCTTTCAAAGAGGCATTAAAAGGGGGAATAAGCCAAACCGTGGGCTGGGGTGGGTGGTTATAAAAGACAATGAAATTAAAAAAAAGGGGGTGGGGGAGGAGAGGGCTAACTCGGGGGAAAGGAGAAATGGGACAATTACAACATAAAAAAAATAAAGGAAATGAAAAAAACACCTCTCCTCGCATACTCATAAATTGAAGTAGAAATAGAATAGGAATAAACAGAAATAGAAAACATAAATCAGAAACACTAGCTAATGATAAAAGCTGCTGCAAGTTGGGTCCACAGGCTGCGCTCTAGCAATACAGTAGCCGCGGAACTCATCGTCAATCCACAGAGAAGCAGTGGATGGCTGAGATCTACGACGTCTCCTCTGGTAAACGTGGAATCCTTGCTCGGATGTTATGATGTCCTCATCACTCGGCTTGGGAGCTTGTCAGGGCTAGAGGCTTAGTGATTCCTTGGTGTAAGTTGTTCTGGTTCAATAGGCACATTCCCCGTCACAGCTTCACAGTTTGGAGTGCCCTCTTCCCTGCCTCCCAACTCTATCCTTCCTTTTCCAGAGGCAGATTCTAGTCTCTCCCAATTGTGGTCTCTGTTGGAACAATTCGGAAGATGTGGATCACCTTTTCTGTAGTTGCACCTTCTCCACTGTGCTTTGGAAAGACCTCCTTGCCAAATGTTGGCCAACAAGAAGAAGAATTTTGCCCCTGTACTGAGAATGGAACTGAGTGAACATGTCCTTTGGTGGTACCTCCGGCTGTAAGCTTGTATTTGGAGTGGTCATCGACCATATTTAGATGGACTGCAATCTCAGAAGATGAACTGCCAAATCTAGGACCTTGCAGCATATTTTAGCCTCCATCGCTTTTGACATTAGATGCAAGCTTTCTTCCTCCACTTCGAGGTGCTATGATTCCCCTCAAAATAGGCTAATTGTTGAATCATGGGATCTCTCCATTTCATTGTACTCCCCCCTCTTCTCCTAGTTGAGGGCTGTGCTTTTTTTGTTTGTGTTTTGTTTTCCCCGCTCTCTTAGGGTCCCCTTTATTTCTTCTTTTTTGGCAATGAATTTTTATTCATAAAAAAAATAAAATTGGCATATAATACTGAGAATTCCTCTATCTATTATCTCAAGACTCCCCCATAAACTGACCTAATTTATCTAATATGAATAATATCCTTGTCTTCTAGAATACCAAGAATACCCTTTATGCCACACCCCGACACGGTTGTTAAGGGCCAAGTGTGACTGGATGTTTCAGATACCCAACCAACCCACCAGGATCACAAGTGCAGTACTCTATTCGCAATTTCATTCATAATAATCAGAATTTAAATGCAGCTAAAGCAATTAAATAAGACAATAAGACAGTATTAAAGAAGAACTAGTGATAACAGTTATATTTATATGAACATTTATATACAAGTGAGTTACATTAGTGATTCACAAAAAGAGTAACTCAAAGGCCCAAAAAGACTATATATTATAACTACTACAAAAGTGTTATATCAAAAAGGAAGAAAGAGCGTGATCATTTTGGAGGATCAGGAGAACGCATAGGCATCACAGGAACACGAAGCATCGTGCTCAACCAGGAGAGGAATATCAGCTCCATGAGCAGCAGGAGAGTCCTGAGAAGGAGGAATCCCCACAGAAACACTAGCACCAACGAGAGTAGCTTCATTTGAAAAATAAGGTATACCACAGGGGTGAGCTCTCCACTGAGCCCAGCAAGGGAATGCATGCAAACAAACATAGTAATTTATGATGCATGTCCTAATCTAGCATGCTCCTAACATGGATACTAAGTCTCATGAGGTATAAGTACTACTGTGCTAGATGCTAACCTCGGTCCCGGAAACACATAACCAGACGTCGGTTATCCGAGCGAAACCACTCTACCAGGGTGAGGACCCATCAGTAGAGGCATGTCACCAGGCAACCACACCAGCAAACCCCCAAAGACCAACCCTACTGTTTATTCCCACAGCGGAGTACACACGCTAACATGGGACAGTGAATGGTACCTCGGCATACCCTTCGGCTGTACCACGGGTTGTCCAACACCTCTTCCCCTGTTGGTAAGGGATGTAGTACTGGGTGATGTCATACAACCTAGCCCAGTGCAATCTATTCATGATGGCACATGTATGGATAACTGAATTAAAAGAGTACAGTACTTCCCATAAATAAATTCACAATAACAGTAAATATCAATGCAATGCAAGATGCCAATGCAGCCTAGTTCACATGCAGATTCTAGTGCAACAAATACAAGCTAAGAAACTAAATGCATCTGAGTAGTTTCGATGATGCATGACATGGCAATCATAACAACAGTAAATTAAGGTCATAAATACACCAAAATTAAAGTCAAATTCCCTTACTTGAAGTCGTAGCTTAGCCTAAGTCAAATTACCCTCCAAGACCCAGCAAAACAGACAAGTAACAGTAGATACAGCCCTAAACAACACACAAAACATCATATATTAGGTTCTGTGATGGCCCAAGGTCAAGTCCCATAGGGTCTAGGTCATTAATGCACCAAAATAGGCAGCCGGATGCAGACCTCCAGGGAGCCGGACGACCGCCCCTAGGCCTGCAACAACATCCGGCTGCTTGGCCAGATTTGGGGTTTTTGCTCCTACAACTTGGATCCTTACATGCATGGATCCAATTGTAGGATTTGGGTTAATTTAGGATAGGTCAACATAAAATTGTGGTTTAATTTCTAAAACCACATTCAATTTGAGGGTTTTTAGTTAATTAACCCAAAATACCATTTTAGGGTTAAATAAAATAAGAGGTTCAGCTGTGATTTGAAAGACAGCATGAAATTCATAGCTGAAACTCAGGTCTGAACCATAGACAGGTTCAATTTAAGAGGTCAGAGATGGGTCTTAGTCTATTAAACCTATAATTACCAAGGTTTAATGGCAGAATTTTGATATAGGATCAATTAGGGATAGAGAAATCAGAAGAAAAAGATGGGTACAGCAGGAATTTCTGCTTACCTGAGTACAGCAGTGAGAAGAGGAGATGGCAGCCTTCCCTTATGCAGCTAAGTCTGCAATGGAGGTTCCAAGCCTTAATTCTAAGTATAGAATCAGAGTTCCAAGTGCAGCCTTCTCTTTTTCCCTCCTTCTCTTCTCTTTTCTTCTTTTTTCCTTGCTCTCCAAGGCTGAAATCGTTTTCAGCCCCAAGTCTTTAGAGTTGTAAATAGTGGTTTTTAGGAATAAGTTTTACATATATAGTGGATTATTTAAGGGTTGTTTGTTTAGTTAAGTTAAAAATCAGATTCTAAAGTAGATTTTTAAAACAGATTTTAATTAGAATTTCGTACCTATAATCTTGTTCTAGCCATAGAATGATGTCATATGACATCAGGGGTAATCCGAATACGGGTAAATGTTAGGAATAGGATTCCCCACTGGGGACGTGGGTCCCACAGAGGTAAATTGACCAAAATACCCCTATAACTCTAATTGGTCGTACATAACACTATAAAAATACATTTAAACTATACTTACATCGAGTTTAATTAAGGGAGAGGTTTTGCATAGCCTCTAGGCAGCAGATCCGACATAGGTAACTCTGGTGCGGGGTTTCACAGGGGTCCTCTAACTCCAGAAGGGCTAGTTGGGAAGAATCCCTGGAATCCTCCATAGGAGTGTCGAGAGATTCATCTGTATCCTCGACCGATGCAGCCCATAGCATCGACGCCACCATAGACTCAGAGCTGGAACCTGAAATCACACAAGTTTCAAAAAGTTTAAATTTATTGCGGATTTCACACTTTATCTTATAATATCGAGAGTACCTGACATCCATCTAATAATACTTTGACCACCCTGGTCTCTTATATTAATTACAAACACTACCTTTGTCTGTTATCTGTACCTCTACATATATAAACCTTGTTTATTCTACCGTCGTTATCATTTTAATGCATGTGCCCACCTCCAAATTTGAAACTTGATACTTTTCCATTCTGCAGATTGGGCAAATGACTCTTATGGATCGTCATCAGTCACTGGAAGATCAATATGCATTTAAATGCCAGTGCTGTGGTTGTTCAGAACTTAATCTATCTGACCTTGCTGCTAATGCTTTTCGGTGTGTGGAACCAAACTGTTCTGGTGCGGTCTTAGATATCTGTATGGCAAAGCATGAAAAACAGAAAGTTAGCTGTGTACAAGGTGTTTCTACAATTTGCAGCTTTGAGTGTCATTTACCTGTATGCTACATTCCACAATTCATTTATTTATTTATTTTTAATTTTGTCATAGCATTAGCAAGTTTTAGATGTATGATACCATGTTGTCTTTAGGATTCCTATCAGGTGGATCTGAATGATGGTCTTCCATTTCATTCAAGAATTTTTATAGTGAACCAGGGGGTTAAGATCCATCAGCAATGGATCTTTGTCATATGAGAGATTCGGATGTAAAGTAAAATGAAATGGTGTGGCCTTAAGCATCCAGTCTATTTTACTCTTTTGGAAAATCAAAGGGATAGTGTGAGCTGTTAAAAGAGTCAGTGATGTAATGGATGTTGCCTCAGTCTTTTTAGGTTAAATTTTGCTGTCATTAGGAGTTATCTAATATTAAGTGTCATCCCATTTCTTAATCATTGTGTAGCAGTTTCAGACCTAAAACAACTGATAAGAAGAATAAACAAAGTAGATGGTGAAGAAGAAAAGAAGAAGAAGAGAAAGGGCAGTAGGGTACTGCCGAGAGAGACAAATAGATGAGGAGAGAGAAGAAGAGAAGAGAGCGATGATAGAATTAAATTGTCTAGCTATCGTCAGTCCTCTCCCATATATATTTATATTAGGGTAAAATATTATGTTAGAAGCCCTGTAGAACTGAATGCTTGAGTGATCAATATGGATCACCAAGCCCTTTATTTATATTCAAAGAGTTACAATCAATCAAACTGAAATTAGGAAAGCTACCTTTGCTGATTCTAATTAGGAATACCTAATAAGAATCGGCTAAGGGAAAGAAAAATAAAAAGAGGACAAAAATACCCCTATTGGGTAAGACATTATTTTAACACTCCCCCTCAAGTTGGAGCATAAATATCAAACATGCCCAACTTGACTAGAATAGGATGAAAAACTTTTCCACTTAATCCCTTAGTGAACACATTTGCTAATTGGTCAACATACTTCACAAAAGGAACACAGATCAGCCCTTCTTCCAACTTCTCTTTGATAAAGTGCCTATCAACCTCCACATGCTTGGTACGATTATGCTGAACTAGATTGTGAGCAATGCTAATGGCAGCCTTGTTGTCATAATACAACATCATGGGAAGACGGACAGGAACACCAAGATCTTGCAATAAGCCTTTGAGCCATAACAGTTCACAAATACCCTATGTCATAGCACGAAATTCTGCTTCAGTACTAGACCTTGCCACTACGTTCTGCTTTTTACTACGCCATGTGACAAGGTTTCCACTAACAAAAGAGCAATAGCCGGAGATGGATTTCCTATTAGAGGATCCAGCCCAATCAGCATCAGTATATGCTTCAACACGAAGATAGCCATGAGGAGATAAAAGAATTCCTTTTCCAGGGGCTGACTTCAAATACCGGAGAATTTGAAGAATGGCATCCATGGGAGAAGAATAAAGATCATGCATGAATTGACTTACCATACTAACAACAATGGTTATGTCTGGTCGTATATGAGATAGATAAATAAGCTTTCCCACCAGTCGCTGATAACGACCTCTGTCAACATAGTCACCCTCCTTTTCTTTGAGCCGTGTAGTAGCATCCATTGGTGTATCAGAAGGATGACACCCTAACATTCCAGTCTCTGTCAGCAAATCTAGGATATACTTTCTTTGAGAAAGAAAGATGCCCTTAGAGGAGAGAGCAACTTCTATCTCTAGAAATTACTTGAGGTTTCTTAGATCTTTTATTTCAAATTCCTTACCAAGGAAAGTCTTCAACATGCTGATCTCATTATTATCATTCCCAGTAATCACAATGTCATCCACATAGACTATGAGAATGGTTATTTTTTCACCATTTCTTTGATAAACAAAGTATGATTAGCATTACTTTGTTTATATCCAACAGAAACCATAGGGCCCTGTGAAACCGTCCAAACCATACACGGGGTGACTGCTTCAGCCCGTATAAAGCACGCTTCAATTTACACACCTTGCCATTGATCTTATCACATGAGAAACCTGGTGGAATATCTATATACACATCCTCTTCAAGCTCTCCATGGAGAAAGGCATTCTTTACATCTAACTGCTGCAATTTCCATCCCACATTTACTGCACAAGATAGTAGTACTTTGACAGTGTTTAGCTTTGCAACTGGTGCAAAGGTCTCCTGGTAGTCGATCCCATAAGTTTGAGTAACTCCCTTTGCCACCAATCGTGCTTTGTATCGATCCACAGTACCATCTACCTTCTGTTTCACCACAAATACCCACTTACATCCAACTAGTTTCTTTCCTGGAGGAAGAACCACAAGCTCCCATGTATCATTCTTTTGTAAGGCTTTCATTTCTTCCATCATTGCTGCCTTCCACTTTCCATCTGTAAAAGCTTCCTGCCAATTCTGAGGAATACGAACAGAAGAAAGAGAAGAGACAAATGTATGAAAGGATGGAGAAAGAGAATCATAAGATACTACATGAGAAATAGGATGCTGAGTGCAAGCCCGAATACCTTTGCGATGAGCAATAGGTAAATTGAGAGAAGAGATGTTACCTGGAGAATGATCTGGTTCCAGAGCCGACAACTGGATGGGTACTGGTGCTGCAGTGGATGGAAGCTGCTTATTTTTGGAATATCCTCTCTGGTAGGTTTGGAGGTTATAGTCATTAATTCTCTTCTAAAATTTCCTAATAGTTTGTTGGACTGGAGTCAACTCCCCCTAAATAGGATGTTCATCAATAAGATTTTCAGCATCTAGGTTCTCCCCCTGCGGAAAATCCTCTTTGGCTTCATTAGGAAGTAGGGGAGGAGCAAAAGGGGGAAGAGGGATGGGATTAATAGTCGGCCGGTTCTGAGCTAGAAGCTCAACCAACACATCTTCACTGAAATTCTCCCCCCAAAGAGGTGTAGATGTATAATAGGACAAGGCTTCATAAAAGACATCCATACTTACCAAGGTACGACGGGTGGGTGGATGGTAACATTTATAACCCTTTTGGGAAGGAGAATATCCCAAAAAAATACAACGAATGCCACGGGGTTCAAGTTTGCTAGGGGATCGGGTATCTCTTGCATAACAGACAACCAAAAATTTTCGGGGGAACTATAAAGGAGGAAGAACCCTATAATAAAGTAGCAGGGGTTTGTGAGTCAAGGACTCGGGTAGGCAACCTATTAAAAGATAGGCTGTAGTAAGGACATTATCTCCCCAATACTGGGAAGTAACAGAACGGGCAAACATAAGAGCCCGAGCCACCTCTAGGAGGTGGCGGTTTTTCCTTTCAACCACACCATTTTGGGCTGGGGTATCGACACAACTGGTCTGATGGAGTATCCCATGGGAAGCAAGGTAATTTTGGAACCGACCATCTATATATTCTTTGCCATTGTCACTTCTCAATAATTTGAGAGTGGCATTGTATTGGGTCTGAACCATCTTATGAAAATTTTGAAAACAAGAAAAAACATCACTTTTGTTATGCATTAAATATACCCATGTACTCCTAGAATGATAGTCAATAAAAGAAATAAACCAACAATGGTCGGATAGGGAAGGTTTACAATTAGGTCCCTATACATCAGAGTGAACACGATTAAAAGGAGAAGAACTTCTTTTATTAGAAATAGAATAAGTAGAACGATGTTGTTTAGGCAAAACACAGGCCTCACGGAAAAATTCGTCCTTATTACATTGTTTATCTAATGCTGAAAATAAAAGAGATAAAATTCCTAAAGGGGGATGACCTAGTCGTTTATGCCATTGTTGAAGTTCAAAAGAGACTAATGAGTTTTGATGAATAGGAGAAGGAAGTTGTGGTGAAGTAGGACTCCCATCATCAAGCAGGTACAATCCACCATGCATCTTACCACATCCAATTGTCGCCCCCGTTGCCAGATCCTGAAAAACACAGTGTGAAGGGAAAAAAGTTACTTTGCAATTTAAGTCACGGGTAAGACTATTGATGGATAGAAGATTAGTGGTAAATTTGGGTATATGTAAAACTGAGGATAAAGTTAGAGATGGAGAACAACTGATAGATCCTTTCCCAGAGACAGAAGAGAGAGAACCATCAGCCACTCGAACTTTATTTTTACCAGAAGTAGGAGAATAACGATGAAATAGGCTGGAGGATCCAGTCATGTGATCAGTGGCACCGGAGTCAATGATCCAAGGAGAAGAGACTACCGATGCACAATGACCAGCAAATGAAATACCTGAGTGGGCAAAATTTGAACCTGGAGTGGTGGAAGAACTGGCAGGAGTAGATGTAGTAGGAGCGGAAGCTTGTAACATACGACGGAAAGCCTGATGTTCCTCCTTGGATAGTCCAGTGTCAGTAGTAGGAGTAGTAGTGGCAGCCTCAATATGATTGGCTTTGTTTTTCGATTTCCCACAAGCAACACGCTTAGCTTCAAAGTCGATTGGTTTACCATGCACCTTCTAACATATGGCTTTAGTGTGCCACAACTTACCACAATGTTCATATTTGATGGCTGCCTTTTCAGATTTAAAAGTTTCAGCAATTGGAAGATTCGAAGCAATCCCAGTGTTTAGAGCTGACCGATCTGGAGGTGTAGTACGGAGCATAGTTGCACGTCGCCGATCTTCAATATGAACTAATGCATAGGACTGTTCCAGAGTAGGGAAAGGATCCTTGTTGAGAACCTGAACTCTAATCGGATCGTATTCAACATTAAGGCCACCAAAAAAATCATAAACCCTAATTTTATCAACATGTTTCCTATATGCAGCAATATCAATAGCAGTAGTGGGCTGATAATCAGAGTAATGATCAAGTTCTTGCCAGCACTTCCGGAGTTCAGCATAGTATTGAGAGACAATCAACTCATTCTATTTAGTATCATGAATTTTTTTTCGTAATTCATATACCTGAGCATCATTCCCAACTTGGGAATATGTATCCTTTGCAGCCTTCTATATCTAGGCAGCAGTGTCTAAGTGGAGGTAACCAGGAGCAATGGAAGAATGCATAGAATGGATAAGATATGACATTACCATAGAGTCATGAGATAACCATCGAGCCAGGGCATGTCCTTCTTCAACAGGTTTGGGAAGGCTGCCAGTAAGGTGTCCTATGTAGCCACGGTCAGTAATGGTGAGGTAAGTGGACCTTGACCACATCAAGTAATTAGTCCCATCTAATTTAGTGGGAGAAGCAAAAGGAAGGTACTCTGGACGAGCAGATCCATCTGAGTCAGCTGTAGTAAGATCAGACATGATGTCAAGAGTATGATAGATGGGTTTTGAGATTCCCAAAATTTTAGCCATCAGAAAAGGCTCAAATTTGGATCGAAAGTCTCTCTGGTAGTGAAAAATAAGTCTTCAAAAGATCAGTAACTTCTGATGAGAAAATAAAAACCCTAGCAGGACAGTTACCAGAATCGAGCAGAGAACAGGGTTTTGAATTTGCAGAAATTCCAGCCGTCAGACTAGGCTGAAACTGAGGTCGAGTTTCCCTCTTGTAGTAGAGAACAAGTCCTCAAAATATGAGCTGATTCTGATGAGCAGATAGGAAGCCCTAATTTTAGCAAAAATTAGGCCAAAAAACTGTTTGGAGATAGATCGCAGAGCTGAATCTGTCTTGGCTTGATCCAATACTGCACTCTTCAAACAGGAAGAGGTGTGTACCAGGAATAACAGGAACCAATCTCCAGAAGAAGAAAAAAAAACAGAAATCGATCTTCAGCTTTGTAGGAAAAACTCGATCTCCAATGGTGGAGGGAACCTGCCAGCAGTAGGCCACACCAGTAATCTTCAGTCTTCAATGAGGTGATTGTGAGGGCAGCATCTAAATCTTCATTAGATCACCTCATAGGTGCTGCCCTGAGTGAGAGAGAGGAGCCGCGAGTGCTGGAGAAGGGAGAAACCAGAAACCGTGGGAGGGAGAAAAAAAAAAAGCCAGAAAAAAACTTTGAGAACTTCTTCTTAGATCAGATTTAGCTCTGATACCATGTTAGAAGCCCTGTAGAACTGAATGCTTGAGTGATAAATATGGATCACCAAGCCCTTAATTTATATTCAAAGAGTTACAATCAATCAAATTGAAATTAGGAAAGCTACGTTTGCCGATTCTAATTAGGAATACCTAATAAGAATCGGCTAAGGGAAGGAAAATTAAGAAGAGGAAAAAAAAGACCCCTATCGGGTAAGACATCATTTTAACATATTACAAGAACAAGGACAAGCATACAGTTGTGCAACTTACGGTAGAATAAAGAGAGAAAAAATAAAATAAATCTACCTCAGGGTATGAAAAGCATTATACCCCTGTGGTAGCACATAACACATCTCAACAGTCCCCCTCAAGCTAGAGCATATATATCACCCATGCCTAGCTTGGAGTATCCTTCAAGAAAAGTAGGCCGAATAAATGCCTTGGTGAACAAATACCCAACTGGCTACCAGTACTAACAAACGCTGTAGCAATTAACCGCTTCATAACAACATCTCTTACAAAGTGACAATCGACCTCAATGTGCTTGGTTTGTTCATGGAATACTGAATTGCTTGCAATATAGAGAATAAGAAACCCAAACTCCTGTAGAAGAGACTTCACCCACAACTACTTAGCTGTAGTGTGAGCCATAGCTCTGTACTCAGCTTCAGTCACCTTTATTGATGTTTATGTGCAAATATTTCACCATCATTTGCCCCAAATTTCTGATATGGATCCATTGGAGTATCAACATGTTTAGAAGCTGACATACCAGTACCAATCAGAAGATCACACATACATCCTCGGATAAAGGCTAATGCCTTTGCTACTCCTCACAATTTCAATTCCCAGAAAATACATGAGAACAGTTAAAATTTTCATCTGAAAATTGTGCCTTAGATAAGACCTTACTTCTTCAATGCCAAAAGAGTCTTTACCAGAGATAATGATGTCAACAAGCACAACTATCCTGGAATCACGACAACAAACAAAAAACGAATGATTAGAGTAACATTGGGTAAATCAATACAAAGTAACAACCATACTGAATTTATCAAACCATGCTCGAGAGATTATTTCAAACCATAAATAGCTTTATGCAATTTGCACACCTTGCCAGTACTCTCCCCCTAAGAAACATGCCTAGGAGGTTGCTCCATCTATACCTCCTCAAGAAAATCACCATAAAGGAAAGCATTTTTAATATCGAGCTGATACAATGCTAATCAAGATTAACGACAATGGATATAAGTATGTGAACAGAATTCAATTGAGCGACGGGTAAATGTCTCAAAATAGTCGACACCATCCGTTTGAATGTACCCTTTTGTGACCAACCGAACCTTGAGCTGCTCAACAGAGCCCTTAAGATATACTTGATAGTATACACACAACAACATCACACGACCTCCTTACTTGGAGGAAGCTCAACCAAGGTCCATGTCATACGAGAAAGGAAGGCCTCCATCTCCACTATGGTTCAAGGTCTCAGTTTCAGACCTGGTTTCGGCCAGGCAGAAAACCGAGTTGGGCCGAGATCTCGGTGAGTTGGTGCTTTTTTTTTTTTTGTTGAACTCGTTGCTTGGTTTCGGTGGGTTTTTGACCTAGTTAGGTCATGAAACTAGGTATACAACCTATTTTGGGCCATTTAAACAAAATGGCACTATCAGATTTTGAAAAATCAAAGTCTAAATATGAGTTTGACTTCGGACCCTAGGTTGGTAGGCTACGACGTACATGGTCTCTAACTCTCTAATAGGCCCTATTCTATGCATAATTAGTAGTAACAAGCATACAATTAATATAAAACAATTTAAATAACCATTAGAAATGTAAAAATGTAAAATACACCAATCTTATCTCACCTCTATCACACAAACAAGTGTCGTGCTGGATCAAAACCTTGAGACTTTGATTGACTCTACTGAAGCAAGTTAGCCTGTCTGTGACACATAGGCTTCCCATGTCATTTATCTTCTTGTTCTTTTGCACTACTCAAAATGACATCGTTTTGGGGGAGGCATGGGGAGACCAGAGAGGAATTAAGAATAAGCATCTGGCCTTTATATGCACTAATATTGTGTATTATCATATTCCCATAGTTAATGCCTCTGAAACTAAAAGTAGTAATTGATATTAAAGTTGTTTCCTTGACTAGTATAGGCCCAACTCTCAGAATAGCCTTGACACCCTGAGACCGAGGTCTAGACCTTATAAGAAGGGAAGTAATGTAAGCCTTAAACTACTGTTCTGAGCCTTAACTCTTGAAGGACAGGAATCTGGTCGGCTTTCCTAAATGTCTTGCCTTTCATCACCTTTAAAAATATTGGTTCTGCTACTGCTATTTAAGACCTCAAAGAAATTTCCTTTTTCATATTTAAATAGGGCTTTATTCATCTGATCAGGTCTCTTATGTAGGATCCATTGAGTGGTGGACTGGTGGGTTTAACCCCCTGCCTGTGAATCAAATAACTTCTAGCCATTGGTAAACCATGCTGATAGTTTATCTAGGGGTACTTTTGGTTTGGTGTGAACATGAAGAATCCAATGTTATTTTCATAGTTGCTGAAATGTTTACATGCTCTAAAGGTTGATAAGCTGAAAGTAGAAGACATCAATAAAGTGGCCCACATGTTGTTTCAACAAAACAAAGGAACCCTTCGAATTCATCCTGGATACTGTTTGAATTGTGGTTCTCAACGTGATCTGGAATCTTCACATGCCACAGCCAAGCAAGCTCGTATTTATGTCAAGAGGTATAGTGCCTTTCTCTATGTATTGCATTAAGATTTAAGAATAGGTAAGCGATTTAAGTGTACCTTGACACATATAGTATCCCTTTGTGGGATTGCTTACAAACTGTGTTGTCTCATATTTGATGCTTAATAGAAACAAATAACCCTTTGTGTCATGTTATGCTCCTCCATAGCTTCCTATCTCTGGTTGGTCTAAATACACTTAAATTTTGAGTTTAGTTTTCTGATCTATATTTTCAGTAGCTTATCTCTAGGATTTTAGGGTCACATTTTATATGGTCAACTGTGTATGCAGACTGTAGGGAGTTCCCAGTGCACGAGGCTCCCGCCACTGCGGGGTCTGGGATTGCTTTACAAACTCTGTTGTCTCATATTTGATGCTTAATAGAAACAAATAACCCTTTTTGTCATGTTATGCTCCTCCATAGCTTCCTATCTCTGGTTGGTCTAAATACACTTAAATTTTGAGTTTAGTTTTCTGACCTATATTTTCAGTAGCTTATCTCTAGGATTTTAGGGTCAAAATTTATATGGTCAACTGTGTATGCAGACTGTAGGGAGTTCCCAGTGCACAAGGCTCCCGCCACTACGGGTTCTGGGGAGGGTCATAATGTACGCAGCCTTACCTCTGCTTTCACAGAGAGGCTGTTTTCAGACTCAGACCCATGACCACTTGGTCACAATGGAGCAGCCTTACCGTTGCACCAAGGCCCGCCCTCTCAGTAGGGGGGGGGGTCTACGCAGCCTTACCCCTGCTTTTGCAGAGAGGCTGTTTCTAGACTCAAACCCGTGACCACTTGGTTACAATGGAGCAACCATAGTTCGAGAACTCGCGAGATCTCGCCGAGTTTCTCGGTTTTTGGAAAAGCCGAGACGAGACTGCCTACGAGTCTCAAAAGTGCAATATATCAGCAAGATCTCAGATCTCGGTTGGATATCGGTTTCGACCCATTATTTTAACCCACCTACCACTTAAATACCTTACTTAATTGGACAAAACTCGACATATCTCGGTGAGATCTCGGATCTCGGGTTGACCCAAAGTTGAGGCTTCGAGTTGAAAAAAAAAAAAAATGCACCAACTCGGCGAGATCTCGACTCGTCTCGGTTTTTCCAAGAGTCGAGTTGGTACCGAGACCCGAGTTTTAGTACCTTGGGAGCAACCTTTACCGTTGCACCAAGGCCCACCATCTAGACTGTGTACATCCATATTCATTTGTGTAATTATTCATTCATGTATACATGTAAGCATGCTATGTCTGTATTTGTGTATGCTTCTTCTTTTTTGAATATGATTACACTCATATTAGAATTTAAAATTCTGCTCTTAACAGATTGCGGGATGCAATAGATTCAAAGCAAGTTTCAATAAATGTACTCTCAGATGCTTTGCAATCTCTTGATCTGTTGAGATCAACAATACATTCATACAACAAGGAGATAGCAGAGGTGAGTTCAACCCAACCTATAATTAACTAATTTTGTATCAAAACAACTCCTGAAAAATGAATTTGGATTTAGTGAATTATTTGAAAAATGGAAAATCGGACGAGGAAAATAGAATATTATTTTTGGCAATCTTAGCTATCCTTCATGTAAGCAACAGAAGTGGTTCATGAGGTGATTACAACACACTTACAAATGCTGATAATGATAATAACAGTACCAACAGAAATGGTAATGTCGATGAACAACTATGGGGAGTTACTCCATTGAAGAAAAAAAAAAGGGGGGGGGGGAGAAAAATGACAGAACTCCTGTCTGATGTTGTTTGCAATTGCAGGCAGAGGATATTATTGCAGAGGCATTTTGTTCGCTTGGAGATTTTCAAGCTGCCATGGACCACTGCAAAGCATCAATTGAGGTATAACTCTTGTTAGGAATGTTAGTAGATGTTTAGTTCTATTTTAACATTGTATACCTTTATTTGTATTAGATTGTGGCCAGGATAGTACCTTCTGCCCATACCGAGAACCATTATTCATTGTGTGATATCCTTCCTTACTATCCCAGTTTCGACTTTCAACATGCTCCAAATTACTTAATGGTGCTAGTAGTGGTCATTGTTGCACATGGCCAAATTATCTGCCAGCATTCTCATTCATTTCTGGCGGCCATTAAGGTGAGATTAGTGGTCATGGATATGTCTCATAATGTCAAATTGTAAAAAAGGGGAGATTATTTGTGTGGAATTCCGTGAATACTGGCTTGAGTCAGAGTGACTACAGCCATCTTTATTTATAATAAAGAGAAGAACATTTTGGAATGAGTACAAGGACAGAAATACCCTTATGACTATTCTACCCCTGAACCCATATTACAACACTCCCCCTCAAGTTGGTGCATACATATCAAACATGCCCAACTTGCTGATTATAGGAAAAAATAACTTAGTACTGATTCCTTTGGTAAGGACATCAGCCAGCTGTTCACTAGACTGAATAAATGGGATACAAATTATTCCTTGTTCTAACTTCTCTTTGATGAAGTGCCGATCAATCTCAACATGTTTGGTACGATCATGTTGAACTGGGTTATGAGCAATGCTGATTGCGGACTTGCTGTCACAGCAGAGCTGCATAGTCAGATCAGCATGCATCCCCAAATCTTGAAGAAGCCCCTTTAGCCAAATAAGCTCACAAATACCTTGCGCCATAGCTCGGAACTCAGCTTCAGCACTAGATCGAGCCACAACAGCTTGCTTTTTGCTTCTCCAAGTAGTTAGGTTTCCTCCAACAAATGTGCAATACCCAGATGTGGACTTCTTATCATCAGGACTCCCAACCCAATCTGCATCAGTGTACGCTTCTATCCGGAGATGGCTATGTGGAGAGAACAAGACTCCTTTCCCAGGAGATGACTTGAGGTAACGGAGAATTCTGTATGCTGCTTCCAAGTGAGAAGAATGAGGATCATGCATGTATTGGCTGACAAGGCTTACCGCAAATGTGATATCTGGCCGGGTATGTGAGAGGTTGATCCAACTAACCTCTGATAACTGCCTTTGTCCATCGGGTCACCTTCCTACTCTTCAAAAGTGTGTTAGGCTCCAGAGGAGTATCTGTTGGTTTACACCTAAGCATCCCTGTTTCTTTCAATAAATCTAAGGTATATTTCCTTTGAGAGAGAGATATGACCTGAGCTGAATAGGCAACCTCAATCCTTAGGAAGTACCTTAATCTACCCAAATCTTTGACTTCAAATTCATTGCCCAAATAAGTCTTCAACTTTTGGATTTCCTGAGCATCACTGCCTGTGATCACTATGTCATCAACATAGACAATCAACACTGTCACTTGCTGTTCTATCTTCTTAACAAACAATGTGTGATCAGCATTGCTCTGCTTATACTCATAAGCAATCATAGCCTTATGGAACCGGCCAAACCATGCCCTTGCTGATTGTTTCAGACATATAGGGTCTTTTTCAGCTTACATACCTTTCCCTGAGTTTCTGAAGAAGTAAAACCAGGAGGTATCTCCATGTAGACATCTTCCAAATCTCCATGCAAGAAGGCATTCTTCACAGCAAGTTGCTGGAGTTCCCATCCTTGATTCACAGCACAAGAGATAATGACCCGTACAGTATTCATCTTTGGTACAGGAGCAAAGGTCTCTTGATAGTCAATTCCTTGGGTTTGAGTAAACCCTTTGGCAACAAGTCTTGCTTTGTACCTTTTAAGCCATCAGCCTTGTGCTTCACAACAAATACCCATTTACAACCAACGGGTTTTTTTCCTAGTGGAGGACTCACCAAATCCCAGGTTTGATTTTTCTCAAGGGCATGCATTTCTTCATTCATCGCATCCTTCCATTTCTGTTCGGCTATTGCCTCCTACCAATTGTTAGGGATGGAAATAGAGGATAAAGAAGATACGAAGGCATGGAAAGCAGGAGTTAGTGAGTTGTATGACACAAAGTTAGAAATATGGTGCAATGTACAACTCCTCTTTGATTTTCGAACAGCAATGGGTAAATGAAGACTGGGATCAAGAGAAGGCTTACCAGAAATCTGACTAGGAGCAAGACTTGGAGTAGGAACAGATGCCGATTGAGTAGGATCAGTGGTGGTGCTCTCTTTGTACAAAGGGCCGTCCAGAGCAAAATCAGTTCCCCGAGTGTACACATTTCCTTTGCCTGTTGTTGCTGTCCCTCTTCTTGTTCTTGACTTGTAACTCCATCTCCAAATTCAACAGAAACATCCTCTGTAGTTGGTATCTCAATGTCTAGAGGAGCAATCAGCGGAACCTCTTCACCACTTATAATCTCCCCTTGCAGAGGTTCCGGCTGTTTAAAGTAAGCCTCAGACTCTCGGAACACTAAATCCATAGTGACAAACACTTTTCGGGTAGGAGGATGATAGCACTTATACCCCTTCTGGGTAGCAGAATAACCAAGAAATATACATCGCAGCCCCTTGGGATCAAACTTGTTGTGTACATGGTGATTCCTGGCAAACACAACACAACCAAATACTTTGGGGGACACAACAAAAGTCGATTTCCCACAGAGCACATCCAATGGGCAGCGGCCATCCAGAACACGAGATGGAAGTCGATTGATAAGATATGTGGCTGTAAGGACAGCGTCACTCCAAAAACGAGGAGGAACAGCCATAGTGAATATAAGAGAACGACCAACCTCCAAAAGATGTCGGTTCTTGCATTCTGCCACCCCTTTTGAGTAGGAGTGTCAACATAAGAGGTTTGATGAATGATCCCATGGCTGTCCAAATATGACTGAAAGACACCATCCATATACTCCTTCCCATTATCTGACCGAAGTATCTTAACCTTGGTATCGAACTATGTCTCAACCATCTTATGAAATAAAGTAAAACATGTGAAAACATCACCTTTACTATGCATCAAATACACCCAAGTCGTCCGGCTGAAACAGTCAATGAAAGTGACAAATCATCGAAACCCAGAGCTAGAGACACAACGGGCAGGGCCCCACACATCAGAATGTATCAAACCAAAAGGATGCAAGCTTCTAGTTTGCTTTGCCAAAGTGCAAGCATCACAAGAAAAATTATGTTTGTTACATCTTTTCACTAAACTGGGAAATAAATTCGACAAAACACCAATCGGAGGATGGCCCAAACAACGATGCCAATTATTCAATTCAAAAAGTGCAGAATCAAAATCAGAAGATGCAGGCTGAGATGTCAAAGTTCCCCGGGAACCGTCAAGCACTTACAGACCACCAACCACCTTACCACATGCAATCGTACTGTCCGTTGCCAAGTCCTAAAATTAACAATGGGTTGGAAAATATGTTACCTTGCAGTTTAAATCCTTAGTTATGCTACTAATGGAAAGCAAATTAGTAGTGAACTTCAGAACATGTAACACAGATGAAAGGGTAAGAGAGGAAGAACACTGCATAGATCCCTTTCCCGAGATAGGAAAAAGAGATCCATCAGCAACACGAACCTTACTCTGACCTGATAAAGGAAAATATGTGGAATAAAAAGAGGAGGAACCGGTCATATGGTCGGTTGCCCCTGAGTCAATTGCCCAAGAATCGGGCATGACTGAGGTGCAATTCCCACCAAATGAAAGATGTGTGGAAGGTGTATTGTGAGTAGTAGGCAGAGAGAGAGTCGAGGCAGCCAAGGAAGGAGATACAAATGTTGAAGATGTGTTCAAACGAGTCACCATATCCCGTAAATTTTGCAAATCCACCATAACCTGTGACAGAGAAGGATCAGGCTGGTCCTCAGTAGTTGCTTGATGAGCACGGGTGCTATTGGGCCGATTGGAACCACCCCTCCCATGCCCGCGAGTGTCTACAGGGCGACCATGAAGCTTCCAACAGCGGTCCTTCGTATGCCATTCCTTCCCACAGTGATCGCATTTGATGGGAGGGCGATCACCAGATGTCCGATCAGTACTAGAACGAGAAGAGCCCCCATGGGAAGACTGTGAACCAGAAATATAAGCCGAGCGCTCCTGAGTAACAGGGTAAACCATGGTTGTGCGTCGACTGTCCTCAGCTGAAAGAATCATATAGGCCTGTTCAAGAGTTGGGAGAGGTTCGCGATTTAAAATATTCGGTCGGATATGATCAAACTCAATATTCAGGCCGGCCAAGAAATCAAAGACGCGTAAACCATCCTCCCACTTCCGGTAGGCCGTGGCGTCAACATCAGTGGTTGCAGTGAAGGTGCCCAGAAAATCCAACTGCTGCCACATCGTACACATGGTATTGTAATACTGAGAAAGTGTCAACTCCAGTTGTTTTGTAGAGTGGATTTTTTGATGCAGTTCATAGTATTGGGTAGCATTCCCAACCTGAGAATTAGTATCTGACTGTCTTCCATATTTTTACAGTTGAATCAAGAAGGTATCGCCCAACAATTTCTTGGTCCATGGAATTAACCAGATACGACATGACCAAGAAATTAAAATTCATCCAACAATCCTGTGTAGAGCCAGCCTCGGTAGGCCTGACCGTGGTACCCGTGATGTAGCCAGACAAGCCACGGGAACCAATAACAAACAAACATGATCAAGACCATATAAGATAATTGCTGCCATTTAACTTGATGGTGTTCACTGAAAACGGAATAAAGTCACGTTGCGACGAACCATCAGAACCAGAAGAGGCAGAAGTGATCTCTGAAACTTTAGGCATGTTGGCTGGAAATAAATCGCAGAATCCAAAGACAAGGCCTCCAAAAAAAATTAGATCATAAGGAGGAAAAAAGGACCCTCGGTGGGAGTCAACTCACCACCAAGGGTGGGGAAAAATTAATGGCGAGGGGAGAGAACCTCTCACGAGAAAAAAAGGAAGGGCGAGAGCCCTATGGGTCTGGCGGTGGAGGCGGAAGGAGGTGGGAGCCCTACAGGGGCTGGCGGTGGTGGTGGAAGAGGGTGGAAGGCCCTATGGGGGGGTGGTGGAAGAGGGTGGGAAGCCCTGCGGGGGCTGGCGGTGGTGGCAGAAGAGGTCGAGAGACCTACGGGGGTTGGCAGAAGGTAGAGGAGGGTTGGTGGTGGTGCGGAGGGTTGGCGGAAGGTGGAGGCTGGCGGTAGTGGCTGTACTTAGGTTAGAAGCACGAAGGAGAAGAGAGAAAGAGGGGGAAAAAATTTCAATTCCCATATTCCTGGAGTATTTTTGGCTTTGATGCCATGTTGGAACCACTTCCTCTAAAAGGCCGACCTTGTAGGAAAGGGAGGAAACAATATGTATATCATGCAGGAGCTCTAACACGGCGGACTATCCAAAGGGGGACACGGGTGGATAAATAATTTCAACACTTGCCCGCTCTCAGAGGAACTCGATACCGTGACCCCTGCCTGCTCTAATACCATGTGGAATTCCATGAATACTGCCTTGAGTCAGAGTGACTACAGCCATCTTTATTTATAATAAAGAGAAGAACATTTTGGAATGAGTACAAGGACAGAAATACCCTTATGACTATTTTACCCCTGAACCCATATTACAACAATTTGCCTTTGGATGAGGTGGTGGAATTTAAAAGCAGAAAACTTGAAATCATTTACTGATAATTTGCTCAAACAAGGTTGGACTTTGATGGA
Source organism: Telopea speciosissima (assembly GCF_018873765.1). Taxonomy (NCBI): domain Eukaryota; kingdom Viridiplantae; phylum Streptophyta; class Magnoliopsida; order Proteales; family Proteaceae; genus Telopea; species Telopea speciosissima. The sequence goes on from NC_057918.1 coordinate 30,949,945, forward strand.
GACACTAATACGATGTGAAACAAGATAACTACTTGCATTATGAAGGTTGCTAAAGATGTCCTAGGTGAATCTAAAGGAAAACATCATTCATCTAAAGAGAATTGGTGGTGAAATGATGCGGTCCAAGCAGCCATTAAGGCTTAGAAAGCTAGTTTGAAGACATAATAAAGGACTAAGGATGTAGAGGATTTAAAAGGTATAAATGTGCTAGAAATGAAGCTAAGATAAGAGAAAGGAAGACTAGAGATTTTGACCATGTTAGATGCTTTAAAAGTGAAGAGGATAAACTTCTAATAAGGGATGAGGACATTAAGGAGAGATGAAAAAACTATTTATACGGCTTAGAGTAATAGTGCCCCAGAAGGTTGCATTACCCATTAGGACACCACATGTCGTAGATATATACAAAAAATTAGGATGCTTGAAGTAAAATATGAGGCAAGGCCCCAAATCCAGATGGGTCCAATAGAAGTGTGGAGAAACTTAGGAATCTATGGCTTATCTTGGCTAACCAATTTGTTTAATAATATTACGAGCACAAGAAAAATGCCAGATGAATGGAGAAGAAGCATTTTGGTTTTGTTGTATAAAAATAAACGTGATATTTAGATCTGTATTAAATATAGAGGCATAATGAGTTATACTTTGAAATTATGGGATGGATAAAGTGGAGAGGTATGTCCGGAGTGTTGTGTTATTGACATGTTACTTTAAAGGAAAATTTATAGGACAGTCATACGACCGGCTTGATGTATTGTGCAGAATCTTGGGCAGTTAAGAAACATCATATAGATAAACTTTGTAGCTGAAATGAGGATGTTGAGATGGATGTGTGGTAAAGCTATGAAGGATAAAATAAGAAATGAACAAATTAGAACTGATTTGGGAGTAGTTTCGATACATGATAAGCTATGAGAAAGTCGTTTGAAGTGGCATGGCCATGCTCCAGTATGGAGAAGTGATTTGATGCAGGTTGAAGTAGCTAACAGAGCCTGTGGTAGACCTAAATGACTCTTGGAGAAGTGAGGGAAGACATGCATAGCGTATGCCTTATAACCAAGTATGGCTTTGAATAGTGCTGATTGGAGGGTAAGGATCCATGTAACCAACCCTGTTTAGTTGGGAAAAGGCTGAGTTGAATTGAGTTGAGCTGAGTATTCTCATTCTTTGCTGCTTCCTAGTTGTACAGTTCATCATATACAAAATTCTCGGTAATCTTTTCATCAATCTATTTCAAATATGACAAAGTTACTGTCCAAAGTAGGATGAGATGCAATCACATACTGGGCAACACTTGTGATGTAGATAAGTCACTTAGGGCTTATTTTATTGGGTTGGGTCACATATGTATTGGGACTTTGGTCCCATGGGTTTATTTTGTAATTGGCCAATTTAATGAGCCTAAAATTGGGGTAGAAAGTAGGAAAACGGGATTTACTTCCTCAGTTTAGTTAGAGTCGTATTTTGAGTCTATTTTCTTTATTATTTCACTTTCTTAGTCAATTTAGGTTACCTTATTAGTTAAGGATAGGGTTAGGCCTTTCCTTTTTAGTGTCTACGTCTATTTTTGAGTTTTTTTCTATATAAGTTTGTAAGGGAGGCCAGCATTAGACACGAATTTGATTAATTAAATACTGGCTTTAGCCTTTGAGAAAATCCTGAGATAGGTTGGGTGAGATACCCAGGCTGAGATAGCCATTCCCTTCCCCCATCCCCTTCCATCGGTTCTTGATTCAAAATCCTAATTTCTGTTAAATTGAGTTCTAGAGTGCTACAAGCTTTTGGGAGTTTTTTTACATCTACAATGTCATTCAATTGCAGCTCCAATGGCTTCAACTGGTTATTAATTTTGTGAGATTCTTTCTTTTGGTTATCTTTTGAGATCTCATCATTCTTCTCCAACCAATTTTGAGATCCCATTGCTGTCTTTCTTGTTCTTTGGAAATTTTTTATAATTTTAGTTCCCATTGTTCTCTTGGTTCCCTCATATAATTTCTTATTTATTGGAGGGTTTTCTATTTGATCCTGCCTGGGATTAGACCTATATAGGTTCTAGTCTTACATTAACTTCAGTTTGGTGGATATAGGATTTTGGTTGGAACTTGCATTTTTTTGTCAGTCCAAGAACACAATGCATAATTCGGGTTGATTTTAAACGGGTAAAGCATTCAAAATTATGTTTTTATGACATTAATTTGCTTGTAAGTTGTAATTTATTTATCAATTTTCAGATGCAATTACAATAACCTTCTGAAGAATTGGGAAACTTCTCATTGGAAGTTTCTACCATCATTTGGATTTTCTGGAAACCCTTATATCCTTATATGAATCCTTCTCATATCTTCAGCTGTTCAGTCGCAACATCCTTGCTTCTGTTCCTTCTCATATCTTAATGGTCTGTTCCCTGGTAAAAGTAGCAAATGGTTATCCTAATGTCGGCCTCTCCTCTTTCATATGTGTTTTAAGCTGTTGATGTCGTGGTCTCTAATTCATGTCTGGATATCTGGTTATCCTATGTCGACCTCTCCTCTTTCATTTGTGTTTTAAGCTGTTGATGTCGTGGTTTCTAATTCATGGTTGGATATGGGAGTTATCGTGATCTTTTGAATTCATTAGCTATTGGCTTAATATAATGTAAGAGTGATCAAGTCTGACTAAATTTACATGTTTGAGTTGCCAGATCTTGGAGAAGCTTTACACCACCAACCACATTGTCATCGGGAATGAGTTGGTTAAGCTTGCAACTATTCAATTGTCCTTGGGTGAGTCAACTGTAGTGGAAATCATAAATCGATTAGATAAAATATTTTCAATGCATTATGGACCTCATGCAACCAGATTATTTCCATATCTGCAAACCCTTAAGGGAGAATCCAGCAAACACACTGAGTAAGGTCGTCCACTCTTTTATTGGAGTGCAATTGGGGTATAATATAACAGCTGGGGGTTTATTGTTTCTAACACCCAAATGCAGGTCTCCTTTTGTTTTTCCAGTTTTCTTCATTCTTTTTTCCTGTTTGTCCTTTTATTCTTTTGTGGTTTCATACTTGTTCACCACTTTCCATCGTCTGTGATGGTTTTAAGGACTAGGTTTCTCTTCACCAGTGGTGAAAAGGAATATCTTCTCCACAACCCATTGGTACCATCGGATTTGCACATGGGAAGGGGGGGGGGGTTTAGTAACGATGGCACAAGACTCCAATCATGGTGTTAAATAACCAGTGTGGAAGAGATTCCTCTTCTCCAACGGTGAAGGAATCCTTGTTTTAAACTTTGCATCTAAAATACACTAATAATTTCAGTCAGGTTGAGGATTCTCAGCACATGAAGACCTCTCAACCTGTTTAGGATTCCAACCACAGAAAGATTTGTTCAAGCATATTTTTTCCTTGGAAAACTCAAGACAAGGGCTTTATTTGGAAACTATTGTTCAAGGAAGCTTGCTTAGTATGAAAAAAGCTCCATCAAAATAGTTAATCTTCGATGGGAGTTTATACATATAATGGGTTGCAACCAACTGTTGGATATCTATGAAAGTGTCTGGATTGGCTATATCTTAATTTTTAGCCTTAAATTCTATCCTGCCATGGAATGTCTGTGTGCTGCATTGGTATTCTGTGCATTTTAATTGTTGGTGTAGCCACATGGTCTTGGGTTGAACCTTAACATCTGACGAGGGGACCTTGGGGTTTACATGGCCATAAAGTTTCAATATCGTCTTAGTTGCCACATGGCACAACGAGAATCAAATGTCAACAATGTGTTATTTTTATTACCCTTAAATTCCATCCATTAAAGTAATTTTAGAGAAAGCCCAAAAGATATGAGGGCGAGAGAAAGAGATAGGGAAAGAGAGATGGTCATTATACAAAACAGCAAGCCACACTTGCTATTTAAAATATTTAAACATTAGTTCTAAATTCTTTAGATTTAAAAATATTTTTTAACTCTTAGAAAATTAACTGTTAGGTTCCACAAGTTCAGCTAAAACAGCAAGTTACACTTGTTAGCCCACTATACAAAACCCTCATTAATCACTTTAATATTTAAAGCATGGTTATAATAATGTGGATGGGCCCCACAGGTAGGACTCACCACTCTAGGTAGCCATGGTCCAAATATGGACTGATATAAGTCCTTAAACTATTTATAAACAGGCTCAAAATTTTAAAACGATATGGGCCTCAGTAGTTTTTTATTTTAAAAGGAAATAATTGATTGGGCGGGGCCGGGCTGGACCGGGCCAGGCCGAGTTTCAGAAACCCCGCAAGCAAAACCCATAAACAATGCCATTTAAAGTTACATAATGGGCTTAAGCCCATAAGGGTTTAAAACTCATGAAAGGACCTTAAAGATGTGTTTAGGGATGCAACAGGGTTGGGTTGGACCGGGCTTTTTAAAACCCCAACCCAACCCTGAGTCCCCTTAGCTGGGCCCAGGCCTTACCCGACCCTGACTCAAGGCCTGGAAAATCCAACCCTGACCCGCCCTCAAGGTCTGGCCGGGCTGGCCCTGATTGGCCCTGATCATGGAGTGGGGGAAGGGAGAGATACATGGACTGGACTGAGTTGGGCTCGGGAAAAATACTGTCAATTTTATATAAAATGATACTATAATGAAATATACTATCACTTATTATCTTCATATATAATATATTATGGGAGAATGCTCTTTGTGCCGGGGGCGTAGGCTGCGCCTAGACACATGGGGGCGGGTGCAATGACCACCCTGTCCCCCTGAAGGGCAGGCCCATGTGTTTGGGCACAACCTGCGCTGCAGCATAGAGATCATCAGCCCATATATTATATAATAAAATATGTGTAACATTTAAAGTTTATGATATATACAGTATATCAATATATATTTTATAGTATAACTTTAAACAAGGTCGGGTTGGGCTAAGCTCAGCTTGATGCCTCAACCCTAGCCCAACCCGACCCTGACTCAGGACCAGAAATTTCCAACCCTGACCTACTCTTAGGGCCAAATATCCTAGCCTAGGCCCTGTTCGGGCACAGGGTGGGTTCGGGCCGACAGGGCCAAACTTACACCCCTAGATGTGTTTATTACTTTTAGGGTTTTGAAAACCCTAGTAGCACCACTAAATGACTCTACAATACATCTTTTTCCTCATGCAAGCTAATGTAGTTGCCGTTGTAGGGGAAGGGATCATCGGCCACCTGAGGGCTAGTTGTGAGCAGTAGTTGGCCTACATTTGGGCTAGCAGCAGTTGTTGTCAGCCTGTGTGTGGGTTGTGTGGGTTGACTATGGGTAGCAATTGGCCAACTCGTGGGCTAACAGTGGTTGTTCCCGGCCTACGGATTGGCTACTACATCCATGCTCACCTGCAAGTGAAGATGCCTGCAAGGTCTAGGGCGAGACATGGAGAGTGCTGTTGGTCTTGCTGCATGGATTATGATTGCAGAGCCCTAGCAACCATAGTTCTCATAGCCACGTATCAAAATTAAGACAAATGCAATCAGATCCCCACACATATATGTCCATGCACCCTCTTGTAATAGATTTTCAAAGCCATGCTTTATCACTTGGCAAACTCTGCTTGGACTAAAGCTCGACATGTAAGTAAAGGATCTTAGGTTTTATTTGTCCACAAAATTGGTCTTACACTATATTACACCAAAGACTGAAAAATGGAATATGTTACAAAGGAGGGACGTAAGTACGATCCCTCGACTTCCTAAGCCGTAACAATTTTGCAGTGGTGCCAACCAATTGTGGTAGCAGTTGCTAAAAAAAAAAAAAAAAAAAAAAAAAATTTTAATACCAAACACGATGTCAATTTAGCCCCCCAAAAAATCACAAGTTCCATGCCAAATGGTAAAGCACACGGGAGCATCAAGTCCGTCAACAGGGACAAGATTTTCATTTTACATGGTGGGTGGTCTTTTCCACTTCCCTTTTGTGTCTGGCACGAGGGACGTGTTCTTCTTGTTCCCTTAAAATATATATATTCTTCTTTTAAATACACTGACTTAAATTAAAATGGGTTTCACAGCAGCTTGTTTACAAAAGTTGTGTGACCCAAAATCTGCCACATATCAGCTTGGATGGGACCATTCTTTTGTGAACAGATAAACATCGAGATCCCTATAATTTTAATTTTTGGTACTGAATTTTATATGCAGATTTTCCATCTACCAGAAAACAAACAAAAACATATACTTCCTCTATACATGAAATTGATTGGATGAATTATTTCACAAAGGAAAAACTGATTGGCTAAACTGGTACTACCCACTGGTTGAAGTGATTTGCTTTCCTTATATAGAAGAAAGAAAAAATACTAATAATAAAACAAGTGCGTATAATTTTTTTTTTCTTTTGCGTAAATCGCATTAAATTGTTATATAAATGAATAGATTGATCGATGGGCATTGCATTTATAGTTGGAAAAGTGAGAGTTCAGAAGTGGGGGCATTTGACTTGAAAACCACGCATGCTGCCCTCGCTGGTGAAGTGATAATTAGTAGTTCAGAATGCAATTACTGCAATACGACCTTTTTTCGTGCCAAATCACTGCCTTCCAAACCCGGATAAGTTCCAATTCCTTGAACTGGAAGACTCAAACTTCAAAGACACTGCTTTCTAGAATTCTTGTTCTTTCTTTTGCTTCATCTTCTTAAACTATGATTAAATCTTACGAAATTTATTGAAATCATTATCCTCTCTAGGTGGGTCTGGCTGAGATCGAGGAAACGTTACCAACGTCATGGCGTAATCAAACACAACAACACTGAACGTTCTAACATTATCCCTATCCAGGGGCAACCGCCGGCACCACCAAAGCTTGATTCACTTCTAAGACAAGCCAAACGCTCTCTCTCTCTCTCTCTCTCTTCAACAGTCATGATCACCCCTTTAATATTTCGTACGAGTCATTATTATCTACTTCACCTGACACTCTCCACTAGTAAGAACCCAATATCCATCCAACCAAACAAGAAGGAGAGGGGAGAGGGTTGAAGGAAAGAGAGGAAAGATCGAAGAAGGCTTTACAGGCTTTTGCTCCACCAGATCACAAGTTCATTTAGATTGCCGTTGTTGCCGATGAGATCGGAAATTTGTTGTTATTCTGTCATGAAGAGCAGGGGCGTCTGACCAGAAAATCCCCCCATCTTCCTTTGTTCAGTTTTTTGATCCAATTAAGGGGAGGAGGGTTGAGATTTCCTCCCATGCATATGAGAATGGAAATCCTATTGCTGCTGTTGTTTCTGATGTGCTGCTGCTGTTCAGGAGGAATTCACGCGGCCTCTTCCCCTACCGATTCTAGAGACGGTAAAGATTCCTATTAAACTCTTCTATTTATCTTCTGGAAGTGTTTCCAGTGTCTGTGTGTGAAATTTTTATCCTCTCAATTACACTGTCCGTACTTATGTCAAGTACATCTAATAGGGGTGGGATGGTCATTTTGCCCTCTCTTGTATTTGAAAACAGATGTCACGGTAATCCAGATCTTCTATGGTACGTTTCTCCAATGACCCATGTTATGCAGTCTTAGGGCCATGCATAATGACCGTATTACCCCCACTTTGGCAAGACGTTCGAGCAAAAGTAAGACGATCATTGCATGGCCCTGTATCTGTACAGCACGGTAGCCTGCGACGTAAAGGATCTGGATCCGATGTCACGCTACCCCCACAAAAACCACTGCCCCTTATCTTTCTGTGAATTGCTGAAGTTTTCCATGAGCATTTATTCTCTTGTAAGCCAGTAGGGTTTTTTTGCCTGTTTCAACCCATCTTTTGTATCTAAGTTCGATATAATTTGAGGGGTTTTTTAGGTGGGTAGAAAACCCTTGGGTAAATTACATTGTTAGTTCCTGAAGTTTGTATTAAATACAAAATAACTCTCTGTATTTTTAAATTATATAATCACACCTTCTGAGTGGACGGTAAGTGAACGGTATTAAATAATACATTTTAAATATCAATTTTATCCTTTTCTAATATCCTATTAATGCTCAATGGAAAATTTCAATTTTACCTTTTTACCCTTATGTACAAAACCCTCTTTCTTCTCTAAAAACTCCACTATCCTCTCCGGCGATATGCAAGGGAAGAACTTTCTGAAGGTAAAGGGCACAAAGACGAGAGCAGATCTCTGCTTGCACTGCCGCTCCAACCTCTGGATTTCTGCCTGCTCTGGTCTCCTTGCAAATCTGGTCAATCTAAGGAAATTGACCAAAGGGATAACATGGTCTTCCAAGCTGCAATCCAAAATGCTTGGTCCCTGCAGAGGATATTTGCAAGATTAGTGCCTGAAATCTCCATGTTAGAGAAAATTTTTAATTTGGGTTGTAAGGTATTGTCAGGATCAGCAAAGAGCAATGATGGGTACATATATGGTAATGAGCTTTGAGATTTGGGATTTGGGCAATTCATAGGTGTCAAAAAGTGCAAGGACTGTCTCAGATCTGCTGGTGCCGTTGGTTGTGAAAAAAACCTTTTGACAGGCTACGAGAGATAAGTCTAAGGACAATCCGGAAGGTTGGATTTTGGCATTTGAGATGGATCTTAGAGATGGGTCTTGAAGAATAGGGATATTGGTTGATGAATCTGGATAAGAGCCGTGTCGCCCTCTGCATTTCTTACCTCACTAAACCAGAAGAGACAACAAACTTTTTCAATTTACCCTTTCCTTTTTAGGGCAAATCTTGTTGATCAAATAAAATTTGTGAAATCGCAGAGTACATCAAACCAGCAGACCCTTCACGTCTCTGTTTGGAATTTATGCTACGGGAAGAGGGGACTCAGTTAGAGAGAGTCTCTGATTCGTTAAAGACAAGAAACTCAAGGCAGATGATATTAATTAACAACACCAACTGAGGTAGAGGATGAGAGATTTGACGATCACGCGGACCCAGTAAAAAACTCGTGTCTTTCTCTGAATTTGAGACGGCCGGAGAGTTGTAGACGAGGAAGGAACAAAGGGAGAGGGAAGGGAGGGTGGGGTGTGGTGGTGGTGGTGGTGGTGGTGGTGGGGTTAGGTTGCAGGGGTAGGGGCGGGTGGGTTGGGTTGCAGCAGGTGGTGGGACCAGTAGGGTTGTAGAGAAGGAGAAGAAGAAGAAGGGATGGTGACAGGGTGGGTCCCGTTAAGTCTATTTCAAGGGTAAAATTAAAAGAAAAAAAATTGAGCAATTAGAGGTATATTAGTCATTTTAAGTCATGAATTATCAACACGGTACTACATAACGGGAATGATATAACGGAGTGGAGGGGTATATTAATCATTTTAAATCATGAATTATCAACACCGTACTACTTAATGGGAATGATATAACGGAGTGGAAACTGGGGAATGATATAACGGAGTGGAGGGATATATTAATCATTTTAAATCATGAATTATCAACACCATACTACTTAATGGGAATGATATAACAGAGTGGAAACTGTCTGTAACAACTAACCAAACCTCAAGGGGTGTGGTTGTATAATTTAAAAATATAAGAGGTCGTTCTATATTTAATACAAACCTCAGGGGGTGATAATGTAATTTTTTCAAAACTTTTTTACTTTTAAGACGAAGGTAAATTACTTTTTGATAAAAATTAAAAAACAAAATACATTTTTGTTTTTTTTGGTAAGGAGAAGGAAATGTTTAAGAAAACAATGTACAGGGTACCCATGTTTGAAATATTTTCCTTTGGGGTTCTTGAATAAGGATAACGTTAATCAATTTACAATCAGTGTCGTATTGATGTATCGGTCGATATGTGTCTATATCGTCGAAGTTTTGATACCAATGCGGATCAATTAAATCGGCTAAAAAGTGGATAATTTTTTAAATTACGTCCGATACCAAATTGATACGGCCCAATTCCCACTGTTCTGTATGAGCTGATAACGATGCAAACATTGATACTAATACATCTAGGGTTGTAAATGGATCGGATTCGGATCGGATAGTGCTATATCCACATCCGATTAGCTATCGGACGGATTCGGATAGTGCTAAACGGATACGGACACGGATACGGGTCGGATATCTTATCCATTTACATGTAAATATAGCTTTTCGGATAGCTATAGTCTATCCGTATCTGCATCCGTTTAGCTTTCGGACGGATTCGGATAGTGCTAAATGGATACGGAAACGGATTTCGGCTATTCATTTACACCCCTAAATACATCCTTTCTTGGGCATAGTGCCACCCGCACTTGGGTGTAGGTTGAATGAGCTTGGCCGAGTATCTGAAATCCCAGACCCACCCTAATATTGGTATCAATCGGTACAATATTAGTACGGTACACTGTATATTTATCTCATATTGATCGGTACATGTATTTCATATCGATATCGTACCATATCTATTTGGTACAGGTCGATACAGGTATCGGTACGATATGATTCATTTTTATCATTTTGTCTATAGCGATATTGTATCGAATACAAGACACTGGTATCTCATATCGATATCATACCAATTTTACTTGGTACGGTATGATTCTGGTGTCAGTATACAATATGCGAAATGAGTTGACACCCTTACCCCTAATATACAAAATGCTAAGTTAGTTATCGATAATCTAGCACACCCTAACTTCTATTTTGTTGGATAGTAAATCGATTATGAAGACTTTTACAAATGTCTATATTATTAAAAGGATAAAGTTCTTTGCACTGGGGGCGAAGGGTGCGCCAAACACATGGGGGTGGGCAAAATGACCAACCCGCCCTCTGAATATCCATTATTGCACCCTAACCTGTCTCATGTGTTTGGATGCAGCTTGCGTCCAAATGCATTCCCGGACAGATAATGTGTGCCCATTATTAGAAAGGATAGAAACTATATTGAACCAACACATAAGCTGACTCTGGCAGTTACAATGTTACATTGCAGTAAAATCAAATTGAACATATGTATCAAGAATTTTTTCATATACGGTTCCTTGACTGGTGCGGTTCCTAGTGCCTCTCACAAGAGGAGGGTGGACCCCACCCGGGCAAAGTGTTGGGTCAGATGTCCTAAATGGATCCCACCCCCTCTTGTGAGAGGCACTAGGGAACCGCATCGATCAGGGAACCGTAGCCGATGTAAACTCTATGTATCAACTCTTTTTTTGTTGTTTTGGGGGAAAGTTTTCGTAAACGGCTATGTAAGCCGTATATGTGAGAGGATAGGAGTTAATTAATAGGTGAGGGTTTATGATTTTTTCAACTCTTTGTACGACCGTGTATGCTTACACAGATATACGGCGTATGAAAACTTCCCCCGTTTGTTTTTAATGGGAAGGAAGTTTCAAAAGAATGACCACACTCCCTAGACCAAAATGCCGATAAAAAAAGTGTTTATTTTGGTAATGCTTCCTTTAGCTTTCTTTTTCTATCACACAGAGAGAGAGAGAGAGAGCGCATAATTTCTAACAGAACAGAAAATCGGTGCTGACGCAGCGGCAGTACTACGAGCTCTAAAAGAACAATGGCAAAACACACCACCAAGTTGGGAGAAGTCAGACGATCCTTGTGGAGCACAGTGGGAAGGAGTTACCTGCACAAATTCCAGGGTCACCGCCTTGTGAGTCTTGTTCAGAGTTTCAGATTTCAGAGTTGTTTTGCTTCAATTCATCTACTTGACATTTGCAGCATTTCTATATCCCAACTTTAGTGCCTTTATTTTCCATTTATCTTTGATGTTTCTCAGGGGATTATCAACTATGGGACTCAAAGGTACACTAAGTAGTGGCGACATTGGGCAACTCACTGAATTAATATCCCTGTGAGTGAGTTCATTATTTTTAACTGTGAAGTAGCAGAAAATTTCACTCCATCTTTAAAAGCTCTATTGTCTTGGCTACTATTTTACTCAATTCTCAATACCCATGTCCCCTTCACTGAAATTTTATGCATTGCAGAGATCTTTCATTCAACAGAGGCCTCACGGGTACTCTCTCCCCACAATTAGGAAATCTCCAAAGGCTGAACATTCTGTAAGAACCTATGCATCAGTTGTGGCTTATCTTTATTGGTTCCTTCTGGGTTTCACCAACTATAATGCCTTAAGGCTTCTCTTTTCATTTTTCAGGATCCTAGCTGGTTGCAGCTTCACTGGCACTATCCCAAAAGAATTAGGCAATTTAGGAGAGTTGTCTTTCTTGTGAGGCCTACTTAAAGAAATTATTGTTTCTTTGTTCTTTATATAATTGTCAATGCAATCAAATTCTAATTTACTATGTTCCAACACTTTCTCTTCAGGGCTCTGAACTCGAACAATTTTAGTGGTAGTATACCTCCATTGTTAGGCAATCTTTCCAAACTTTACTGGCTGGACCTGGCAGATAATCAACTGACAGGACCTCTTCCTGTTTCAAACTCTACCACCCCAGGCTTGGACCTCCTCTTAAAGGCAAAGCACTTGTGAGTTTTCGTTTTCTTTATACGCCCCCCACCCCAAAGAGAGAGGGAGAGGGATACAAATCATTAGTCTTAAACAATTGGAGGGATTCTACCTGCTAATATCATACAAATTATTTCTCCATGTTAAGTGAATGATTCTGCTTGCAGCCATTTCAACAAGAACCAATTATCTGGTCCTATTCCGCCCAAACTTTTCAGCTCAGAGATGGTTTTGATCCATTTGTAAGTTCACATCCATCCATGAATTTACCGTTAGATCACCTTATAATTAATTTTGTTGTGAGTAACTCCAATTATCTAACAGCATTTGTAGGAACCAACATTGTTTCTAAGCTTTATTTTCTAATATCTACTCACTGATGACACTTAAACAGAACTTTCACATACTATTAGATATTAGATCATATTTTCCAGATGCAAATCACTCTTATGCACACACACATACACAAGTGCACATACCCACTCCAAAAAGAGAAATGTTATTAGCCATGTGGTCATTAAACTAATTATCATATAATCTGATTTTCTTTTTCTAAAATGAATTTCATGTTCTTTTTTTCTCGGATGGGTTATATCATATTCTTTAATTACTTATGGATATGGAAGGTAGAGAAGAGACGAAGGAACTTCAAGATACTACAGTGTCAATCTCTTAAATTCCTTTCCTCAAAACAATAAGAGTCAAAAAAAAAAAAAAAAAGAAGAAAAAGAAAATAGACGCACACAAATAGACACCGATGCACAAACATGATATCTAATTTGTGATCCCCACTGCCACTGCCCCTTGCTCATTTATATTTTTCCATTTTTGAACTGAAAAATAGGATTGTAGGGAGTGAGGAGTGAAAACAGTTTTTTTCTTCACCCCGTATTTCTTTTGGTGAGGCTTGCTGAAGGCCTTAGTATTCACATACTTGATCAGTTGAGCATAGAGCTTGAACCAGTTATTATATCCGCATAATGTAGATCTGAATTCTTTTTTACCGCCAAGGATCCACATCCAGAGCCAAGGCAAAACCATGATGGCAATCCAAATCCGATCCAAAACCTTAATGGTTCCTAGATATGGATTGGATATGGATCAAATTTGTTTATTAACTATTAAGCTTAATCTTATTTTACTTTTCTAGAAGATATATAGGCACTCATTTTTTCAGTAACGAAAACTTTCGAAGAAGAAACCCGAGCCGAGCCTTTTTGCGATAGGGTAATTTATAATAAGGTGCGTCGCTAAAAAGGAATACATCCAGAATCTTAGTGAGTCCCAATATGTCTAATATGAAACCAACCCAATTATTATTCCAGATTTTTTTATAATGATCCAAATCTAGCGGATGTCGGACATGACCCATTCCATTTTTGCCCAAATTGGGAAGTTTTTCTTTCTTGTTTCTTAGGAGGAAGAGCATAAGTTTTACCCAGTAGGAAATTTTATATTTGGATCCTGGAATTCAATTTTCCATGGAATTACGTAATTTTGCTTGGATCGTATCATCCTTCGTCACATTGGTTGAGTTACCTCTTTCATCCAGTCCGACTCCTATTGCTATATAAACTATAAGCTCTACCTAAACTGTTGGAATTATCATTTTAAAAAAAATGGAAATTTGTCATTATTTATGTTTTCTGAACCATCAACTTTTGTTGGATCCTTTCTTGATTGTAGTTGTCATTCTAAACTTTTGCAACTATAGTTCTAATGATCGGATTCCAGGTCAACGTATTGTTGTTGTGTGTTGATATACATTACTGTAGCCCTTACTTAACAGCTTGAGCTTTGGGGGTAAGCGGTTGTAACATGGTATCAAAGCCAGGAGATCAGGTGATCGATCCTTGGTATGTGCACAGGGTTGTGTGTTGTTGGGCCCCTACGCTTTGTGCCTCTTGGTGCCACAGGATGGCGTCACGTGTAGAGCCGTATGTGTGTCGGCCTGCTTGTGCAGAGGGGTATTGTTGTGTGTTGATATACATTATTGTAGTCCTACTTCACAGCTCGAGCTTTTGGGATAAGCGGTTGTAACACATACAATGTAATATCTGCCTGAAATGGATACAAAAATGTATCCTTCGTACAATTATTTGAAATTAAAATTTCTTTTTTTTTTTTTTTAATTAACACTGTTGGTCTTAAGCACCGTAAAAGAGGTAAGTTGTTTTAGGTTGGCAGCTGGGACAATCCTTTAGCTGAAGTGCCAACAATAGAATGGTTAACAAAACAACTTTCACCATGATTACAAGTAAGAGGGCCCACTCAATCTTCCTTCTCTGTGATTCTTTTCAACACTTGTGTTTCTTGGTAACAGACTATTTGATGGAAACCAACTAAGTGGGAGGATCCCATCTACATTAGGACTTGTTCAAACACTTGAGAATCTGTGAGTGGCCTCCAACAATATCTGTTTAATTCTCGTTTTGTAGCCAACTGCACCATTTTATTCTTCATGTTTTCCCTATAACCACTGGTTCATGTAAATTGCTTACATTTTTCGACAGTCGGCTTGATAGGAATTCTCTAATAGGACCAGTCCCATCCAACCTCAACAACCTCTCAAGCATCAATGAACTGTGAGTATTCTTGATTTGCTGTTGTCAGTTGCAGTGATTTTGTTGCATGTTGGCAGTGCTCAGAAACAGCTTCCATCCCTTATTCTCCAATATTTGCTCTCAGGAATTTAGCACATAATCAACTGACAGGCCCAGTGCCTGACCTAACTGGAATGGACTCCCTCAATTACGTGTAAGAATACAGCAGAGTTCCAATAATGAGTAATTTGTGTTATAAAATAAAATGTATCTTATTTGTTTTGGTCCTAAACTAATGAAAGCCTGGTTGAATGGTTTTACTCCTCCAGGGACTTGAGCAATAACTCATTTGACCAATCAGAAGCTCCAAGTTGGTTCTCAACCGTACAATCTCTCACCACTCTGTAAGTTTTCTTAATACGTGATGGTCTTACATGATATAAGAAACTTCCGTGAACTAATGGTCCTATTTTTTGGACTCCTTTTATGGTGGATGGACAGTGTTATGGAATATGGAACACTTCAAGGAAAAGTGCCACAAAAGCTTTTCAGCTTTCCGGAACTACAAGAAGTGTAAGTGTTGAGATAGAAAATGGCAGTCATAGTAATAATAAAATTTCAGAAAAAAAATAAGTATTGACATTACAGGAAAAGAAATCAATTTGTATCTTGTCAATCTTGTGCAGAAAACTTAGGAACAATGCATTGAATAACACTTTGGACATGGGAGACAGCATTAGCCAGCAACTGCAGCTTGTCGATTTGCAAAACAACCACATTTCCTCTGTAACACTGAACTCTGCATATAGAAATACTCTAATGTGAGAACATGCATCCACAGTAAACTGATTATACTTATCTCTAATTTTTATGCTTATGAATGTGCATATATTATGCCTTCTCCACTTCTCATTTTCCTCAGTTGATGTAATGCAGGCTAATGGGTAACCCGGTCTGCACTACTGGTCTCTCAAATACAAACTATTGCCAACTTCAGGAACAAACAAAAAAGCCCTATTCGACCAGCCTAGCTAATTGTGGCACCAAATCATGTCCCTCTGATGAAGGGCTAAGTCCTCAGAGTTGTGAGTGTGCCTATCCATATGAAGGGACATTGTATTTCAGAGCGCCTTCCTTTCGAGATTTGTCCAACGTCACTAAATTTCATGCATTGGAAATGAGCCTGTGGATCAAGCTTGGCCTCACCCCTGGTTCAGTCTCTCTTCAGAACCCCTTCTTCAATATGGATGACTATCTTCAGGTGCAATTAGAACTTTTTCCGTCTGTCGGAAAATATTTTAATCGGTCAGAAATACAGAGGATTGGATTTTATCTGAGCAATCAAACATATAAGCCTCCTCACGAGTTTGGACCTTACTATTTCATTGCATCTCCTTATGCTTTCTCAGGTAATTCAATCCTATTTTTACTTTTGAATATTGTTTGATTATGCTTTTTCAAATGATTGAATGAAATAAAACAAAAAATATTTCAGTTGAGCTTGGAGGAGCTTCTTTAAGCTTAGGTGCAATTGTCGGAATAGCAACTGGTTGTGGTGTTCTCATCCTCATACTCATGGGTGTTGGAATCTATGCTATTCAACAAAAATGGCGTGCTGAGAGAGCCGTTGAGTTGAGTAAACCTTTCGGTAATGTATTGCAACAACTGTTATGGAGCTACTGTGTTTTGTTCTCTTTTTAAGTGAAGAATGTGGGCATATGGCACTGTTGCCAAAATTCTTGGTTTATTTTAACTGTTCTTCTCCGCCTTTCAGCATCTTGGGGACCAAGTGGTGAAGATAGTGGTGATCCTCCACAATTGAAAGGGGCCAGATGGTTTTCATATGATGAACTCAAAAAGTGCACCAACAATTTTTCTGAAAGCAATGAAATTGGATTTGGGGGCTATGGCAAGGTGATCTTGTCCATTTGCTGAAACTTAGAGTTCTGGGGGATTTTCCTTTTTTTAGTAACTCCATTGAGTTATTTCCTATTGTCTTTAGGTTTATAGAGGGATGCTCTCAAGTGGACTTGTGGTGGCAATCAAAAGAGCTCAACAAGGATCAATGCAGGGTGGGCTTGAATTCAAGACTGAAATCGAGTTGCTTTCTCGGGTTCATCATAAAAACCTTGTGGGACTTGTTGGATTTTGTTTTGAGCAAGGAGAACAATTGCTGGTTTATGAATTTATGCCTAATGGGACACTTAGAGACAGCTTGTCTGGTAATTTTAGTTCATACAAAGCTTCTATTTTTATGTCTGTCCCTTGAATGCAATAATAGAATAATGCTAGAAATTTTTTGTTGTAGGGAAATCAGGCATTCTCTTGGATTGGAAACGAAGACTTTGCATTGCTCTTGGCTCAGCTAGAGGATTAGCTTATCTCCATGACTTGGCTAATCCTCCTATAATTCATAGAGATGTCAAGTCTACTAATATTCTATTGGATGAAAATTTAACTGCAAAGGTTGCGGATTTTGGCCTATCAAAACTAGTATCAGATAGTGGCAAGGGGCACATTTCTACTCAAGTTAAAGGCACGTTGGTAAGTATTATTAGCTATTATATAAAGAATTTTCTGGTTTAGAAACTGCTAATGCACTTGATAGGACTAGGAGTTGGCCTGCTCATGTTCTTTGCTTACAATGGGAGCTCTCCTTAATAATATTTGCTTATGGACTTAGCATATCATGGAACCATGTAAATTCAATTATTTTTTCGTCTGTTCTTTGTTTCTCCTATATTAGAATATAACATTAGTTTGGCCAATTGAGTAGAATATATTTCAACAAAAATGATATCGCAACAGATGCTTGAAGATACCATTGAAGACGAGAGATTAATGGTGGATGCCTCTTCCTAACTAAATGGGGTAGGCTACATTGATCCCATTTCACTAATCAACTTTGCTGTTAAAGCCATGTTTGTTGTCTTAACCAAATCCAGCCATGTCTTTTTCCACCATTTCTTAAAAAAGGGCAGGGCGTACCCGGTGCACGAGGTTCCTGCCACTGCAGGGTTTGGAGAGGGTCATAATGTACGCAGCCTTACCCCCGCTTGGCAGAGATGCTGTTTCCCGTTTTTCCTCCATTTCTTCCCAAGTTTTTTTTTTCTACTCCTTGGTCCTTTAGCTCCTTTAACTTTACATCTCACTCCTCTTCCCCTGCCCTTGACAACTGTTATTAATGGGCCCTTCAGTAATCTGGTACTAGTGTATAGAGGTATTATGAGATAGAGTCAAAGATATCAGCTTAGTACTAGATGATGTTAACACCCAATGCATTTTTTGTTTAAATTTATTTATTAAGAGCCAAACCAAACACAATATTAATTGACTCAGTTTCAATGTGGGTGAGAATGTGAAGCCACATCTGCTCGAGTAAAACAAAATCATCTCAAAATGAATAGGTCTAAATTAAGTTGTTTACTTGGCATTTTTCCTTTCCAGACGATGAGGTTGCCAATCGCCCAACTTATGTAATTAACCTCCTTGCCTATGTTGTCATGTAATTAAACTGTTATATTGTGAATGTAAATACTCAGTTAGGCTTCTAATATTACAGAATTGATTTTTGATTTGATGACCTGGCTATGCCATCTTGTTACAGGGTTATCTAGATCCTGAGTATTACATGACTCAACAATTGACAGAGAAGAGCGATGTTTACAGCTTTGGCATAGTGATGCTTGAATTGGTTACTTCCAAGCAACCAATAGAGAAGGGGAAGTATATTGTCCGTGAGGTGCAAATAGCTATGGATAAAAATGACAAAGAATACTATGGCTTAGAGAGGATATTGGATCCAAGAATTAGAAATCTGCAAAATCCCATAGGTTTTGTGAGATTTGTGGATTTGGCCCTGCAATGTGTAGAAGAATCAGCTGAAGACCGTCCGACAATGAGTGATGTTGTGAAGGAGATTGAAAGCATATTACAACAAGATGGGGAGATCACAAATTCAAACTCAGCATCCTCATCTGCTACAGAATTTGGAACTACAAAGGGTAAAACTCGACATCCCTATGATGATGCTTTGCCGAAGAAGGATGTAAACAACAGTGATGCCTTTGACTACAGTGGTGGATACATGCTCTCTGCTAAAGTTGAACCTAAGTAGAACACTGTTTCTTTGATTTTTTTTTCTTGAATTTCCCTAATTTCTTATTGTATGTTTCTATATCTAACACCCTATTATTTTGTTTTTTCCTTTCCCTCCCCACTCTTTTTCCCATGATCTTGTGAGGGAAGAGGGTCAACGATTCATTCCTAGTTGATGGAGGTTGATTTTTGCTACAAGAATCCAAGATTTGGCTAACATAGAAAGCTGCCATATTCAATTGTAGGTTTGTTTACTATGTATCCATCAAGAAAACATTGAGCCATACTGAAGGAACCATTTGGTCATTCTCAACATTTGATATGTAGGAACTCAATAATAGATTTGGTCGTCATTCTCTTAGATAGAGGAATTAACATTCAAATCCGCTGCCGCTTTCGTCCAACCAACCATGTTAGTTGATTCTGCTCACATTTTCTCAAACTGTGTTTGTGCATCTGCAGTTTTGGGACTTAGCCGGGCTTACCAAATTGTTTAAACCTTATCCTCAATCCAAGATTTGTGTTACAAGACTTTAGGAGAGCCCAACCCAAAAGCTAGCTTGAGAGGAGGGAGAG
Source organism: Telopea speciosissima (assembly GCF_018873765.1). NCBI lineage: Eukaryota > Viridiplantae > Streptophyta > Magnoliopsida > Proteales > Proteaceae > Telopea > Telopea speciosissima. The sequence goes on from NC_057918.1 coordinate 30,969,520, forward strand.
TCCAAAGTCTTATAAGCACACACCAAGTCACCAAGGCAATCGATGTGGCACACTATGCAGAGAGACGGCTCCACTCTGACCTTCTTGTTAAGTAGCCCCTTTTACTCCCCCCTAGGTCGCCCCTTTTGAGTAGTCAACTATAGAAGATGGGGTCAATGAAAGCACCAATGTTACAAGACTTCAGGAGAGCCCAGCTCAAAAGCTAGCTTGAGGAATTGGCTCTCCTCCAGCCATGGTGGGAGTTGGAGGATCCAGCCCAACCAATATAGGGGTGTTTAGGTCATTTCACAAATGGGCCCACCCTATGAAATCATCAACCCCCCTTGTTTTGGCTGGGTTTGATCCTCCAAGTCCCACCACAGCTGGAGGAAAGTTAGGTCCTAGATTGAGAGGAGGGAGAGCCCAAAGTCTTATAAGCACACATCAAGTCACCGTGGCAATCGATGAAGGACTCAAGAGTGTAACAATTTGTACTCTGGATTGTTTGGCCTTTACTTGAATCCCAAACTGTATGCATGGGTGTGTGTGTGTGCATATTCTGCCACGGTCTTATGACACATTTGGATTTCTTTTTTAACTCTTTAACCTTCAATAATGATTGGATTCAACCTGGGGATGATAATTTTGTTGGTCATAGGATCATAAATTGAAATTTCTGGTTTGATAAAAATAATTATTAAACCAATCTCTTTCTTTCGTCTTATGAAGAAAGGAAAACATCTCATGCTCGAATGTGCAGCGGAAAGCTCGATTCGGGATTTTTCGCATCCCATGGATGTCAAATAAATTAAAACCTTAATGCATGATAATAAAGCAATAAGATTTGCTAAAGCCTCAAGTGTTGCTCCTCCTCCAGATAATGGTCCTTACCCCAACAAGCACACCAGGCAAGACGTTTTTGAACCTTCTTGGTGCAGCCAAGGTTCTCCAAGTCAACACTAGATCTCTTCAAAAATTCAAAAATTAACCAAGGTTTCAACAAACCCTAACTCTCAAGAGCAAGAGCGCAAGAAGAGACAAGAGAGAGGAGAGAGAGTAACGTTCGGCCAAGGGGTAGGAGAGAGAGAAAATTCGGCCAATCTTCTTGGCCGACTGCCCCCCCCCCCCCTTTTGGTTAAAATTTGAGCCCCACTTGCAATCCTTGTGAGAGTCTAACTCTCTCCACCGAGTTGACTTGAATTCCAACTTCTAAACCCGGTGTGCTTTTAATTAGTGAAGAAGTAGAATCTTAAAGGGAAAATAAATAAATAATTATTTAATTTAAATGGACAATTAAATAATTACACCATATTAGTTAAAGTTAAATCAATTAATTATTTAATTAGCAAATCCCAAAAATACCCTTACATAATAGCACTTTATTATGTATCAACCCTCCACTAATCAGCATCGTCGTTATGGAATCTAGGGCATGTATATTAATATTATCAAACCCCATTTTATAGTACATATCCATATCAAAATGTCTGTGTATGTGATCGGAATCCATAAAACATGATTAAATATTTCAATCAAAACATACATATAATCTATTATTTTATGTGAAAATAAGTTTTGCAAACTAGAAGGTTACACAAGTAGGAGGCCGCTGAGAACATAGACAATTTTTTTCTTCTAGTTTACGACGATCATTTGCCAACCAATGGCCAGCGGTGAGGGTTCTCCAATGGTCCACAAAGCCAGCAACACTCCCCTTATAGATAATAGGCGGAGTGAATCTGCGTTCGTGGGCTAGCCTATTCTCGGGAGGGCAACTCCGAGATGGATCAGACTCAATTTCGTATATTGAACCAGTATTAGTAGATGGGAAGAAAGTGGCTCGGTATAGCACTGAAGAATTAGTGGAGGAGAAGGATAGGTGGGAATCAGCTTTGGTTGGATATGTCTTTAGACCTCGACCGTCCTTCTCGACCAGGGAACGGTTTGCAAAGCAAAAAAGGGCTCATGTTGGGGAAGTATAAGTTTTTTGTTTAGAAAGTGGGATCTTCATCTTTGATTTCCAGGCCACGGAATTGAGTAGGCAGATCCTAGATGAAGGACCTTGGACACTCGGTACTTGGCCATTAATCCTTCGTCCATGGTCGCCAGAAATTTCCTTGACCAAGAAGGAGGAAACGGAACTTCCCTTATGGGTAAGGCTGTATGGCCTTAACCTACACTTCTGGGGATCCCAGTCATTGGGTAGAATTGCCTAGCATTCCGAGGAAGCCAATTTGGGTTGATTGGAGAACCTCGCACAGGGAGCATTTATCCTTTCCAAGATTCTACATTTTTATCAATGCCTCCGATGGCTTGCCAAATAGCATTCACATTATTCTAGACGATGGCACAGTTCTGGAACGAAGGATCGAATGCGATTGGGGCATTGGGCTTTGTCCATTTGCAACTCATCCAAAGTGTTTAACCATGCCGATCGTCCATGCCCTCATGCTGTAGCAGTTCAATCGGGGAAGCTTCAATCATAGGGACAAGATCGGATGGCGATTGACAACACTTGGAAACGGCCTAATAGAAGACATTCTAGAAGGAAACATTCGCTACCGACTGAGTTTGACATTACTCCAACAGGTGAACCAGCAGCACACTCCCGCGAACTTGCTCCTTTTGGTGCAATTAGTTATAACCGCCAATGCTAGTGCACTAACCACAACCTTGACAGGTAATGGCAAGGCACATAATGAGGTGATAGCAGGAGAAAGGTTTACTACTTGCACCAAGGTGAATTCTGAGAGAAACAAGGAGCGGTTAGTGATGCATGCTCCATGCACTCATGTGGGGGCTTCAACATCTAAGTCAGCTTCTCAACTTGGTTCCACTAGAGTGGGACCCACATCACCTTCCTGTGTTGTTAGTAGAGATTCTCAGTGACATGCAACCTCTCCTTCACCCAAGCCTATTTCTTAGGAAACTAATGTTGTGAGACCCCAACACGCACCCACGGCTGGGTCTACTACAAATCGTTTCAGTGCTCTTGTGGAGCACGATTCAGAAGAAGCTGAAGTTGGCCATGACTCGGTATGACGACTGTTGTGCGTGAACGGGATCAAAGTCTGGGACGGAGCAGCCCCGTGCAAAGCTCCTCTCTTACCATTTCTAGATGATAATTGGCATATACCAGGTCCCATGGTACAGCATCGGGTTGATTGAAGACATCCGTGGACTTCGCAACTGTTTTCGAAGTTGTAGTTTCTCATTTCATGTTCGAGAGATAAACAAGTGTGCTGATTTCTTAGCAGGACTTCTTCCCTCGTGCCAAGAAATCAGTCTAAGACCTAATTGCCTCCCAGAGAACAATTTTTGCTCTCATATGGGATGATGTCAATGAGAAGAAATTTTTCAGAACGTAATCCCCTTGTATCAAATTATTTTATATTAATATAAATCTCTCTTTTTCCAAAAAAAAGTTTTGCAAACTATTTCTAAAATGGCATAGGATCCTGATTCTGATTCAACCATCCACGGACAATCTCTCTTTGATGTTCCTCAATCGGGCAGTGGAAACCATGATGAGTAAGTCTTTCACTCACAAAACATTCACACATTCCCAGAACATCAGCTTTGGTTCTTAGAACCTCAATCATTGATGAACCAATAAGTAATCCAATAACAGACAATTGATCACATTCATAAACCGATAAGTAATCCTCAGTCCTTCTCAAGTACTTAAAGATACTCTTCACAACATTCCAGTATTCTCGTCATGGATTAGACTGGTAATGGCTCACAATACCTACTGAATAGCAAATGTCTGGCTTCGTACACAACATAGCATACATAGACTCCCTACTGTTGAGGCATAGGGAATCTTCTTCATCTCTTCAATGTCTGTCTAAGTCTAAGGACACTGAGATTTGGAAAGGCTGACTCCATGTCGAAAATGAACACTTCCTCTCTTGGATTTCTCCATACTAACTTTGGCCAAGACTTTGTCTATATAGATAGACTGTGGCAAGCCCAGCATCCATCTACGACAATTTCTAAGGAGTTTGATCCCTAGGATATAACTGGCTTCACCTAGACCCTTGTTTTTGTCAAAACCCTAAAACCTCTCTCTCTCTCTTTAGCAAATGCCACGTGTTTTTTTTTTTTTTTTTTTTTTGGGGGTGGGGGGGGGTGGGGGAAGTAAAGGCCATACACCCCATCCTGTATCACCTAGGTATCGGTATTGAATCAGTTGATTTTTATACAAATCGACTGATACACCCGATCAGATGCTAATCTTTAAACAATGATACTGTTGGTGGAAAAATCCAACACCCCTCACAAGATGACACAGATGTGGTGTAAGTGTGAGCATGCCAGAACCTTTGACGCAGGCTCAAACGAAGCTGTAAGCCTTATCTGACTTCTAATCAAGGGATTAGGGTTCCCTCGTGCCTGAGTAACTCTAAGGACCTTTGGATTAGACTAGAGAGCATATATCACAATTAAGGCGGTGACAACAAGTAGTTTCAAGAAGAAAGATAAACACAGAAGAAGAAGAAGAAGAAGAGAACAAAATGACTATTTCAAAATAACTAACGGATTACACAAAGGAAAAGAGCACCAAATCATACCGTTGTTGAGAGACAATGGAGCCCTTGACTCTGTACAACTGGCGAATTAATCAATGCAAAATACATCATGAAGATAGAAACAAATAACTGAAGATAAAGTTAAAAACTGGAGTGTTTGTGTTGAGTAGTGTGTCCTTTGTGAGAAAGATTTCTTATCTTTTATAGATAGAGACTTCCAAAGATTCCTACATGGAAATACGATAACTGCCATTTCCTTCCATGACCCACGTCTCTTGTCGTCACGTGTCCCTACACGAACTCCTAGTGGAGCACCTTATCACGGCGTACGCTTCCTTTCTCCTGAGCTATTGTTGGGTATGGTGGGCCTCAGCCTTCCTACGCTTTTAGTGGGCTTTATATCCCGTCCAGGTTCTATGTATGCTCTGCCACGTGGCCACCTTCCTTGGCCCTTACTTGGCTCTCACTTGGCTGAGAAATAGAAACCAACAAGATGGAACCCACAAGGGCTCCTTGGCAGTCATGACCATTATACCCACAAAACCATGGCCCACTGCCACCACGTGTCCTTGGTCTTTGGGCATGGCCCCCTTGCATCATGCCCTGCCACGTGGCTTCATCTTTCAGCCTCGCTTTGGCCAAAAAAGTAGGAACCAACAGACACGAATGATTTTTCCTAAATAAATATAACTAATGTCAATGGCTTAGTCGGTCCAATCTAATTCCCTTTTCGTCCAACCATCCCATATCACATTCGATTTTGATACAAGTCGACCAATACACTCCATGGGATATAGATTTTTTAAACCATGATAAGGACTATTTTTCTAGAATATAATTAAGGGAGAAAGAATATGACTAGATACAGGGCCGCACAAAATGACTGTCACACCTCTATAAAAAAGTGGAAATCCTTAAGGATGTCGTGGTCATTTCATGCAATCCTATGTTTGAGCGCAGCAAGGGTCATGCGCCGCAAGCGATCAGGTAGCGTTTTCTTTCCATATAACTAAGGTAATGTTAAGGATTTTATAGAGATTTGAGCAAATAAAGAGTGCACAGAGAGATACGTGGTTCGGTGTGTTAACACCTACATCCACGGGTAAATAGAGATCATACTTTATTACTAACACACACACACACAATATATACAAGATGAGAGGGGAGAACCCAACGGCTTTAATATAACGGCTAGATTACAACGGTCATATTGCAATACTCCCCCTCAAGTTGGAGCGAAGATATCGATGAAGCCCAACTTGGAGACAATTTGATGAAAGTGATCATTAGGCGTGGCTTTAGTAAATATGTCAGCCAACTGGTTCTTGCTTGAGACGTACACTGTTTCAATGACCTTTTGTTGAACCTTTTCTCAAACAAAGTGGCAATCAACTTTAATGTGCTTGGTTCACTCATGGAAGACAGGATTTGAAGCGATATGCATGGCAGCTTGATTGTCGCAAAATAATTTAATTGGAGATCCGGGATCAAGTCCAAGATCTTGAAGAAGAGATTTTAACCATATTAATTCACTAGTAGTAGAGGCCATGGCTCTATATTTTGCTTCAGCACTGGAACGGGCAACCACATTTTGTTTTTTGCTTTTCCAAGTGACGAGATTTCCTCCCACGAAGGTATAGAACCCAGTTGTGGATTTTCTATCAGTTGGATTTTCTGCCCAATCGGCATCAGAAAAATCAAGAATTTCATTGTTCCCATTCTTTTGCATCCAGAGTCCCTTACCAGGGGAAGACTTTAGGTAACTTAAAATTCTATTTACAACTTCTAGGTGACCCATTTTTGGAGCATGCATAAATTGACTCACAAGGCTAACAGCATAAGCAATATCTGGCCTAGTAATGGTGAGATAAATTAGCTTTCCTACGAGTCTTTGAAATTGCCCAATATCTGTGAGGGGCTCTCCATCATTAGTTCTTAGTCTGGATTGATGGTCAATGAGGGTGCTAGCTGGTTTAACTCCCAACTTGCCAGTTTCATTTAATAAATCCATAACATACTTTCTTTGAGAAATAAACAGACCTTTACTGGAGTAAGCTACTTCAATTCCCAAAAAATATTTGTTCTCCCCAAGATCTTTAATATCAAATTTTTTTATGAAATTAACTTTTAATCTGGCAATACTTTCATTATCATCTCCAGTGACGATAATATCATCAACATATATTAGAACTATTGTAATTCCTGAAGCACCTCTTTTTGAAAACATAGAAGAATCAGCGGCACTTCTTTGAAATCCGAAACTCATGAGAGCAATGCTAAGTTTAGCATACCAGGCTCGAGGGGATTGTTTAAGACCATAAATGGCCTTTCTGAGTTTGCACACAAGATCAGTCTTATGTTCTTGGGGATGTCGAGGAGGAAGTTTCATATATACTTCTTCCTCAAGATCCCCATGCAAAAAAGCATTCTTGACATCCATTTGAATTAAGTTCCATCCATGATTTACAGCAATAGACATTAAAACTCGAACAATATTCATTTTTGCTACAGGGGCGAAGGTTTCCTTGTAGTCCACACCATAGGTTTGGGTAAAGCCTTTTGCTACAAGCCTAGCTTTGTACCTTTCAATGGTTTCATCACTATTGTATTTAATTTTGTAGACCCACTTGCATCCTACTATCTTCTTTCCTTGTGGGATTTTGATAATTTTCCAAGTATTATTTTTATGTAAAGCTTGGAGTTCCTCTTGCATTGCTGTCCTCCACACCTCTTGAGTCATGGCTTCAGAAAATTTTGTAGGCTCTTTATTATTCTCAAGAGATGTGAGAAAGGCTTTATGCTTAAGACAAACTTTATTATATCCAACATAGTTTTAAATAGGAAAGGAGACAGTATGATAAGTATAAAAGTCTTGAAGTCTTGATGAAGGTTTAGGGATACGAGAGGACCTACGAACTTCTTGTGGTTCTAAATTTATTTGAATTTCTTGAGGTAAGGAAGGCTCATTCAAGGAAGGTTCACCAGATTTTTTTTGGTTTGACTCTACAATGGGCAATGGGGCCTAATAAAAAACATGAAGATTCTCCCCCTGACTTCTAGTTTCAGAGGACTGAAAATAGAAGTCGCTTTCAATGAAATGAACATGCCGGGAAATATATAGTTTGTGATGAATAGGGTCAAAGCATTTGTATCCCTTTTTTGTGAAGGAATAGCCCAAGAACACACATTTAGTTGCATGAGGATCCAGTTTTCCACTACCCTCTTCATAAACAAAACAGGGGTTTCCAAAAATTTGAAGATGATTAAGACAAATTTGTCTTCCAAGTAAAATTTCCATTGGAAACTTATAGTCAAGCACCCTACTAGGCATTCTATTAATTAAATAGCATGCAGTCAATACGGCATAAGACTAATAAACTTTGGGAACCTTTTTTTGAAAAAGAAGAGATCGAGTTACCTCGAGTAAGTGTTTATTCTTACGTTTTGCAATACCATTTTGCTGGGGAGTTCCAACACAAGTGGTTTGATGAATTATGCCAACTTCTTTAGTATAAGAACTAAATAGTTGATTAATGTACTCGGTTCCATTGTCGATTCTAAGAATTTTAATATTAGTCCCAAATTGGGTGTGAACCATGTGAGAGAATTCTTTGAAGATAGATAAAGCCTCTGATTTTTGTTTTAGTAAATATATCCAAGTAGCACGTGATTTGTCATCAATAAAAGTAATAAAATATCTAAACCCATCTTGAGAGTTTATTGGGGCCAATCCCCATAAATCTGAATGTACTAATTCAAACAAAAATTCAGATTTATGCGAGGATTGTTTAAAATGGAGTTTGGTCTGTTTAGCGAATCTACAGACTTCACAACTATGAAAATTAATACCAGATAAAGGAAATAAGAAGTTTAAAACTTTGTCTGAAGGATGATCTGTTCGGTTATGCCAAAGCTGACAGTCATCATATTTTTTTGATTGGGAAATAAGGGCATGAGCAGGTTGTTCAAGAAGGTACAACCCGTGTTGAAGATAACCTTTACCAATCATCTTCCCCGTTTTCCTGTCCTGGAAAAATACATTTTTTGGAGAGAAAACGACATTGCAATTTAGGGAATTAGTAATTTTACTAACAGATAGTAAGCTAGAAGAAAATGTTGGTAGAAATAAAACTTCAGTTTCAGTAGAAAGGAGTTGTGTATGTCCTTGTCCTTTAATAGGAACAAGAGATCCATTAGCCACAGTCACAGGTTGCATTTGAGAATGATTTGTTAATTTTGAGAGATGTTTAGGATTACCGGTCATATGATCTGTGGCTCCCGAATCAACAACCCAAGTATTAGTATTATTTAAAGTAAAAGAAGTAGGAGAAATACCATTTTCAGCATCATGAGTCAAGGAAGAATGAGTTGAATTAGAAGAACCAGCAGTAGTTGTTTTCAGTTGTTGCAGGAGTTGGTTAAGAAGGTCAATGGAAACTTGAGTGTTATTGTTGGCAGCTTGAGCGGCTCTTTTTTCTCCATTATTTCTAGATGGACGGAGATGAGGGAATAAGATCCAACATCTCTCTTTAGGATGCCCAAGGCCTTTGCAGTGATCACATTTCATAGGTGGTCGGTTGCCTCGACCTCTTCCTCTTCCTCTTGAAGAACTAAAGATCCTCCTCTCATTCCCTTGTGGTTGCAAGAGTTCTTGGCTATCCGAATGAGCTGTAAGGGCATTCTTTTCATGAGAAATTTTAGAAGAATGAGTGGAGGGGTTCATGACCTTTTTCCTGGTTTCTTCTTGTTGAATGATAGCACAAACATCTTCCAAGGTTGGAAATGTGGAACCCATAAGAATTTGACTACGCAGTTGATCATATTCTAGTTTGAGGCAAGCAAGCAATTGAAATATTTTGTCTTGTTCTTCTCGGGTTTGCAATGTTTTTAGGTCTGTTGTGGGAGGGCGATAGATGCGCAACTCCTCCCATTTCCATTTGAGAAGACAAAACAGATCAAGAAATAACAGATCTCCTTGAGGGATAAGGGACAATTCATGTTTAATTTGAAAAATTCTTGAGGCATTATTTTGTTGCCCATACATTTTTTTGACTGAATCCCATAGGTCCTTGGCATTATCAGCATATATGAAGATGTCAGCTATATTATGCTCCATGGAATTCAAAATCCAAGACATGATCATGCGATCAGTAGCTTCCCATTCTTCAAATTTCGGATCAGTGGATGATATAGAAGCTATTTGTCCGTTAACATGACCTATCTTCCCACGACCACAGAGGGCTAAAGAGGCAGCCCATGACCATGGTAGGTAGTTCAATCCATTTAGAAGAGTAGTAGTGAGCTTGATGTTAGTGTTAGTTTTATGTGAAGTAGATGAAGTAAATGAATCTTGAACAATAGATGAGTCACCCATTGTAATAAGTCAAGAAAAAAAGAACTTACTTGATAAGCCTTTAACCGATTCTTTTTCAGAGGACCTCAAGGTCACTCAGTTGGAGAAGAGCACCAAGGCAGCCACAATCAGAGAGGAAGAAGAATGAAGAGAAAATTTGCTTTTCTCACATACGGTTAGAGGAGATAGTAAAGATAAATTTAATATTACTAGATGAAAGAGAAAAGTAAACTCTGAAGGAGATATTACCTAAAAAGAAAGTCAGATATTTCAGCTTGGAGATTTATTGCTAGCTTTGATAAAGAGGAGAGAAACGTCTCCAACAGCTGGCTTTTAGAAGAATCAATGAAGAAGTCCAACTCTTCAGCTTCTCTATTATTGGAAAGAGTGAAACGACTTTAGAAGGACCCCTCCTTGCTCACAATATCCTTTCAACTTCGGTGAGAGAAAGGAATAAGAAGTAGTATATTAAGAGATCCACTTCAGCAAGTAATATAAACTTTTCAACTTCTGTGCAATAGATTGAGCAAGATAAACTTTCCAACTTCTGCTCTGATACCATATAGAGATTTGAGCAAATAAAGAGTGCACAGAGAGATACGTGGTTCGGTGTGTTAACACCTACATCCACAGGTAAATAGAAATCATACTTTATTACTAACACACACACACAATATATACAAGATGAGAGGGGAGAACCCAACGGCTATAATATAATAGCTAGATTACAACAGTCATATTGCAATAGACTTCATCAGGTTTAAATTAAACCATGTATACAGCTCGCAATTTATTTTCCAAAAAAATAAAAATAAAAATTGGTAGTGTAAGAGAGATCAACAAGCAAGAAGAAAGAGAGAGATAAAGACAATGTGCTGTGTGCCGCTCTGTTTTGACACCAAGTGAAGGGCACAACAGGTACATGAATGCAAATTACAAAACAGCCCCTTACCGTATTCAAATGAATTATATCCTTTACGATCTGAACTCTTTTATTCTTTCTCATCATATTTGTTGACCAATTTCATACCAAATATATATATATATATATATATATATATATATATATATATATATATATATATATATATATATTTGTTGATCAATGGATAAGAAGGTTTTTATGCTAACACCCCAAAAAGAGAAAATTATTATTAATTAGGGAAGTAAATTCATTTACAAAAATATAATTTCTATCGCTATTGAGTATTGAAAGGGTTCAAACCAACTGCATAATAGTTGTCTTCAATAACTATTTATTTAATTATGTAGAATTTTGTGGAATCCAGAGAGGGTTGGAAATTGGGTGGCCATGGAGCTTGCTTAAGATATATTTAATTATTTAATTAATCTTTTCTTTTTTTGGGTAAACTAATTAATTAATTAACCACCAAAGAAGAAAACCCCTTGCTATCTGTTTTCGACATCGACAGGGTTGAAAAATACCCCCAAAGTATTTTAAAGGGTAAAAAAGAGTTTTCAAAATAATTGAAAATGGCTTATCATTGTGTCATTCTCAAGAGTTGTGCACGTTTTCGGAATACATTTATGAAATGACAAATTTTACCTTCGTTGAAAGAAAAAATATGTTATATTAAAAGGATAAAAAAGTAAGATCGCAACAATAAGATTTATTCTACTTTTTTTGGGGAAGTAGTTCTCTGTCTGGGAGTGTGGCCTATGGCAGCACTCCCATGTGTCTATCTCTGTCCTTCTCAAAACAAAAGGGCAAAGGTGCCTTTTCATATGAAGAGGAGAGAGATAGATTCACGGGAGTGCTAGCATAGGCCACACTCCCGGATAGAGAATTTTCTCCCCTTTTTTTTTTTTTAACCTTGCATTTGAAAAAGATCGATCATAATTCATGATTTGGGAAAATAAGCGTACAACGGAGTGCAAATTTCACCATGCAACCTCTTACATAATGAGATGTGGGCCTCATGCTAATGCTCTCTCTTGTTCTAATCTATGTTGACTCCATGTGGATGATACCATTTTTTACACTGTCAATGGTGTGGCGTGCAAATTCCTGCTCACACTAACGTCATGGAGAATCCTCTCTCTTCATAATTATGTGAAGAAGAAATTTTAAAACAAGAAAGTTGAAACTTGAATACAAGAAGGGCGACCAAGATGGGTCCTATGTAATGATTCTTCATCCAACTGGTGATGCTCTTTCAAGGAAAGCAAATAGTTACAATTTTCAAGGGCTTTCGTACGTTAGTCACCATTGGTGAAATAATGCCGTTAAGACTTAAGACACTCGTGAAAACAGTCCATGAAAAATGCTAATGAAAGCGAAATCAATAATAAATAATAGAAGAGGGTTTTCTGTGCAAGCAAGCAGCATGTACATAGTTTGAGGTAATGGTGTCTGATTGCCCGATATGGCCGATACTGCATGATTTTGAAAGTGACCAATGCTGGTACAGGCGACACTAGTTGCTATCGTATCAATGAAAAGGTATGAACAAGGGATAAAATAGTAAAAAAAACAAATTATTTTAAAAGAAATCTAAGGATAAAGTTGTTCGATATGGACGATTTGTATCGATACTCAATCCAATACCGTGCCCTACTAAAACCATGGGGATATAGAGTTCATAATGAGATGAGGCGGAATGATTTGATACATGAGAGGGCAGTGAGGTCTTTTCATATATAGAGCAGATAGTCAAAGAGAGTGAAGGTGAGGGGCTTTACTGCAATAGAACTAAAAAAAAAAGTGTTTTCTTATAAGTAGTTCTTAAAGCGTGTTGGAATTTTACTGATGATGAGGTTTTTCAAGTTTTAGATTCTTTCTAGCTTCTCGTGACAGCTCTAGCTCATCTGTTTGAGACTTTGAAAGCTGGGTATAAAGTATAGGAGGACCAGTAATGATTAAAGAGAAAAAAAAAAAATATACACAAGAGAGGAAAAGAAGTAAAGCAGGCAAAGAGTTGAGAGCCATCTCTTCTCTTGCTGTGAAGTTTTGGTCGAGATGTGGCAGGTGTGGGTGCTCGTCCTCACCATTTCGGTCTGGAGTTCAGCTTCGGTCAATGGCAACACAAATACAAATGACGGTAAGCATTTCGATCACCATCGTTCTGCAACCTCATCTTCTTGAGTTTCTTTGTTCTTTTTTTTTTTTTGCGTTTTCGTTTCGATTTTCTATTCTTTATTTTTTTGCATTCTACATCCGATTGTTTTCGGTTAGAAGATGTGTGGATGGTGTAATTTACACTCAGGGGATGTGAGTTCTTTTCCCTCTTCTTGACAATGCTGATGGTAAAGTAATAAAAGATTGCTGTCCGTAGATTGATATTGAGTAAATATGAAAAAGAAGTAGTGCGTTTAATTATGATTGCTGACTTTTCTGGACTATGGAAATAGATTCTGATATTATTGTCTTTTTGTTTCCAATTTGAGTGAATACCCAGAATTTGAGACTTTGATCCCATATAATGGCTGGTTATGGCAGTAACTCTGTTTTGTCTACCCAATTTGTTTTGGTTGGAATTTGGATGTAGTTGCAGTGTATTTTCATTTCTTAATGTTTACTTAAATCTCTTTTAGTTTCCTCTTTTTATGGATTAGAGGGAAAAGGAAAGAGATTCAATAGACGGTTTTCTTCTTTCAGAATACTATAAACTTGTGTTCTTCCTTGTAGTGTGTCCTAGGCTGGTTTCCTTCTAACGACGGTGCTTTCTTTCTTTTCTATCTTGAACTGCATTTGTTAAGGCTTCAAGATATACATTTGACTGGAAAAGGGTGATTTTTGTGGCTAGAAGTAAATCTTACTGAAGTTATGGATGTCATATTGTAAATCCGTTGTATCCGACCTTGATGAGCATGTTTTAGATGTGTGAAAATGGGAATTTTTTTAACCCATACAAAATGGGTTGTCAATGTATTGCACTCCTAATAAATGAATATCTCTCTCCTCTATCATCATGTCGATATTTTTTATTTTTCACTTTTGAATTATTGTCCTTGCTATGACCTCTTGGTTCAAACATTATTCCTCTTGCTATACCTCTCCCTCATTTCATTCTCTAAAATTTATGGATGTTTTGAATTGGTTTTGTTTGGGCTTTTGGTTTCTTCGTGGAAGTTATTGTTGCAGTTCATTTTTTTCTTTGTTCATTATGGTAGCAGTTAGTAACAACTCCTCTAGCAGCTTGGAAATGGTATTTTGCTGCTTAATAATATTGATTTCCCCTTATGTAACTATTTTGCTGGATTAGCTAGCACAGGACGGTTGAAAGAACTCTAGCAAAATTCACATTGTTTTTAGATCTACTGTCATATTTTCTTTGGGTGGGGTGTGGGAGGAGGGGTTGGATACTGTCATACATTGTTCCTTAAACATTTTAGGAGCTTAATTATCCTATTCAAGACACCATAACCTGTGTCAGAAGTCGTAAGAAAGTTTAATCTCTGACAGAAACGTGCTTTTTGGAGTCTCTCAAAGTGACTACTTATTAACTATAGCAATTTGGCTTCTTTGAGGCACAGCTTCTGCACTTAGAGTCATGTACAGCAGCCTAAATTCCCCATCTCAGCTAACGGGTTGGAGCTCAAGCAGTAGTGGTGATCCATGTGGTCAGTCCTGGAGAGGTGTATCTTGTTCAGGCTCTGCAGTTACAGAAATGTGATTTTCTTATCTCTTCCTCTTTTCCCTTTGTATTCAAATGCTTATATATTCCCTAGTGCTGCTTTTTCCTAATTGTATATATACTTTTATGCCATTTCCCTTCAGCAAATTATCAGGCCTTGGACTTTCTGGGTCATTGGGGTACCAGCTGTCAAGTCTAACTTCTTTAACAATCCTGTGAGTGTGGTTTTATTTTATATATATTTTTTAAAACTGTTCCACATTTTATCTTAGCTTTGATTGGTTGATTACTTATACCTGCAAAAATCCATCCAGGGATATGAGTAACAATAATCTTGCAAACCATATGCCCTATCAACTCCCTCCGAATGTGCAGCAACTGTAAGTTTTCATGGCTCTACATTCTTTTGGTCCCCCCCCCCCCAAAAAAAAAAAAAAAATAAAGGAAGAAAGAGAAAGAGTAACAACTGATTATGAACCACAGAAATCTCGCTGCAAACTCCTTCAATGGTGCGATCCCTAATTCAATTTCTCAGATGACTTCTCTTACATACCTGTGAGTACCATTTGATAGCAACCATTTAGTTCATTTTCTGTGCAAAATGCTTTAGATGACTCAGAACTAAACAACTGCATTGTTGATGAGTGTAGAAACATCAGTCATAATCAAATTAATGGCCCAGTGGGTGACATATTTGGACAGCTTTCTGCCATTACCTCATTGTGAGATATCTCTCTAACTTCTGAAAGCTATCATAATTGCTGCATATTGGATAATATCATTAAGAAAATGTTGCATCATCTATTTTTATCATTTTGTTAAATTATTTTAAGGGCAAGGGATCAATACACTGCTGGTGTGGGATGGATCTCCCATGCCAAGCCAATGGGAACACAGGATGGGGCACCGCACGGTTCATATACAGGGGGTCCACATGTTAGGGAAGAGAGAGAGTGATGCAAACCTGAGAGTGTAAGCAGGCCAAGATCGAATCTGGAAGAGAATAGGTAGGTATGAAAATAGATAGCTAGATTGTAGAGCTGGAGTCCCACTAATCTACCAGCCATAGGAGTCCCACCTAGGCCATTCCTCAGGAATCCCACCTGGGTTGCTGAGTCTCACATCTCTTGTTTCTCACAAGGGTTCTCAAAAGAGGAATGTTTTCTTCAAAAGTCTGGGTTGCCTTTGAGAGCAGCCAATACTTGCATTTTATAGAGATGGAAATCTTGAATACAGCAAAATAACATTAAAGAGACCCTTAAACCCAAAACATTAACCCCACCCCCAATACATAGGAAACATAAACCAAGAAAATTAACTAACTCTTGGAATTCTAAAAGACACTAAGAAAATAAACTAACTCTTAGAATCCTAAAAGACACTACGAATACCAAAAATCTTCTCCAACAATTGTTCCAAAATAATGGACCTAAGTGGACCCAAAAAAAATAAAATAAAATAAAATAAACTCAACAGGGCCAGGTCTTGGCCAGCCTATCCGCAAGGTTGGGCTTGGCTTGTGAGCCAATTTCTCCGTGTATCAGAGAGTGTCAGGGTGCACATGATACCGGCAGCGTGGAGATCATTTTCCCTTATTTTAATGTTCAAATTTCAAAGTTTGGCCTTGTTATGGCATGTGAATTTGCTAATCATATTTAGACACTGTTTGATTAGATATAAAGTAAACTTGTATGAAGGTAAAGTAGAATGTGCACATTTTACTTTCACAAATAACTTCCAATGCGTTTGGATGTGATGCAAGAAGTTCATCGAACTTCACTCAAATAATCCCCGATTGGGAACAGGTTGACTTCCTCCTCCATCCAGCTGTCTTGTTTGATTCTCTCCTTCCAGCTATGAGAGAGTAGAAACTCTATCCACTATCCTTATCAGGACAACCAATGTAAAATTTGCTTTCTTTCGCTTCACCTTGGGTTTCTATTTCTCCCTTTTTGTAGTACTTCACTTCTAACCAATCACAGCAATAATCTTATAGAGTTCAAGTATTCCATTTTCTACAAAGTGTACGGTTTACACTTCCTGGAAGTATATTTTTGCATTTTTGGATGGATTTCTCTTCTTAATCCTGTACATTCGAACTCCCAGGTGAAGCTGATATCAAAACTATATTAGAAAGAGGAAAAGAAATTGATATCAGAACCAAATAATGATAGCAACAACAAAAACAATCAAGAAACTATGTATATGAACTTGTTTTTCTTGTGTTGTAGCGAAAGGTATTTGTCCTTGCAGCTGTTCTGTAGGTCTCAGATCTTCTGAATAATAATGACAATGATGATCTTCCTTCTGTGCTTTAGGGACTTCTCTTTCAATGGACTTACAGGTAACCTTCCTGGGAGTTTTAGCTCCCTTTCAAGTGTGACTACCATGTAAGTAAAACAATAGGTTATCTTTTTGGATATCAATACTCAGTAACTGGGATTTCCTTTCTTAGTTTTCTTATTTATAATCATGCAGGTATTTACAAAACAACCAATTTACAGGATCCATTAATGTCCTTGCGAATCTTCCCCAAATTCAATTTTTGTGAGTGATCTATGTCAAGTAATTGAAAAACTTGCATGTTTTCCTTTCTTTGCTAGTAGACTTCTCCATTTCAAACCATTTAATGCATCATCACTATTTTCTTTTTCCAGAAATGTTGCAAATAACCAATTCAGTGGCTGGATTCCTAACCGGTTGAAAAACATAAGAAGTTTGCAGTAAGAAACACAACCCTGAGTTTCTCTTTGTGGAAAGATACTATTTATTGTTTGGATCTGAGCTTTATGATTTTCGCTCCAGGACTGGAGGTAACCCATGGTCATATGGGCCTGCACCACCACCTCCACCATATACACCTCCACCAAGTGGATATTCCAACCAAAACAGCCCACCTAGTGGTAGTAAATCAGGTATCGGAGGTGGAGGTGTAGCAGGAATAGTAATATCAGTTTTGGTCGTTGGCTCAATAGTAGCATTCTTCTTAGTGAAAAAGAGATCCAAAAGGTCAGCGTCGGATGTTGAAAAGCTTGACAATGATCGGCCTTTCACCCCTCTTGTTTTGAACGACGTTAAAGGTAGTTTGCTTCACCTATATAATCTTTATCTTTGAACATATCTGTCACACACGGCAATGCATATTGGTCTTGATACTGATGTGTATCCTTGTCTTGCAATAAAGAGTAGTAAGAGAACATCTAACTTAAATTAGTTTTTTTCATATATTAAAAAAAATGATAATGTGTAACACATTTGTGACGGGCACAACAAATAGACAAACTAAAACAAGTACCTATATATTTCTATGGACTGGATGGTTGCATAACCAAGATAGCCATCTAGGTACATGCCTCATCGTGAATATGCCTGCGTAGGTGTACCTTGCCTAGTCTATCCTCTACGCCTCCCTAGGCATCACCTTGACAGCACTGATTTAACTAACTAGAATAGTTGGAAAGTTTTTTCCCCACCCCTAGAATCCAGAGTTAGGTATTTCGAAGTGAAAACCTAGGATCAAAATTAGAAAGGTTCTCAGTTCTGAAACAAAAATTGGTTTGTAGAATGCCTGGCAAACGTTGATTGACCCTTTGATCTACAATTAAGTCAGTTTGAAAGAAGTATTTACGTTTTCTGATGAATCACTGAGCTGATTGGTTGAGCCTATTGTTGACCAGAACACTTTAAAATGCAATATTTCTTGATTTTCCCCCAAAAAATTTACTTTGAGAAGTATTGAAATAGATTCTAACCAAGAATGTTATGGTAATCTTGAAAAACAGGTTATTCTGGAGAGAAATTGGGTTAGGATTATGTATATAAAACCATCTTAAGCCTTGAAATGCACATAAGTTCTTGTTGTTTTTCTAGAAGAGTTAGGCACTCGACTGTACAATTATTTTTTTGGGGGGTGGGGGAAGGCACTTGACTGTATTTTGATATCAAATTTAGGTTTTAAATGGGACTGTCAAGAGGACTGATTGATAAAGTTTGGGGTAGCCACGAATTTCCATTTGTTTCATTTTCAAAGAATTAAGAAGCTTGAATTTTGGAAGCTGGTCCCCTCAAAGACGTATTTTTTCTTGAAGTGAGAGTGCAGTTTTGAGAATTTCAGAGAATTACTGAAGTTGAGTTGCTCAAGTCTAGGATACTGTTGACAAACAAAATGTGAATTGCCTAACTTTACCTAATTTTGTTTCTAGAATCTGTTTCAATGAAATGGATCCCGGGATTTCAGGGAAGAACCTGGTGAAACCATATCTTCATCCAAAAGTTTTTAATTCTAAGAATTTTGATAAATGCTTTATATATCTTACATGCTAGGTCAGCACTGCTAAGTGCCCTCAAATTAAGTGAAATTTACTTTACTATTTCAAGGTGTTTTATTTATTTTCAAATGCATAATTTTCATCATACCGCAGAAGTGACAGAAACGAAGTCTATTCAGACATCCTCCATGATTGACACAAAGACAGTGGAAACTTCTGCATTGATGAACCTTAGACCTCCCCCCATTGATCGGCACAAATCATTCGACGAAGACGACCTTCCAATCAAGCCAATTGTTGTCAAGAAAGCTAATACTGCTCCCATAAGTGCTACAATGTATTCAATAGCAGACCTGCAGATGGTTACGGACAGCTTTAATGTGGAAAACCTTATTGGTGAGGGGTCTATTGGACGTGTTTATCGAGCACAATTCAATGATGGGAAGGTATAGATTTCTTCTTGATAAGGTGTAGATCATTTATCCGTGGTAGATCTACTAGCTGGGACTCATTGCATAATGGTGCTCATCATACATGTGCTCTCTAAGTTTCCAATATGGTATTTGGTAGGCTGTGATTAGGGCCCTTTTCATTGATTTCCTTGTTTGAATGCCTCTGGTTCTTGGTCTTGACTTCCAATATTTTGATGATACTCTGCAGGTTCTTGCTGTGAAGAAAATAGATTCGTCTGTTCTGTCTTCCCAATCATCTGAAGATTTCATAGAAGTCGTTTCTAACATCTCCCGGTTGCATCACCCAAATGTGACTGAGCTAGTGGGATACTGTTCTGAGCATGGGCAGCACCTGCTAGTTTATGAGTTTCATAGGAATGGTTCACTCCATGATTTTCTCCACCTCTCAGATGAATACAGCAAACCATTAACATGGAACAGCCGTGTCAAGATTGCTCTGGGGACTGCACGTGCATTAGAGTAAGTGATTTAGGGTATATAAACAAAGAATTTTTTTCTACATTTGATACTATATCTAATATAAGAGCTTTTGCTTTAAAATCAAAATTTGGGGCATTTGGACAGGAACCCGAACCCACCAAAGGCTCCTTGCACCCTAATAATAATGTCTATGAAGGTTTGGCTGTTGAATATTTATTTCATTGATCTTTGTTCTGTCAAAACCAATACTTGAGGGTACCAGGGGGAAACAATTTGGTAGCGCTTCCAAACCATTAAGTGGTCTCATTTGCCCTTAAATTTTTTCATTTTCCCCTTTGGTGTTGGGAGGGTTTTAAATTCATGGGGTCTTAGGTTGTAGGTTAAGTAAATTCAATCTATGAACCAGGTCTGAAACCTGGTTTCATGTAGGTTAAGTCTATTGACTACATCGCATTACCTTAATATCGATATTTTTGGGTTCTCCAACACTTGAAACCTGCAAGGGACCACTTTGGCCACCATGCAGGAGCTCTTATATGATTTTCTTCTATCAAGTTCTCTAGGATTGTGGAATTTAGGCCGAATTTAGTATGACTCCTGATTTGCTCGAATGATTCATTTGGGAAGCACTTCTTTGATTCTTACAAGTATTCTTATACTATACAAATGCTATCATCAAAAGATTTGATAAACAAATATTTCCATAAATGATCACCCCCCCCCCCCCCCAAAAAAAATAAAAAATAAAGGATGTGATTCGTGGTGTGAAAAATAAATGTGAATAATTTTCTCTTCAGAAGAACCACTCCAGAAAAGAGGAAAAAGGGGGGGAGGGGGGAGGGAAAGATCACCCCCGAAGAATTAAATTTGTGCCAAAGATGACGTCAGTCAAAATAACCCTGGAGGAAAACCCCTACAAGGCTCTGTTTGTTTCAACGAAAAATGTTTCCCTTGAAAATCAACTACGGTTGATAAATTTTATTTTGTATTTTTCTACCATTTGTCTTCCCCCCTCCCCGCTGGTTATACTTGACAATGGAAAATATTTGGGCTTCATTGAGTGAGGGAAAGAATCCAGCCATGTGATGCGGGTGTTTACCTCCAAAAGTGTCAAGTGCATCAATCACTAAGATACCACCACCTCTTTGTGGAAACAGAATCCTGAAATTTAAGATATTTTCTGGATTTAAGTTGTACAATTTTTAATTGCTTCTGTAACAAATCCTGGAAACTATTTTTTGTTGAAGCATGTGAAACCTTAGAGTCACTCCAAAGACAGGTACCAAATGCACCCTTGTCCCCACCCATATTATTAAATCAGAACCTAGACAACCAAAAAACCCTACACTACCTATTTATAAATTCCTCCCAATTATATCGTATCCTATAGCTATTTGCCCCTCTAATCTGGCACCATATAACAGCAATTTGAAACAAGTTTTATAACTTTCCTTGCTACTCTGCATGCTGGTTCTTTGTTTCAGAAGCACATGCATTCCTTTCTGCACACAATTACAAAAGGGATTCATACTCCATAAAATTGCAAGCTTTCCCTCCACCAGTGACTAGGCCATCTTTCTGTTCTACAGTGGCAGGTGACAAATGGTCAGAAAAACTCCAAGCAATCCCCCCCCCTTCAAAAGGGCATAACCTTTAAACTGTAGTGCTGCCTGTGATCTTTCTTTTCTTTATTTTTTTTTTTAATTTCAACTGAGCTCTAACTGGCTAAGTCTTCTTAAAGTGTCAAATTTGGTAGTCCTCTGATCATCACACCAAATGAATCGGTCGAATGCTGTATTGATCTGAACATTGTTATGTTCCCCTTCAAAGAATTAGTGCTACTTTTTGCAATGATTCTTATGGGTGCATTCCTTTACTTACAAAGAATCTATTCAGGTATCTACACGAAGTTTGCTCGCCATCTGTTGTTCATAAAAATTTCAAGTCTGCCAACATTTTACTGGACATGGAGCTGAGTCCTCACCTTTCAGATTGTGGCTTGGCGAACTTCATACCGAATGCTGATCAGGTGAGACTCCTGAGATTCACAAAGCTATACTGTGATTTATCATAAGGAAATCTGAAGTACACTGAATTTACATGATTATTTTGGCATTTATCCCAAGTCTTCTCATCATTAGTCCCCTCATACTGCCAGATGAGTTGGACAGAGGAAGGATTTAGGGTGTTAGCATGAAGTACATAACTCTGACCTCTGCCCCGATGAATGCTGTGAATCTTTTTTTCTCTTGGGGGGGGGGGGGTTGGATAAACACATTTTCATTAATAAAATCACCGTGATCAGTATACAAGCATTTAAAAACAAAAAAAACTAACCCACTGTTGATATACGTTGTTGTCTTTAATTAACAGCTCGAGCTTTTAGGATAAATGGTTGTAACATGGTATTAGATCAGGGAATTCAAGTGTTTGATCCCTAGGAAGTGCAACGGTGTTTCCCGACACTTTCTCCCCTCAGTTTCACTTGATGGTGTATCCCTGTGAGTGCATTTCATATGCCGGGAGGGTGTTGATATACATCGTTGTTGCCTTTACTTAACAGCTTGACCTTTTAGGATAAGCAGTTGTAACACCCAAGAAACATGAAAGCACAGTCTCAATAAAGTGGTTATATCAGCTTTTCATGATGCAATTGGGACAAGACCTTATGTACACTAATCCATCCATCTGGTGTCCTTATCTTAATTACAAGTTTGTTGCTTGATCTAGGCCACATTTACGTGAGATGTTCATAATGGATGTTAGTAATCTTGCTTATCTCTTGATGAACTCTCCATAGTTTAATGCCTGCCAAGATGCTCTTACAAGGATGTGACGATCAATAACTGATGCAATGAGTGCACTCCATGGCCCAGGAATGGGAGGAGTTTTAGTCCCACATTGTTGGGTAGTGTGTTGTTGCTGGACTTGTCTCTTTGGAAGGGCTTCCCCACTCTGAAGCTCGTTCTTTTGGGTTGAACGTCATTAAGTAGTATCAGAGTAGGTTGTCTGTACACCGGCCATGTGGGGCCCATGGCCCAAAGCGGGGGGGGGGGGGAGTTGATGCAGTGAGTGCACTCCGTGTCCAGGAATGAGGGGTTTTAGTCCCACATTGGTTGGGTAGTGCGGCTCTTGGGCTTATGACCCATGAAGTAGTTTCAAAGCAGGTTGGACACCAACAATGTGGGGGCCCATAGCCTAAAGTTGGAGGGGGAGGGGAGTTGATGCAATGAGTGTGCTCCATGGCCAGGAATGGGAGGAGTTTTAGGCCCACATTGGTCGGGTAGTGTGCAGATGTTGGGCACCTTGGAAGGTCCTCTCCACCTTGAAGCTCAGGCTTTTGGGTTGGATGCCATTAATAACTTGGTTATCCCAATAAGAATCTTTGAAAGTCCTTCTATTCTCTCACACCACAATTTTCAAACTCTTTCCATCTGGATGTACCTCGACTAACACCCTACCTCTTTTACTGATCGTGGGTTGATACTCAGTCCAAAGAAAACCAATGATGGCATAAGAAAAAGTTACCAGATACTTACCTTAGATCCTTGCCTTTTATAGGGCATTAGAGCTCTTTGAAACTGGTTGTCTTGGTTATAACAAAATAGAGTAGAAAGATACTGATGATCTACCTATTTCATAGGCTGACGTCTTGGTGCGACTTCAGCCATCACAACTTTTATGTTTCCTACAACCTGTTCATCAATAATTGGAGTGACATTCTACCCTGACTTTTCCACCACATTTTCAGGTATTGAACCATGACATGGGATCTGGATATAGTGCACCTGAGGTTGCAATGTCTGGTCAGTATACCACGAAGAGTGACATGTACAGCTTTGGAGTGGTCATGTTGGAGCTTCTTACTGGTCGGAAACCATTTGACAGGTAAAAGTAACCATCTGATCTCAGAAGCATAATAGTCTCCTTAGTTTTTCTCCAAAGTTATATTCTGGTTTCTCTTTCTTTTCTTTTTTTCTTAATTATTATATTATCTGGATTTTTCTGGCAGCTTGAGGCCAAGATCTGAGCAATCGTTGGTTCGGTGGGCAACACCTCAGCTTCATGATATTGATGCTTTGTCTAAGATGGTTGATCCAGCTCTCGAAGGGCTATATCCTGTTAAGTCCCTCTCACGTTTTGCTGATGTGGTGGCTCTGTGTGTCCAGGTAATATATCAGCAAAGATCTTGAACACCTATTTAGTGCTGCTCCTATTACTACCTGTTTTATTCACTTTGAGTTTCTCATATCATAAATCTTGATTTGGACAGATGGAGCCAGAGTTCCGACCACCAATGTCCGAAGTGGTGGAAGCACTTGTTAGGCTGGTGCAGCGAGCAAACATGAGCAAGAGAACCACTGCAGATGAGCAAGGACGAGGCCGGCGAGCAGATGATGGTGACATTCAGGAGTAAATGTTTTAAGTGGCATAAGCTGGGTCAGTTCCTGTTGATAAATGATGTATGTGTAGTCTTGATTTGACGAAAAGAGAAGAGGCAAGGAAAAGAGAGAGGGGTGGAGGAGTTTTTATTTTCAAAAAGTATGGTGACACACTGGTGGTACCGGATTGTATAAATTCTTTTCTTTTTTCCCTTTTTTGGCGAGGAGTACTGAACAAAACTTTCCTCTTGAATGTTTGTAATGAAGGCTCTCTATGGTGTGATTTAAATTTCGAAATTAAATTGATTTTTTGAAATAAGTCAACAAATAGATTTTTGGTCAAGAAATTGAAATTGTTTGGTTGCAAACATTAAAATTTTTCATGAATAGGAAATTCATTTGGTAACTCTAATTTTTGAAAATAGAATTCTCTCCCTCATGAGAATTCATGAATTTTTATTTTTTTTCAAAAATTCCATGAATAGGCTCCTAATGGTCACAGACTCACAGGTTCTAGTCTGGAAATAGTGTCTTTGCAAAGGAGGGGTAAGGCTGTGTACAGTATGACCCTCCCCAAACCATGCAGTGATGGGAGCCTCATGGACTTGGTACGCCCTTTTAAAAATTTATCTTTGAAGGAGAGAGCGGTGGGCTGACACTGAAGAAGAGAGGGGTTGGGGGTCTGCTGCTGCCTCTTCTTCTTATGCAGAAATCAATAGACAAATACTAAAGATCAAAATACATTTGAAGTGATTTCAATGAAATAAGTGAAATTGTTCGAAGAGCTTTTCATATGAAATTGATTTCAATCTCATAAATAAGGTGAAAAAATCATACCAAACATCTTAATTTCAATTTATGACCCCATAAAACATTTCATAAAATCATACCAAAGAGAGCCTAAGTTTCATACTCTTATGTCTTCACTTGGCTTCCTCCATCTCTGGAGTAGTTGGAAAACCAGGTTTTCTTACTCGACTTGCCTTTTAGAAAATTTGGTGACTCAGCCCGATCAAACCTAGTCAAGGTGAGACATGTTTTTTTTTTTTTTTTTTTTTTTTTTTTTTAAATATAACAAATATATAAATTAGAAAAAATCACAGAAAAATATGAAAGAAAAAAAAACACATCATGAATTTTTTGTTTTTCATTGAAAAGTGTGGTAGAAATTTCTTGAAGCTTCTGTTGTATATATTACATATATTACGAATTCAGTGTTCATCTAAATTTCATGTTTAGAAGTGAATAGTGGTTCATCAATCGGAAAACAGAAATGGAATCTTCTCCCTCATCCTCACACCCCCTCCCAAAAAAAGGGATGGGGATTTCAATCATGAGGACCAATGTGATTGGTTAAATAGACATGTATTCTTTTTGTAGTATAGCTTTTGTACGGGTCCATTTTTTTACACTGTTCCATTTAGGAATAATTTGTTAAACTAGAAAAAAAAAAAAAAAAAAAAAAAAAAAAAAAAAAGAAAAGAAAGAAAGAGGGAAGCTTCACGGTTGTTATCCGTCGAAAAGTTGCAGAGAGACTTAGGTTTAATTTTCTCCCAACAAACTATCAAATGAGAGGATTCATGGGTTTTTACCATTTTACTCAACTCAAGTAGAACAATTTAATGGGATTTTTAAAAATGATTAGACTCGCCGGTTTTGTTCGTGACTCGGGTGAAAAGACCGAATCTCATTTGACTCGGACAAGTTGTGACCAAATCTTGTTGTTTTTACCCTGGCTTAGTCTACATGATTCTTGACCAGGTTTTCGAAATTTTTCACTTGAGTTGGATGACTCGCCTCAGTCAAAACCTAGTTTTCCAACTGTCCTCTAGATATGACATTCTTAAACAGAAAAATTGTAGCTGCTGCTTACACTGAACGGAATTAATTTGGGACTATGCCCATCCATTCTTTAATTCCGCACTTTGGATGGTGAGTATCTTCCTAATCTTCAAAGGCACTGAAAAATTTTACACTTACGACGACTTAAACAGAGAACTTATTTCTCATTACAAGGGAAAAAAAAAACAGATGACTTAGCTAAGCGAATAAACATACGAGTGGAGTTTCCAAGCTGGCACAATTGGAAAACCTCTACACAAAGAACCTGGTTCAAACTTGGTGGTTGGGATACACTCTGGGAGAAAGCAAAAACTGACATTCAATATGATGAAATGGAGGACAATATTGACTAAATAAAAATAGTTTGATCTGCATAAGTTAGGGGGTCTAACTTTCCAGCTACTTAGTATTGTATCCACACGATTAACAATCGACAATAGGTCTCTCACTCTAGACCGATGGTGGAGGAGATTTGTTTCAAGACACACTGCCTCCAAATCCATTTGCTTTACTCCTAACAAATTATCCAATCTAGTCCTATCCTCCCGTGATACATTATGACTAAAGTAGACTCCACTTTGGCAAAATTAATATCCTGCTCTGATAAGTCTACAAAGAGATCTAATACAATTTTAATGGATAAGACATCCTCTTCCTTTGCCTGATAAAAGATAAAAGTATCATCTGTAAATAATAAACGTGACACCTCAAAAGCATATCTAGATACTATTATTCCCTGAAAGAAGCCTAGATCTCTATAAATACTCAATAATATTGAAAGAACTTCCATTCCAATAATAAAAAGAATGGGGCTTAAAGGGCATCCCTGCCTTATTCCTCTAGATGACTCAATATTCTCAAAACTGCTCCCCTCCAATTTAATAGAATAAGAAACTGAAGAAATCAAATGTCCAAATAAATCAGACCATTTGTTAGTAAATCCTACAAAATTAAAAAATCCCTCTAATCAACCCCCACTCTAATCTATTATATGCTTTTGACATATTTAATTTCAGTGTCATAAAACTACCTTTGCCTTTATTATGGGATAGAAAGTGAAAGATTTTATGAGCAATGACTGTATTATCTGAAATTTGCCTTCCAGGAACAAAAGCTACTTAAGAGGGAGACATTAATAGGTTTGAAATGGGAATGAAGAGCTTAGAGAGAAGTTTTGGAATGATCTTATATGATACATTGCACAATAATAGGACGAAAGTCCCCAACATACACTGCATCATTCTTCTTAGGGATCATAGCTAACAAAGTATGACTGCTCCAAATAGAAGGATTTAATAAGTGAAAAAATCGAGGACAAAATGAACAATATGACTTCCTACAACATCCTAGTTTTTTTATTATTATTTGAAAAAAGCAAGCCTAGAAACCATCTACCCCAAGAGCTTTAAAAGCTCCAATGCTAACACTGCTTCCTTAACTTCTTCTAACAAGGGTAGACAACATAAATATTGGTTAAGAGAAGCATTAATGACGGTGAAAATAGAGGTTCTACAAAAGAAGAGTCTAAAGGATTTGTGATTTTATATATTTTCCTTAATTAAGAAGCAAATCACTAGCAATTCCTAGTGTTGAAACACTCTATTGCCTACATCATCAAAAAAAAAACTTAGTTCGACGCTGTCGAAGATTATGCTTGGTAATGGCATGGTAATACCTAGTATTTTGATCACCATCCTTAATATAGAAATGCCTAGATTTTTTTTTGAACCAAAAAGTTTTCTCTCAACCATTCTAATACCTTCTCTGCATATCTTCTCCATGATCTAAGTAATTAAGATTCAATCTCTGGTTAATTCCCCAATCGAAATAGTTGTTAAACAGAGAATTCTTCAACTGATTTAGATGGCCAAAGTCAAAATAATTCCAACCTCGAAGAAATGTACTTAGAGAAGACAATTTGATCATAAGATTACCATCTCTAAGAGAACATCATCCATCAATAAGAAATTTTTTAAAATCAGGATGAGACATCCATGCGACTTGATCGCAGAATAAATTTTTATACAAAATTTTTTTTTACCACAATTTGAAAGACATCAATAGGGTTATGATCTGAACCAGCAAGGGAGAACTTCTCTAAAGAAGCAAGAGCCATATATCTAGACATTCCTTAATGAGGTGTGAAGGTTTCTACATATTGGACCAAGTGAAGGATTACCAAGTAGTCGTATCTCTTTTAGAGCAAAATGTGAGATCAGTGCTTTTAAACTTTGGGTTGCAGATGATCCACATATTAAAGGGGAACCACTCAACTTGTCCAATTGGTCTAGAGTTTCGTTAAAGTCTCAATTATAATAAAAGGGCATGTGATAGAACTAAAAATTTATGAAAGAGCATACCACCAATCAGTTCTTAAGGAAGAGGATGGAGGGGCATAGAGACAAAACAATACGCCATCTACATCCATTTCCACACATCATCAATAAAAACACCAACAAAATATTTTTGGGTATCAATGCAATGGATAGATATAGAAGGAAGTGATTCAACCCACAAACCTCCTTTAAAATCTTTTCACCCTTACTATTAAAAAAACCAACCGATTTATAATGCTTTAAATAGTTAGATAGAGCAAATTTAGGTTGATCAATGTATTTAGTCTCACTAAGTTGTTTAATAAGATTATGAGCAAAAGAAAAAATACAAGATGAATGGAAAGGCATTGTAATTCCGATTTACAAAAATAAAGGTGATATTTAGAGCTGCAATAACTATAGGGTCATAAAATTAATGAGTCATATTATGACATTATGGGGATGGTTATTGAAACCCACCTGAGATAAGAAACTACTATTACAGAGGAACTAATTTAGTTTTATGTCACGAAGATCCATGACAGAAGCTATTTACTTAGAAGACTCATGGAAAGATTTAGAAATTGCAACAAGGGTCTTCAAATGGTCTTTATTGACCATAAAAAAATCTTATAACAAAGTCCTTAGAGAGTTAATTTGGCAAGTACAAAAAAGAGAATTCTTTCAAATAAATATGTAGACATAAATAATAAAGATATGTGTGATAGTTGGTAATTAGTGTAAGAAATGTTGGGGGGGGGGGAGGGTCAAGGTAGTGAATTCCTAGTTACAAATTGGGTTACATCAAGGATCAACTTTAAGCCGTTATTTATTCACGCTTATCATGATTCATGGATGATTTAACCAAAGACATTTAAGATGAGGTTCTTTGGTGTATTTTTTTTGTTGATGATATTGTTTTAGTGGATGAGACAAAACAGGGACTAACACCTAGTTGGATTTATGGAGATCAACTTTGGAATCAAAAGGTTTTAAGACAAGTATAATGAAGATGGGATATATGGTGTCTAACTTTAGATATAATAGGACGTAATGAGGTGGTGAAAATTGATGAGAAGGGGATTCTGCAAAGAGAATATTTTATGTTTTTGGGCTCAATCATAAATAAAGAAGGTGATATAGAGGACTATGTTTCACGGAGAATTAAAACAAGATTGATAAAGTGGAAAAGTGCGTTTGGAATGTTGTATGATGCACGTATTCCTTTAAAACTTAAAACAAAAATTTTATAGGATATTCATGCAACTAGCTATGGTGTATGGTGCGGAATTTTGAGCAATTAAGAAGCATCACGTAGATAAACTCAACGTAGTGGAGACGAAGATGTTGAAATGGATGTGTGGCAAAACTAGGGAGGAAAAAGTAAGGAATGATCATACTAGAGCTGATTTAGGAGTAGCTCCGATACATGATAAACTACAAGAAAACTGATTGAGTTGGCATGGGCATGTTCAACGGAGGCCTTTGGATGCTCCAGTATAGAGGAGTGGTTTGATTCATATTGAAGGAACTAAAAGAACCATGGGTAGACCTAAAATGACCATAGGAGAAGTGGTGAGGAAACGCATGCATAAGTTAGGTCTTGTATCAAGTATGACCTAAAATAGAGCTAATTGGAGGGCAACGATCCATGTAGCTGATCCCATTTAGTTGGGATAAGGTTGAGTAGTTGTTGTTGTTGTACACATATGGTCTTACATAAAACACAATACCAGGTTGTAATCTAGACACTTGGTGAGAGAGACATCTCTTATTAAAGGGGGAATGATGTCCCTAAACATTCCAAGAAAAATCTGCATGAAGTCAAGAAAAAACAACGAGTAGAGAAAGACCGAGAACACAGAGTGAGATCACAATAAAAATAGGAATTCCATAGGGAGAAGATTAAATAGGAGAACAATAACAGTATGCCTAAAAAAGAACAGAACAAAACCACTAAAAGAAACAACACTTAGTAGAGTGAAGCAGAAAGGTTATAATCCAAGTGCTAAGGCTACGTTTGGTAAATATCTGAACAGCGTTCGGAATTGTTTTTTCGTTCTTTAAGAACAAAAAAACTTGAATTTCTGTTTAGCTTGACGGTTCATTTTTCTGTTCTTTTAGAATGAATCGGAGGAATAATTGATGTAAGAACGCTCTTTATAGACCGTCTTAGAGACGGTCTGCAAAGAACAAGAACCAATCTATCGTGGTAACATGAAGTGAAGATCGACAAAAAGGGGGAAAAATCCGTGATTGCAAAACGTTGATGAGAAGCTCACCTTCGTGCTCATCCCAACCCTCACTCTACAACTCGACTCCATTGCCAAGCTCGTCTTCGTGCTCCTGGTTCTTCTGCAACTCCGCCAAGCTCGTCTTCATCCTCCAATGAAACAGGTACCTTCTTCTTCGTTCATTCCATTTCCCTCTCTTCCTCCCTCATTCTTCTCCTCTGCCTCCAACAAATGAGCCTTACCCAACGCTCGACATGTTCACATACAAATCGTGGGTTTCCAAACCCTAAAAAGTCTCAAAATCCCTAGAAACTCATGCATCTAATCGATCTTCGTCTTCGCTCGTCGTCTCCATCTGAGGATTCATTCATCTTTAGCTAGGTTTTAGAAGTTGAATCTCTTCATCCAATCGCGAATCAGGTTTGTCGATGGTGTTGTCATCGTTTTTGCTCATATTTTGTCTTAGATATTGGTAGAATCACATTGCTGTGGTAAATCGAAGAAATCTGAGGTGGGAAGGTATGGATTTGATAGGGTTCTCGATGAAAATTTTTAGGGCTATAGAAATAGATAACTTCATCTTCAATGTAACTATGTAATGTACAAATCTGCAGTTATCTGTCTGTTTCTCTATTATCTATCTCTCGCTCTCTCTGTTCTTTGTGTATTGTGGCCATGGGTTATATTGCTGTGTGCTCTAAGGCCTTAACCCATGCTCGTTCAACTAGGCATGCCAAATTTCATAAGTCAACTTTCTCAGACAAGTATTTCCTATTAAATGGTTTTATTTATCTTTACTTGTTCATCAAACATTGTTCAATTTTGGTTGAATTTGATTCTTATATTGTTCAAGTCTGGATTCTGAGAATGGAAAGAAATAAGCTGCTATTTGATAGTTGCAGATTAAAAGTTCTGATTTTGGATTCTAATGCTTGACAGGAATTATCATAACATGTACTATTCTGTATTTCTGGTTGTTCTTCTTGAATATCTCAATCAATTAATGAAAAGGAGAGGGAAAAATTCTTGTTCCATGCCATTTTTCATTATTTAATAGTGTATCAACTATGATTTACAACAAAATCTTGAAACTTGGGCTTTTCTTCCTTGCAATATTAACTTTTGGTGGTGATCTTAGATAAAATCGGTAAAATGTACAAGATATTAAAAATGCTAAAATTAGAATTTGTAATGAAAATTCAACAGAATTTTTAAAATTTAAAACTAGAGCATGGTATCCTTCCACAAGATAATCTAACATCTCATGTTCAGATATCATATATCAGATATAGAACAGTGGAAGTTACAGTTGAATTACTCATTTCAAATTCAAAATAAATAATTGTTGTATCCATTAAAGCAAGTTGTAACTTGTAACTTTCAACTTTCATTGCTGATTTTCTTCTCTTTAAGGTACTCCTTCTGTTCTTCATTTTGCCGTTCACTTGGGTAATAAAACAGTAATCTCTTATATTGAACTGTTTTCAACCACCTCCTTAACCATAGTGCTTTCATTCCTCAGTTATTAGGTGACTGATAACTATGTAACTGATGTGACTTATAAATTTATCATTACCAATTCAAGACAATCATTTTGCCACTGAAAAATCTCATTTTTTCCATGCAGTATTTCATCTTTCATATTTATTTTATTTTTCTCTTTAACCTGCTCTAAAGATTATAGTGTCCTTGGTGTAGGACAACTGGCCCTCCATTCTATTCGCAATGGCAGGTGGGATAGTTCTCTGCCTTGGGAACCTTTCTACACAGTATGCTTGGGCTTTTGTTGGTCTGTCAGTGACAGAGGTAATCACTTTAAGCATAACTGTTGTAATAGGTATATTCACTTGAACCAACTTATGTTGTTTGTAGATATTAGGAATTAACTAATTGTTGTAAGTTGTAACACTGTGAATGACTTATTTAAATTGGTTGTAGCTAAGACGCATTTGTCCTTATCTTGGTATGACAAACACAACATTAAATTACTTCTTAGACAACCGAATCAATAATGCTGCAATTCTTTTTTCGGGGGTTGGATGCTTCCTCATTGCAGTTCTCTTGGGATCAGGAGTTCACTCCTCCAATGCATCCGATAATAAAGCAAAGTTTATATAACTTTCAGAGGAGTTCTTTACTAATTATTTGCTCTGTTTTTAATAGGTCCTGAATATGTATAGGGCTGCTAGGTTCTATGTAGATTATAACAGGTCTTATGACGTTGTGGTGTGAGACTAAATGGTTTAATAAAAGGGTATTTGAGGTTTTGAATCTTGTCAATGGCATGAAACCATTTTGAGAATTATTGGAATGATTGTGATGCAAAGTCTCTTGTTTTTGTTGGAATGAGAACTTTTGAGTTCATGGGCTTGTAATGTAAAGTGTATGATTCGCTGTTGGAGCAACTTTCAGTTTATGGTACAATTTTAATGCAAGATAGTAGCATGCATTCTACACAGTTGCTATAAAGATACTAGTCTTGATCATTGAAGTTGTAGTATTCCCCCGAGTTTAGTTTTAAAGCTTGGTCACCGCCCCCCTTTGGATAGATAACAATTTGGACAATTTCTTAATTAGTCTTTTCATCCTCACAAGAGGTTTTTCTAGTCCACTTCTGTTGTTTGTAATTGTACCAAATGCCTCCAAAGTGATGAAATTTTGATAGGGAAACCATATATGCTTCATTGTGGGAAGGTTTGCTGAAATATTCCATCTGAAGTGGAAGGTATAACACACATTATATGGTTCAAATGACCCAATTGTATTTGGTCCAAGGATATTATCACTGTTGCCATCACTTTTGGACTGCATCTTCAAAATATCATGAATGTCAAGGTTTGTGGCAAGGTCTTATGGTTGCTTGTAAATTCCAAGCTCTACTTGATGGGTCTTTAGCTCAAATTGGTAGAGCACTTGGAACATGAGCATGTTCCAAGGGGATGGTGGTTCGAATCCACCAAGGCTCTTTTTATTCAATTGTTCATAGCATAGTCAGTTATAGCACTAATCCACACAAGAACCCAATATTAATGGTATTTTTGAAATTTGACATATTTTCATAATTACTTTGGTTATGTTATAAGATATTTTAATTTTATGCTAAGGTTGGTTAGAGAGAAAAGGGTTTTACAAGTATTTTTTGGTATAATTTAGAAAGAAATGGTAATACTGTAATTAATATCAAATTTGGAAGAACAGGTTTTACCAAACACCATTTTCGTTATAAACAGCGTTCTTAAGACTGTTACCAAACGGTCATTTTCGTTCTCAGAACGCCATTCTAAACCAAAAACGCTAAAGAATGTTTTTAGTCAAGAACGAAAGTTCTTTGTTCAGACATTTACCAAACGTAGCTTAAAAATTAACAAAATTTCTGAATAAGAGCCCTATTGTTTAAATTGCAAGGAAAAACAAGAGTGAAGCCATAAATGGGGGAACAAATACAAGAAGAGGTACCCAGTTTGGTAATATAGTTTGTCCACCTGGCCATTTGTTGTTGTCACTTTTGGCTCCAGCCCTCACTATTTGGTGATTGCATGATGAAGGTTTTTCTTCATTTTCTGTAGTCATTTCACAGATCCATGCCTCAATGTTTTCGGTCAGCTCCTTTGGTTTGGAGGATTGGCAGAGAAGGTCCAGGGAGAACTGACAAAAAAAGGTTTGGAGTTCAGTATTTGGGGAACAAACATCTTCTTCACCTAAGCACTTGTATTTTTTCACTTGCAACTGAGGAAGAGATTCTCGAAGATCATTAGGGTCCTTGTTCGAGTCTTTGGAGACCTCCCTAAAATCTACCTCCCGCTGAACTTGCTTTAAGCCCTTACCAAGGTCCGAGTTAACACCATAATCCCTAGGAGCATTGTAACCACAACCCTGCTTTGCATTACCAGAGGCCCCCGTCCTCCCAAGCTAGAGTTCAAATCCTTAAGGTTTACTCTTTTAAAAAAAAAATATTGATGGATAACGACTTTTTTAGATTTAGAGATGTTAACGCAGGTGTCTTGAGTAATATAGTTGGACCAGAGCCCAACCTAGATGGATCAGATTGAATATGGCCCGACTTCGAAGAAGAACAACTTGCCCCATAAGTCTTTATTATCTTCATGAAGTTCACAATATCAATTTTGATGGCTACAGATACAAATAGAGATGGACTTGGTTCTTAGCTTCATGGAGGAGGTTAGTTGAAGGCATAGATAACTTATCCATGAACAAATTTGTAACAAATAAATCCTAACAGTCGTTCCACATACCTTTAGCATCAGGTTACATACATGAATGAGGCACAGGTGGTTCCTCAGATGTAGTGCCACCAATAGAAAACTCCAGCGCCATATTTATGGGAATCACATCATACTCATTAGGGATAAAAGCCCCACTAGTATCAATAGAGACTTCTAGAGGTAGGTGGACCTCTAAGTCACAACTTGAATTCTCAGTAGGGGACACAATAGCCCCATAAGCCTCATCACAAATATTGACGAAGGTAGGATTGACAATCACACAATCAAAAGACCCCACAAGATTGAGTTTACCTTTAAGGAAGCCCTTCAATGAAGGACAAAACTCCCTTGAGTAGAAAATATGACTACAAATGGTGCAAATAAGAAACAATTCGTACTTAAATTAACCAAATTCACTACTCCATCCCGATTCTTTATATTTGCAAAGAAATACCGGTCTCTTGAGCTTGAAAAGAACTTTCACTTGTGCTATATATTGAGGAAGTCCCATGGTGTCTGAATCAAGGAAAAGGACCAAAATTTTGCCCAAGCATGCTACTGTTTGCCTGATAATATAAACAAAGAAGAAGTTAGGAGGGACATCCATGATCTGGACCCAGGCAGGGAGAGATTCATTTTATTTTATATTATCATGATTCTTAGAGGAATGGAGAAGCAAGTGTAACATATAATTTTGAAACCACCAAGGCGCTACTGTCATTATTTTTTCACAAGCTTCTACCGACCAAAATCTACAAAGAAACTCCTCTTATCATAACAACTCACAAAGAATTGCACCCAATGGTTACCAAATAGAAACAAGGAATCCACTTGGATCCTCTCTTCGAGGGTTATGATAACCAACAATGTAGCAATGCAATTATGTAGAGAGTCTTCGCTCTAAATCACTAGTCGAGAATGACGGATACCTTCGATAGGAAGAAGACGAGGGCTTAAACTTGAAGTCTCCAACCTTAACACCAAACCTTGGAGCGGACTGTGCTTGTTGTGGAGCTGATGGACTGCACCACAACGATGATACATGCTAACATGCAAGAGACCGAATCATGAGGGCCTTGGATGGTACTTGTACAAGGACACGATCCACACTTAACATGCAAAGCATGGGATTTGTCACGATTCATTTGCTTCGCATGTCAATCAGAACTACGATTCTTGATAGGGCAAGCTTAAAAGCCTGACCCAGCTCCTAAAATTTTTGGGTAAGCTTTAGATTTGCCGAAGCAAACTTACACCCCTTAACAATGGTTTTATGAGCCTAATATGGACAAGCGAAAAAAGAATGTTGCTTGGTCGCATGGCCTTTATGCCAGCAGCTGGGCCAATGACAACAATGACAACAATGACAACATACACATAGGCATCGACAAGCAGGGGCAGGATCGTCTTTTTGTGTGCCAATGTGAAAGGCAATGCACACATGGGCATGGACCAGCAGGGGCAGGATGGTCTTTTCTAGTGCCCATGTGAAAGGGCACGACCAAGGAGCATTGTTT
The DNA here is from genome assembly GCF_018873765.1 of Telopea speciosissima. Lineage (NCBI taxonomy): Eukaryota > Viridiplantae > Streptophyta > Magnoliopsida > Proteales > Proteaceae > Telopea > Telopea speciosissima. Next base: position 31,005,659 of record NC_057918.1, read on the forward strand.
CTCCCGGAGGACAAATACTGGACGAAATGAAAATTGGAAGGGTTCTCTGAACCTACACGTTTCCTACCCTCCACGCAATATAAAATCTTTTTTTAACTTTTGTCCTGGGAGGGTTTAGGAAAAGGTGTAGGTTCAAGGTTAAGAGTCTTGACTCTTGATACACATTTCCCACACCATAAATCAAGCCTAGAAGGGCAGCTCGGTCATCTGTCTCACCGGTGAAAGAAAGATCGGAAAAAGTTTCGGAAGAGAAGTTTGACAATGGCGCCGGAACCTGAAGAAGAAATCAATGAGAAAAATCCACGGCCTCTCGATGAAGACGATATTGCTCTTCTTAAAACTTACGTAGGTTTTCTTCATGAAAAACGTTAAAACCTTAATATGTTTTTTCTCTTTAGCTTGTTTAATTTCGCGATTTAACTTTTTTTTTTGTCAGATTTATTGGAATTTGTGAAGTTTCTTGTACTCGAATGCCCATTAGTTTATAGATCCCTTAAATTTTGGTTGATGGATTATTTCTTTCGGACTGTTTTCTCCTTAAATGTCGATTTAGGGCTTCATATTTTCAGCACCTACAAAAAATTTCTTTGGTGCAGAAGTTTTCCCAGTTGTACTATCTTTCTCTCAGTATCAGACTATCAGGTGTTGGTTTTAGTTACTGATGTAGAATCTGTGATGCCATATTACCCTTGGTAGCTCTTACCAAATTTAAACCAGTTGTTTCAGTGGCAAAAGTGGTGTTAATGGCTCAGTTTCATTATGTAAATAAACATGTATTGGTTTGAAGTCGTTGTATGTAGTATTTCTTTTCCCATTTATTCCTGATTTTGATTGGTATTCCCTCTGAACTGTGGAAACCATAGAGATTTTCGTTTGATGTCCTTTTGGGAATGGAAACATTGGCAATTTATTGAACTTAGTTGTGTAGATATGATACTTACTGTAAATTATGATTATTTTTTAGCTTGATTTGCACTTTAGTGATTTATTTGCTGGCAGTGGTTTTTTCTTTATGTGCTTCAGAGGGTTAGAGAATATTCATAGCCCCCCCCCTCTCCTAATGTGGTTTGGACACCTAAGCACAGGTGTCAAAAAGCAAACAACCCAACTAGATAAAATTTGAGATTCAGGTAGAGATCCGATGGAATCAGATCAAGGGATCTGATCTGTACAAAATTCAGGTCGAAGACTTTATTTCAGTGACAGAGTCAGATATTAAAATCTTAGGACAATCCAATGGATGGATGTTAAGATGCAACAGATACCTATTGAGAATAGGATACCTCAAACAGAACTGCAGAACCGGAATTAGAGAACGGCCAATATCAGATATTCAGATCAACTGAGAATCATAATAACCCAATATGCTGATCCAATATGAGGTATAAGATACCAGAATCTCAGGTCAATCCACTCATTAGATTCTGAGATCAAGGACTTTCCGACTGTAGGTAGGAATCTCAAAAATAGAGCAGCAGGGGCAGATTATATCAGAAGATGTAGTCTTGAGAAATTAATAAGCTTTATAATAGATAGTAAGAAGCAGCAAGTAAGAACCAATCACCACCAGAAAAGAGTCAGACTGAGATCAGAATACTTATTTGAATCAAACAATTAGAAACTAATGAAATAATGATGCACAGGATACTTCCTTGGAAGCTGATGGCAGAAAAAAGGGAGAAGGATATGACCTGGGAATCAACACCCGAGGCCTAGGTTGGAATCACCGCCAACTAAGTTACTGCATCACCACAGCAACAGCAGAACTACGTTACCACAGAAACAACAGAACTATATCACAACAAAACCGTAGGTGGCAAAACACTCAATTTTCATCCAACTAAATTGTGGGGCTTTTTGAGCTTTGCAACTGCTTATATAACTTCTAGTAAACCTGAATCATACTGACCTTAGGAATACTTCTCAGCCAATAGGAAACAAGCCTTAAACAACTAAGGAAAAAAAGGCAAAAGCAGAATAGGAAACTCCCAACTGTAAGCTAAGCTAAGGGAAAATTCCAACTAGACTAGGACACTACTAAGTGATAGAAACATACTATAAACAGGACTGGAACTTATAAGAGAGTTTCCAGCATGTACACGGAATTAAAAGAGATAAAAATAAATCCTAATCTAGACCCCATGTTGGACTGAACCAGTGAACCAATAGTAGTTCAAAATCAAACCAGAAGAATTGGTTTGACCAGAACCTTTGGCTAGAAAACCAGCCTTCTTTTTCCCTCACTGGTGATCTGCATCTCCCCCCCCCCCCAATTTCGCTACTACGTCCCTGTAGAGCACCTCTTGAGTGATTGCCAGATTGGAGTTTTTGTTTAATCTCAAATGTTTTTGTTGACTACTTTGGTTTGCTCCCGAGACATAATTCCTTTTTTTATTGCAGACCAAATCATTGGCCAACTCTTTGGGCACGTCACCGTATAAGTAGGAAACATGAGAGAACTGTATGAAGTTAGCGTAGTTACTTTCTTGAAGCTATCTTATAAAGATTCCTGCCAATTTTTCTCTACTGTCTTCATAAATTCTCTATTTCTTGCATTTTCCCCCTCTTTTGTTCCTTCAAGGACTTTTAATTGTGTAGTGAATAAATATGTAAACTTGATCTGAGAATAAAAATAAAATTAGTGGGAGACTTGGGAGGAAAGGAATTGAAGAATTTTCAAAGGTGCAGAGGAAGATGTTTCTCATGCCGTTGGGAAATCTTTGATGCCATAAACTAGAAGGAATTGCTTGGTGCAGGTAGCTCTGGTTCTCAGGGCAACTTGCAGTACCTGATATGGGGCTCCTGAGGAGCGAGTTCCTGCTTTTGTTTTTTGGGTGTACGTGTCATGTTTTTATTGCAAGTCTTGAGGAATGACTGATTCTTTCTTCTGTATGTCCTGTTTATATGGGCACATTACTGTATTCTCAGTTCACCTAATTGAAGTAAATTCAATATTCTTTTATTGATCATAACTTTTTGAGTATCCAAAATGAAAAAGATTAACATTTGGTTTCCTATCTAAATAAACAACACGGGCCAAAAAAAAAAAAAATAGAAGGAAGAACCAGGCACCTATTTCTCTGAGTAACTAAATCTATTGCAATGAGAGAGAGAGTAATAAATTAAAGCCAAGCAACTGTACCAAAACTCTTTAAAAACAAAATTATAGGCTAATTAGCCCCATCCCTAGGAAACAAGATTTTTGCTCAAATGGGATAAACAATCAGAAATACTAAAAGTTTTCTCTCTGCTGCAGGTATTAAGCTTTTGATGGGTTGAACTGGTTATTTGATCCCACATCATATCTTTTAATTCTTGTATATTTCAATTGCAGGGTCTTGGACCATATTCTACTAGCATAAAAAAAGTGGAGAAGGAAATCAAAGAAATGGCTAAGAAAGTTAATGACTTATGTGGTATGTTTTTGTCCCTGCTGCAAGGATTTTTTGAATTGGGTAAAAGACAAAGGAAATTAACATCTAGCTTACTGTTCCTTAACAAAAATCTGGAAGAGTTACATTTACTTAGTAGACCAAATGCATATTTGCATGATTTAGATTGAGCATTTCCCCCAGTGAATGATCTAAAGCCTTTGTGTACAAAATGAATGGTCTGCCTGCTACGGGGGCAGCCAATACCAGAGGCTTTTCAGGTACTCTTTGATATCTTCGATATTTTCTAGATTGAAGCTGGATATTATAGTCTATTTGAATTCTGCACTTATTTGCTTCCTATTTCAGTGTCTGTAACATTAAAGAAGACCCGAATAGATTGAATGCTAGACTTGCAAGATGAGTAGGCAAAAGATGTTCTTTAAGGGGAATGCTAGAGGGGCGTGGCTACCTATGTTACATTTATGCGGTTGTTAGTTTTGGTTTCTGATACATATGAGGTGTTGGGCTCGGCAAATCCATAATAATGATTCAGGGACTAGGAGAGTGGTATTCAATTTTTTCTTCATAAATTTAAGTATTTTATTAACTAATTTATAGTCTAATAACAATTTTCAAGGTCCATTTGGTTAGAAAGAAAGTGAAGTGAAATTAGAGTAAAAACATAAGTTATTTACTATATTTAATATGTTGTTGGGTTAGCTAGACAATTATTCTTGTTAACGGTTGTAAGATTTTCTATTTGTTTTTTACTTCATTTTCATCCCAAAAATATTTTGTTTCACACTTCTTCTTAATGACTACAATTTTTTTTCCTGATGGGTATAATTACAAAAAATTTCATTTTGTTTTGGATTTAATTTTACTTCACTTGACTTAACAATCTCACATCAACCAAATGGGGCCTGAGAGTTTCTAAAGCCATGGTTTCAAATATTGGTATTATATTGGGTGGATTAGTTCATCCAATACTGAACCAATCCCAAATTCTGATACCTAGATCTTTACTAGAGGGGTTGATATTCCCAGGTTGACATTGAGGGGGTGAATTAGTGTCTTCAAAAACTGTTTTAGTATTGACCCTGATAACAATAATGACAGAGATGTCTTCGAACAAAACCTGATTGGTTGGAGCAATTCGTAACTTTTACTAGTCCTAAGCTATGTTTGTCCTCACTACTTCTTCCAGAGTCATTTTAGGCCTACCCTTGGCTCTTTTACCTTTTCAAATCGGAGTCAAATCACCTCTCCTGTATTGGAGCATTCAAAGGCCTCTGTTGCACATGTACATGCCACCTCAACTGACTTTTTCACCACATATTAGGTATAGGAGCTACTCCTAAAGTAGCTCTAATTTGCTCATTCCTTATTTTATCTTTTCTAGTTTTAGTGTTTTACCACTCATCCATCTCAACATTCTCATTTTAGCTACACTAAGTTTGTTTATATGTTGTTTCTTTACTGTGCAACATTCTTTTCCATAATCGCTGCTAGTCTGATAATTGTCATATACAATTTTCCTTCGAGATGTAAAGAAATATATCGATCACACAACACTCTGGACTCACTCCTTCACTTCGTCCACCCTATTCTAATTATTTGTGCAACATCATCCTGTATTTCTCCTCCTTTATTTATGATTGAACATAGGTACCTAAAATTTTCACTTTGCGGTATCTCCGTATCATCAATTTTCACCACCCCACTTTCAATCCTACTGTTACTAAAGTTGCAGAACATATATTTTGTTTTGTTCTATGTATCTTACAACCTTCTGATTCCAAGGTTGATGTCAATAATTTTAACTTCGCATTTATCCAGTTTTTGTTTCATCCACCAAAATAAATAATCAGTAAAATGCATACATCAAGGGATCTAATCTTGAATGTCTTTAGTCCACAGTTGTCAAGGCGCTGCTTTGCCTCCAGGTCTCCTCCAATCCCTTGGGTTGCCAAGACACTGTTAGAACTATGCTCTAGTCAGCTCATCTATGATTAACATAAACAAATATGGGCTTAGAGCTGATCCTTGATACAATCCAATTGTAATTGGATTCCCCCCTTCACACTATTGACTACACCATTATACGTATCGTTAACTATGTTCACATAGTAACTCGAAACACTTTTCTTCTCTAGCATTCACCCAATTAACTCTCTAGGGACTTTATCATTAGCTTTTTTGAAGTCAATAAAGACCGTATGGAGATCCTTCTTACACTCTCAAAATTTTTCCCGTCTCCTAGCAAATATATAACTTCTGTGGTTGATCTTCCTGGCATAAAACCTAGGCGGGTTTCAATTATGCTCTACCATAATTTCATATTACGGTTCAAAAGTTTTATTCCTTTATAGTTATTACAGCTTTGAATATCACCTTTATTGTTATAAATCGAAACCGCAATTCTTCTCCATTCATCTTACATTTTTCTTGTGCTCATAATCCTATTAAACAACTTAGTTAAGTTATTCCATTAATTCCTAAGCTCTTTCACACCTCTATTGGCATACCATGAGGACCTATTGTTGCATATTTTCATCTTCTTTAAAGCTTCCTTTACTGCATACACCTTAATTTTTCATATATATGTATATAAGATTTGTGATTTCTTGATGGTTATTATAATCTTGTAAAACACTATTACTTATATTGTTTTCATTTAGTAAGTTGGAGAAACAGTTTTTCCATCTATTTAATCTCATCACTTTAATGCTGTAATATGGTTTAAATTTCTACTCTTCCTTGCCCTCATTTTAACTAGTTATAGATATTTCCCCCCCCCCTCCTTTGTGCCTAAATTGTTAAATTCATTCTAGCAAATTTACCTTTTTAAATCCTCTTCTTTAGTTGTTTACCAAGTTTTAAAACTAAATTTCTTAGCCTTAATGGCTGCTTGAACTTGAAGCCTGGGAACCTTGGCGCAACGGTAGGGGGGGGTTCTATTGCAACCTAGTTGTTGTGGGTTTGAATCAAGGAAACAGCCTCTCCACGAAGTGGGAGCTAGTCTACATACATCTGCCCCTCCCCAAACCCTACAGTAGTGGGAGCCTCGTGCACTGGGATCCCCTTTTTAATGGCTGCTTGAACTTCATCATTCCACCACCAAGTTTCCCTAGATGAATGTCACTTTCCTTTGGATTCACCTTGAACTTCTTTTGCTACATTCGTAATATAAGTAGCCATCTCGTTCCATATTATATTGGTGTCTTCATTGAAGTACCACCTTCCTTGTGTTACTAATTTATGAGTAATTGTCTTAAAGTTTTCTCCTATTAAATTCTACCATCTTATCCTAGGGCAAATTATCTCACATTTCCTATTATTTAGCATTTTAAGACACATCTATGACCATTAATCTATGATGGTGGTTAAGCTCTCCCCTTGTATAACTTTGCAATCTTTATGTTTACTATTGATAAATTCTAAAATTGCAGTCTCTTCATTTCATCTCCAAAACCATGTCCTCCATGAATGCTTTCCTAACTTCTACTAAACAACGACAACAACACAGCCTCATCCCAATTGAATGGGATCGCCTACATGGATCCTTTCTCTCCAATCAGCTCTATTCAAGGTCATACTTGATACAAGCCCTAAGCTATGCATGTCTTTCCTCACCACTTCTCCTAAGATCATTTTAGGTCTGCCCTTGGCTTTTTTAGTTCCTTTAATTTGAATCAAGTCACTCCTCCGTACTCGGGCATCCAATGGCCTCTGTCGAACATGGCCATGCTACCTCAAACGACTTTCTCGTAGTTATCATGTATCGGAGCTATTCCCAAATTAGCTCTTATATGTTCATTCTTTACTTTATCTTTCCTAGTTTGCTACTCATCCATCTCAACATCCTCATCTCCGCTACACTGAGTTTATCTATGTGATTCTTCTTGACTGCCCAACATTCCGCACCATACATCATAGTTGATTGTATGACTGTCTTATAAAATTTTCCTTCGAAGGAATACGTCGATCACACAACACTCCTGATTCACCTCTCCACTTCATCCATCCTATTTTAATTCTTTGTGAGGCATCATCCTCTATATCACTTTCTTTATTTATGATTTAGCCCAAATACCTAAAATAACCACTTTGCCGAATCTCCATCTCATCAATTTTCACCACCTCATTATCCATCCTAGTTTAACAAAAGTTACGCACCATAAACTCTGTCTTATTCCTACTTATCTTAAAACCTTTTGATTCCAAGGTTGATCTCCTTAACTCCAACTTAGCGTCAATTTCTATTTTTATCTCATCCGCCAAAACAATATCATTAACAAAAAGCATACACCAAGGAACCTCATCTTGAATGTCTCTGGTTAAGTCATCCATGATAACCACAAACAAATAAGGTTTTAAAGCTGATCCTTGATGTAACCCTATTGTAATTGGGAATTCACTACCTTGACCCTCTACAATTCTTACACTTGTCACCGCATCATCATACATACCTTTAATTTTGTCCATTTATTTACTCGAAACACTTCTCTTCTCTAGTACTTGGCAGATTAACTCTCTAGGGACTCTGTCATAAACTTTTCCTAGGTCAATAAGGACTATATGGAGATCCTTCTTGCAATTTCTAAATCTTTCTATTAGTCTCCCAAGTGAGTAAATAGCTTTTATCGTGGATCTTCCTGGCATAAAACCAAATTGGTTCTCTGTAATAATAGTTTATTGTCTCAGGTGGGTTTCAATAACTCTCACCCATAATCATAGTTTGAGAACCCGCGAGATCTCGGCGAGTTTCTTGGTTTTTCGAAATCCTGAGACGAGATGGGGATCAAGTCATAAAAGTACAATATCTCTCCGAGATCTCGGTTTGACATAGGAAAATGCCCATCTAGGTCCTTTATATGAGTGCCAGATCTCGAGATCTTGCTAGAAAATCTTGGTATACAGACACTTATGTATGCCAGGAACCAAGACAGACAAGACAGACACTTATTTATGCCTAATATCATTTAAGTAAATGTTTTTGTAGATCAAATACCAAAAGGACAAAAAGTTAAACCCCCAGTTCAAGAACAAAAACTGGATTTTCGACGGTAGGTGCAATTTTCAATTTTCTAATGCTGGGGTTTTTCTCGAATCTAAAAATTCCATAAATCTTATTATGGTAAAACATTGCTAAAAACCAGAAGTGCAGTAAAATATTCATTTGTTTTGATGTCCAAAAAACTATTTTCATTCGGAGCGATTTTGACGTAAGATTCACGCACACCGAATTAAGTTTTACCAGTACATAACTCTTTCAATATAATAAAGCACATCTTTGTCAAAATCGCTCTGAATGAAAATAGTTTTTTGGACATCAAAACAAATGAATATTTTACCGCACTTCTAGTTTTTAGCAATGTTTTACCATAATAAGATTTATGGAATTTTTAGATTCGAGAAAAACCCCAGCATTAGAAAGTTGAAAATTGCACCTACCGCTAAAAATCCAGTTTTTGTTCTTAAACTGGGGGTTTGACTTTTTTTCCTTTTGGTATTTGATTTTTTAACTATTTTTATTGGATTTAAATAGGGGGGTATTTGCTTATTTATGAATAATATCTTAAGTAAATGAAATACAAATACAAAAACATTTATTTACTTAAATGATATTAGGCATAAATAAGTCTGTTTGTCCTGTGTCTGTCCTGGTTTCTAGCATAAGTAAGTGTCTGTACTGCTTTCCCACTAAGTGAAACTCCTATTTGGACTTTGTTTTTGCAAAATCTGATAGTTCCATTGTGTTTAAATGGCCTAAATTAGGCTGAATACCAAGTTTCAGACCCAAACTAGGTCTAAAACCCGCCGAGATGAGGCTTCGAGTCGAGAAAAAAAAAAGTGCGCCAACTCGGCGAGATCTCGATTAGACTCGACTCGGTTTTTCAAGGGTCCGAGTTAGCACCAAGACCTGAGTTTTCGAACCTTGCCCATAATTTCATGGTATGAGTCATTAGTTTTATGTCTCTATAGTTATTGCAGCTCTGAATATCACCTTTATTTTTGTAAATCAGAACCACAATGCTTCTCCTCCATTCATCTGACATTTTCCTTGTGCTCATAATCTTGTTAAACAGCTTAGTTAGCCAAGATAAACCACAGATTCTTAGGCTTTTCCACACTTTTATTAGGACCTCATATGGGCCTTGTGCCTTGCCTACTTCCATCTTCCTTAAAGCTTCTTTCACTTTAGATACCCTAATTTTCCGTTTATATTTACGACATATGGTGTCTTGATGGGTAATGCAATCTTCTGGAACACTATTATTCGATGTCTCTTCATGTAGTAGGCTACATAAATAACCTTCCCATATCTTCTTAATGTCTTTATCCCTTGTTAGTACTTTACCATCTTCACTTTTAATACATCTAACATGGTTGAGATCTCTACTCTTCTTTTCCCTCACTTTAGATATCTTATAGATAACCTTTTCCCCTTCTTTTGTGGTTAGATTGTTATAAAGATCTTCATATTTCGTCGCCCTTGCTTTTCCCACAATCTTCTTAGCTTCATTTTTTGACAAATTTATACCTTTGTAAATCCTCTACATCCTTAGTCCTTTACCATGTCTTAAAACTTACTTTCTTAGTCTTAATGGTTGCTTGAACCTCATCATCCCACCACTAAGTCTTTTTAGAGGAATGGCGTTTTTCTTTCGATTTGCTTAGGACATCTTTTAGCAACCTTCTTAATACAAGAAGTCATCCCATTCCACATCGTATTAGTGTCTCCCTCAAAGTCCCACTTTCCTTGTTTGACCACTTCATCAGTAAATGATTTCAAAGTATCTCCTTTTAAGCTCCACCACCTTATCCTAGGTCAAAAAAGCTCATTTTTCTTACGATTCTGTGTAATGAGGCATATATCCATGCCCACTAATCTATGTTGTGTGGTTAGGCTCTCCATTGGTATAACCTTACAATCCTTACATAACTCTCTATCGGACCTTTTAGTTAGGAAGAAATCTATTTGGCTACTATGATGCCCACTTTTGAACTTAACTAAATACTCCTCTCTCTTTTCAAAGTAAGTGTTTACAATGGATAAATCATAAGCGACAACAAAATCTAAGACTGCGATTTCCTCATTCCTCTCTCCAAAATCATACCGTCCATGTACACCTTCATAGACTCTACGATCTTTCTCAACACGTCCATTCAGATCACTCCCTATAATTATCTTTTCTCCTTGACTAAAACCTTGCACTAATCCATCCATGTGTTCCCAAAATTGTAACTCCTACTTTCATCCAATTCTACATTTCTACTTGAGGTGCATAGGCACTAATTGTATTGACAAGATCTTTCTCCAACACAAAACAACAACTCAACCTTATCCCAACTAAATGGAGGCTTAAGCTATGCACGTCTTTCCTCACAACTTCTCCTAAGGTCATTTTAGGTCTGCCCCTGGCTTTTTTAGTTCCTTCAATCTTAATCAAATCACTCCTCCATATTAGAGCATGCAAATGCCTCCGTTGAACATGGCCATGCTACCTCAAACACCTTTCTCACATAGTTGTCAAGGCGTCCAAGCGCCTTGTCTGGCGCGTTGGTGTTGCCTTGATTTTGGACCCTCTTCAACGCCTTGGGTCGCCAAGATGCCATGACAACTCTGCTTTCTTGTAGCTTATCATGTATCGGAGCTACGCCTAGACCAGTTCTAATATGATCATTCCTTAGACAAGCTTGATGGATATAATCCTATCTCCGAATTTTTTAACATCCACCACATCATTCTTTAAATCTTATCCACTACTATGCCCACTCTACTTCTATTACTTTTCTCTTCCCATATACCAAATTTTAAAGTTATCCAACTCCTTAGCTTTTTTTTCCCCTTTCATCTAGTCTCTAGAATACGGGCTATGTTAAACCTTCTTCTCCTTGTAACATCCATCTAATCTAATCCTACGCTTTTGGGCTAGCTTCTTTACCCGCACTTGTCCATGATGCAAGAACCCTTGCCTACTTGTTATCGAATCCAGGTGCCTACGTGGCGCTCTCGCTTAGAGAGCACACCATAGTTAACCCTTGCTCACTTTTCACTACACCCGGGTGATAGTGTAGCGCAGTGCTTATTGTGTCGGGGAACGTCCTAGCATAATGTTTATAATAGAAGGTTGTAGAATCCATGTATAAGGATTTGGCTGGGGTTTTTTTTTCGGGTGCCGGCTGCTGACCTAACGCATCAACCCCCCTCCTTTATCCGGGCTTGTGACTGGCAGCAAACACTCGGCTTCTATAGCTTGATTGCTTCCATTACTCTATTAGAGAATTATTGTTTTGGTGCCTTGTTATTTGTGGGTTCTAAGGTTTTAGATCTCGGTTTCACCAGGCCACGAAACCGAGATCTTGGCAAGATCTTTTTTTTTCTCAACTCGATGGTTGGTTTAGGTGGCCATATGGCCAAGTTAGGCCCTGAAACTTGACATTCACTCTATTTTAGGCTTTCTAAACACATTGGAATCATTAGTTTTACAAATTCAAACCCAAAATGGTACTTTGACTACGGACCCTAGGTTGTTAGTCTACGGCATGCATGAGATCTACCCTAGGCTATTCTACACAATATTTAGAATTCATTTAATTAAAGTAGAGGTGTAAAACAATTTATATAAACATTAAGAATTAAACTACATCAAACCATAAGCCATTTAAGCATTAGGCATCATATTCATATTTCATTATCATACATAGTGATGGTTCGACTGTTTGTTCATAATTGTTAGAAACTTGGAAAGAGACATAGTCACATAGATTAAATAAATACAAGTTAGTACTGAAACGAGTGTCGGGCCGGATCATCATAATGACCTCGTTGTTGTTGTTGTCGAATCAAGCTCAATCAATAGATCGGTGGATATTGTATAACATATATTAATTTCAGTCAACAAAACAAGGTTAGGTCATGTTTCTATGAAAAAAAATTGTTTTTTAGAAGGAATTTTTACCTAAAAGTGTTCTTGAGATGCAATGCAACTCCAAAGAGAGATGTTGAAGCTTCAATCTTCAGTTGGAGGTGAGATTTGCCCAAAAAAATCACAAAACTTCCACTTTATATGAGTTTTCCCTACACAGCAAACCAACAGAGGCGAGACAGGCGAGATTTCGACTCCGAGGGGGGATTTTATAAGACTTAAGTTGGTCTAGTTCAACCGAGTTGAACCAAGACCGAGATATTGGGCGAAATCACAGCGAGATATCGAGATCTCGACCGAGATATTGTAGTATTTAGGTATCGACTGTGATCTCGTCTCAAGATCCATCGAAACTGAAAAATTAGCGAGATCTCGGCAAGATCTTGTACCATGGTGGGTTCATACCAACAGGTATATCTTGTTTATCTGTGGTCCTAGAACCAGCCAACCAGATCATGAGCATACGTGCATGCTACACTATTGATTGATGACAACTTCTAGACAATCTTTCCTGCATTTTTCATCTGATTCTCCAACCTTGTCTACACAAACTCTGTAGTTTTGGTCTACTTTGAGGTACATTTTTCTCTATTTATTACCCTTTTCTTCAATTAGTTTGTAAGTCGTAATTTATAATGGATTCTTTATTCTTTCATTCTATTCTCGTTTTTGTGATTAGTTGTTGGCACACCTTTAGTTTCTTTAGACCTTGAACAGATAGATCTCTCTTCTACATTCTGAAAGTTTGGTCTTTTGCCTTTGTTAAAAAATACAGGTATTAAAGAGTCAGACACTGGTTTAGCTGCACCCAGCCAATGGGATCTGGTTTCTGATAAACAGATGATGCAGGAAGAGCAACCTCTACAAGTATACGTTCTTGTGTCTACTTTTTGCCTTAACTTCTATATGCGGTTTCAATCAGCGGCCATATTTCATTTTTCTACATGCTCTTCTGATTTCTGAAACTGTGTTGGAAATAGGTTGCAAGGTGCACAAAAATAATTAACCAGAACTCTGAAGATGCAAAGTATGTTATAAATGTTAAGCAAATTGCCAAGGTAATTATTTATTATTTGAAATTACTATACTTTAGAAATTTGTTATAAATATGGTGGGCCCCCCTCCCCTTTTTTTTGTTGAGGCCGTGGAGTGGGGAGTTATTTATTTACTTTTGGTTAATGCAGTTTGTCGTCGGGCTGGGTGACAAAGTTTCTCCCACCGATATAGAAGAAGGCATGCGTGTGGGGTACTCTCTCTCTCTCTCTCTGTGCATTCAAAGAAATAAATCAAAACAATGACTTTCATTTTATGAATAAATTCATTTTTATGAAAAAAAATAAAATTATTCGGCAATTGGCCAAAAGGTCTACACAAAGAGGCACAAACTGTAATGTACACAAAACCATACAACCTGGTCTCCAAGGACACATCTCATGGATGGTGAGACTTTAAACCTTTGACTGATTGCACACAATTTTACATGAAAACAGTAGACTAAAATACTTACATAACCATATAAATTTTTTGGACTTTGGAGCTGAATATCCATGAAAGTGGCCTCTCACGGCACAAATGGATATGAACCTATGTATGTGATCTCTCCCAATCTCATCTCAAGTTAGATCATCTACTAAGGAGTTTGTACTTTAAGGCTGTAAGAAAATGAGGTATTCTCCTGATTGTTTTATTGATTTAGATTCCCAAATCAAATGCTATTAATGTGGTACCATACCCTTGATTTAGCTAATAGGCAGGCCCATGTTTGGGCCCATCTAATGCATATATTTAGGTCCACAGGTCCAGCCAGTTTTCTGTCCTAATATGCATCGAGCAGCAGCTTAAAGGAAGATATTTTCTTCAGAACAATCTTTCAACAGATATACTCATATACCCAAGTTAAAGGGGAATGATCATCCACAATGTGATAAAAATAAGAAGATCCTAACCTATTTTTGACACGACAGAGACCCCAAAGATCAGAATGAACTAAGGAAAATAAAGGCTAACTTCTAGACAAACTACGAGCAGGAAAGGATGACTGATGATTTTCCCGAGTTTACAGGCTTTACACTCAAGACAAGACACCTATTTGCAACTAGTTACCATATGTTGAAGCATAGTTGTCATGGCGGCAAGGCAACTTAAAGTGGTGGAGGGGTGCCTAAGCGCTTAGGCGATAAGGCGCCCGCCTAGGCGACCAACGCGCCCAAGTATTATTTTTTATTTCTCGTATTTTCTAACATTATTTAGTATGTTACAATATGTACCTTATATCATAAAAAATCAACATTAAGCCACATCAAGTCATACAAAAATCAATATTACGCAACATCAAGTCATCAAAAATCAACATTAAGTCACATCAAGTAATCAAAAATCAATATTAAGCCACATAAAGTCATAAAAAATCAACATAGAACTAGAAGACAGCAGAATTGAAGAAGTAAGCTATTGGAAGTTTGAAACAATTAAACCATACATTTGGTTTATACTGTTCTTAGAAAATATGATCTTATCAATAAGTAATTAAACTGCTCTCGTATTTCGAGAAATGTTCTTGTTCTCTAAGAAGTTTGACTGATCAATTGATTTTATTTTTACATGAGACTTTTTGTATTAGGTGGAACACAAAGCCAGCTTTCCAACAAATCCAAGATTGCTTAAATCTGATTTATATTAAAGGAATTATGTTCTGGTCAAACCTTATTTGGTGTGCGCGAATGTTGTCAAAATCGCTTTAAATGAAAATATTTTTTTAAAATATAAAACAAATGAATATTTTACCGCACTTTGGGTTTTTAGTAATGTTTTACTATATTAAGATTTATGGAATTTTTAGATTTGAGAAAAAAACCCAGCATTAGAAAGTTGAAAATTTCACCTACCCCCAAAAATCCAATTTTGTTCTTAAACTGGGGGAGTTGACTTTTTATCCTTTTGGAATTTAATTTTTTAACTATTTTTATTGGATTTAAATAGGGGGTATTTGCTTATTTATGAATAATAAATGATATTTGGCATAAATAAGTGCTAGAACTTGGTCTGATACTAATTAAACCAGTGCAAAGTGCCCTGTACTAAGGCGGCAGTCGCCTGGACCCCTTGAGATCCGCCTGGCTGCCTAGGCGACTTCTTGACAACTATGTGCTGAAGTTTGGATAGAGATAGATGCCCGAACCAAAAATGCCATTGGAGAGGAGAGAGAGCACTAGTACTAGTACTAGCAGCAACAGTGGTGGGACTAGTGCAATTCAGATAGTAGAGTCCAGTCTACTCAATCCCACATTCCCACTGCCAATTGTCGTTTTTTGAAGATAAAAAGGATAAAAAGTGTCAAAACAGTTAAGAGATTTAGTAAGTTGACTAATTAACAACAAGCTTAACAGGAACTGTGATACATGAAGAACAGAGGATAGGTTCATGGATGTAATAGGGGAAACTGTACCATTACCAGTCACATGTGTAGAGGACTCATTAGCAAGAATGACAGGTGAAGAGTTAGAAAGTTTTGATAATGAGGAAATTAATATTGATAATATTGATTTATCAGTCATATGGGTAGAGGCAACAGAATCAATGATCCAAGGAGTGGAAGATGGTGGATGTAAGAAAAGCTGATGTACCTATGTGGGCCAGAACGCTTGTGGATGAAGAAGCATCGGTGGATGGCTGAAGATTCTGGAGAAGTTTTAATAAATGGTTGTAGTCATCTCTATACACAACTTGATGAAGAAACTCTAGATGAAGATTCTGTATTGGTGTCACCAGAAGACATCTTTGCAGTATTACCATCAGGCACAGCGGTATGAGCTAATGGTGGAGTCCACTTTGCTCTACCATGTTTAGCCCAACGTGTATCAAAGGTATGATTGGGCTTGTCTCAGAAAGTACACTGTCTGAAGGGTTGGTCACTCTGTTTCCCACCTATACTTCTGCTCCCATGGACATGATCACCCCATAAGCCATGCCCTCTCCTAGAGAAGCTAGAACCTCGGCCACAACCAGCAACAAATGTAGAACTCTCATTAGGAAAGGGTGAGGTAACAGCTTTGGTAGGAGTAACAATACGCTGAAGACGTGCGAAAGACTCAATAAGTGAAGGTACCTTTTCTCCATCAAGCAGCTGACTCTTGACAGACTGATAATCAGAATGTAATCCAGCCTGCAACATAAAACTCTTCCCCATCAAGCAACTGACTCTTAATAGACTGATAATCAGAATTAATCCAGCCTTAAACTTTGCAACGTAAAACTCTTCCCCATCAAGCAACTGACTCTTAACCAACTGATAACCAGAATTTAATCCAGCCTTAAACTTTGCAACATAAAACTCTTCCCGCTGATGTTGTAACTATTCCAATTAGTAAGAGGCTGATGAATGTTGAGCTCTTCTCTTATATTCGTAAAAGCATTGAGGCACTCATTCAAGGACCTGTCCCCTTGCATGAAAGTAAACATTTTATCATATAAATCATAACACAGGATATATTCTCCTCGTGAGAGAAGGTTTGCTTCAAGTCAGCCCGCACTCCTTTGACAGTGGGGTGGAACATACATTGGCTGCAATAGCCAAATCCATACTGTTCCATAACCATATATGGAGGGTGTCATTCTCACGCTTCCACTCCTCATAGGCTTTCATATCAGAAGGTCCTTGGAATTAGTAGATGGAGGATCAGATTGGAAGTACTTCAACGTCCCTTTTGCATTAGTATAAACCTTAACTGCCCTGAGCCCACAACAGATAATTACCAACTCCATTGAGTTTGATAGTGGTGATCTGGATGTTGACAGTGTCCGAGGTAGATTTGGGATCAGCCATCATGCATACACTGAGCAACACCTGATATAATAAGAGCACACCAAACAGCAGCACCCATGAACTTGATTCAACCCAATGTTTGGAAGAAAATTAATAACAGCAAAACGTGGAGCAGATGTCCTCCAGATTTGGATCGAATGATCCTCAACAAGAAGGGAACACTGCCTTTATAATCTCAGACAGATCTGTAAATCGATTGAAAGAAAATATCCCAATAACAAATTACCGCAGGCTGGAATGGGAGAAATTATAATCATAGTTCGAAAATTCATTTTGTTTCGGTGCTTTGGTGAAAAGTCGAAACCACCGAAACATCGAAATTTTGCCAAAATGCAACTTTTTCCCAGACCCTGCAATAGCGGGAGCCTCATTCACGTAGATGCTCTTTATTTCAAGTTGATGTTTTGGTGGGCAAATGGCCATAGTAGTAGGCTCTAAAACTTTAGAGAAACCTTGTTTTAGTCTAAATAAACATATGTAAACCTTCAAATTGCAAAAAAAAAAGTCACACAAAGTGGTGTTTTGGATTTGCATCCTTTGTTGGTAGTAAACGTCGATCCATGTTGTATATCTTATGTAATTTTTCCTATTCTATACATTGTTTTAGTACTGTAAGACATAATTGGCTAGTGAAACAAGTAAATTATGCAACATTGGATGAAGGAACATAATATTAATTATTTATTTAAGAAATAGTTAAAGTAGAACTACTACAAAGTACAATGAACAATACATAGGCACCCAAGTACAATGAACAATTAATAGACACCCAAGTCTTCCATGTCCCAACAATACATTACTATGCTGTCTATTGATATGAACTATGACATGCTAGATTGAGTCCACTCATGGTCCGACGGAGTTGACATGCATTGTCCTCCGATTGATGACAAATGCATCACCGGCTCACCTCTTTCCCTCATCCACTCCACCAATGGATCCTCATCATTAACTGAGAAACATCAAATTGAGACCACTAAAACAACTATGTAGGCATTTATTATTTTTTCCCTAACCTTTATATTTTTCTCATAGTTAAAAATAATTTCAGAATTTTTTTTCAATGAAGTAGTGTTCTAATACAAGAAAACCAAATATGGTATAACATTTGAGGCCTCATTCAGAGTCAATTATCCTTGCAGTCCCTCTAATTTTATATTAATAGAAAACAGCTGCACAGTCGTAGCTGTAGTAGAAGTCTAACTAGGAAACAAAAGATAAAAGCACTAACTAACGAAACTTACTGCCCGGTACATAACACAATGGGGACATTCCCCATATCGTGTTAAGTACACACATACATTGTACCCCCATGGTGCATAGGTTACATAAATTAACAAGCTTCATTGAGTCGAGCAATGTTTGATACCACTCATACGTTGCTCTACCAAATCTGTATTATTGAGCAATATTAGATAATATATCCTATCCTAGTACTTCTTTGAATCATCCTGCATTTGCTGGAAACCTTTTTTTATTCATTAAAATAGAAAGATCATAATTTGCATGTAGACTCTCATTAGTGCCTTGCATTAAATAGAAATCCACAAATCTTGTGCAACTGAAAATTTGTGAGGCAGATCTGGGGTTCGAAAACCCGACTTGGATCGCTTGTGCACCCAATCAACAAATAACCCAATTCTAATAACTACTGGGAATCTGGTAATATATCAGATTTTTCAAGGGGCTATTGGTAACTAAAAAGCAATGGGCTTGAAAGGATTTACTATTCATTGTCCAGGGACAATCTTGGAAGGAAATGTAAAATTAGGACTAAGTAGAATAAGGGTAGATATAAGGGGTATTAATGGAAACTAAAAGAATAAAATAAGCAATTAAGAGAATCGTGGAAAAGGGGAAAGAAACTACCGTCTTCAACCTCTTAACACCCAAAACGAGAGATGAAAAACCAGCAGAAAGGTTGAGAGGAAGAACTTCTTCGATCAAGCACTATTCAAATTAAGAATTCAGTCGAAAATCATATTTCAAAACCCTTCTGAATCCCACTAATATCAGACCTAAGCAAACAATATATTTCAAGTGATGAATGGCTGAAACAGTTCTGGCAGAAGGGTTTCAGACCAGATCTGATTTCTGGATAAGACTTCCAACATAGAGCAAAAGTCTACTCGAGGCTGTGAAGGGTGAATCGTTTCTATTGCAGGGATTTTTCTTTACAATCTCAAACGGTTCTGAAGAGAGGCAGTAGAGATCGACGCCAACACCTGGGCTGCTAAGGCAGAATAAAGTATCTGTAAAGAAGGTAAAGGGAAGAAGAAGAAGACAACAGGAGAGAAAAGAAGAGATTTCAGAGGAGGGGAGAGAGAGGGAGAGGTCACACGACCATTGCTATGTACCAACCGTCACCATAAACAACTCAATCAAATTTCATTCTCAAATCTGAAAATTAAATGACAATTACAAGAGTATTTAAAGATAAAATAAAGAGACTCCTAATCCAAATAATCTTAATCATTAACTAAAACTAAAACGGGACTCTATCTCTTTTAATGCTTAGCCGACTAAAACTAAAACAAAAATTACAAGATAAACCCAATGAATAAATCTAAAATAAATAAATAATTAAATATCCTATTAAACCCCAAAACCCTATTGGACCTGGTTCATCTTCACAAGGATTACCCAACAGGTTTGGGCCAGTCCAAGGAATTGCTCCTGCATCACTTTGGGTACTGCCTAGTTATATTTCCTATTAGTGCATAGTGATTACGAAGAGGTGGAAAACTGGAAGATGTGGATGTGTTGGGAGTATTTATATATTTGAGCTTCTATAGAAGGTGCACTCCCTTTCTGCACCTTTTCTGTGCAATTTTTTGTTTCCTTGCTCAGGTAGATGTCCTCCATCTAAGGCAGTCACATCTCCTTTTAAATCTTCTAAAGAGGGCTAAAGAGAAAAAGAAGTAGAATTGATACAGCGTTTGGCAAGGTTTGGTTCGACATGGCAAAGTGTAATTCACATTCAATGGGCTGAATCAGGTTTACCATAAAAAGTCGTTTATTTTGGAACTTGATATTGAACGAAATTATCTGTGGAAAGCTGAAGTATTATTACCAAGTGCTTCTGTTCAGAATTGGTTGCTTTTGCAGTTTTTTGGCATTTGTCTTGATCGTGTTTTCTCTCATGCATAATGTTAGGTCTTTTATGCTACTGCTCTCTGCATCTACTGATTGAAGTTTTTATGTTGTGTACTTGTAGTTTGCTTGAAGTTCTTTCCTCTCCCCCACCTTTTTTATTGTCTGACTGCTGTGTTTATTGCTGTTTTTGCAGGGTTGATCGAAACAAATATCAGATTCAGATTCCCTTGCCCCCAAAGATCGATCCAAGTGTAACCATGATGACAGTGGAAGAGAAGCCAGATGTTACATACAATGATGTTGGTGGATGCAAGGAGCAGATTGAAAAGATGAGAGAAGTATGTGATACTTATCATGTTTTATTCTAGTATGACTCAGGCATTGGTTCTAGGTGTTAGAATTCGCCAAGATCCTATAGCTGTTGAGGTTCTACCCTTGACACTCATTTTTTTATTTCATCTGAATTTCTTTCTTAAGGTTGTGGAGCTGCCGATGCTTCATCCCGAGAAATTCGTGAAACTTGGCATTGATCCTCCTAAAGGTGTTCTTTGCTATGGTCCTCCTGGGACAGGCAAAACACTCCTGGCTAGAGCTGTAGCGAACAGAACCGATGCTTGCTTCATCCGTGTAATTGGAAGTGAGCTTGTCCAGAAATACGTTGGTGAGGGGGCTCGCATGGTTCGAGAGCTTTTCCAGGTGAGAAACTGTTGCATGTTTTCACTATTTACAGTTCACATTTCTCTCGTACTGTTTAGTTGTTCTTGTCCGAACAGAAGTGTCTGCAATTTCCTACCTTGTTGGTCCTTAAAGTATTGTCTGACATATTTAAGTAACATGTTAATAGATGGCCCGTTCAAAGAAGGCTTGTATCGTCTTTTTCGATGAAGTGGATGCCATTGGAGGTGCACGTTTTGATGATGGTGTGGGTGGAGACAACGAGGTTCAGAGGACCATGCTTGAAATTGTGAATCAGCTTGATGGATTTGATGCTCGAGGGAACATCAAAGTTCTAATGGCGACAAATAGGTCTTTTGTCTATTTATACTTACTTTTATTCGTCATATATACGTCATCCTGAAGTTGATCAGCATGCCATGTTTTTATTTTTAACTACTTGGAACGGTGATATAAAAATTCTGACCATTGGATGTTTAGGAAATGATGTGGATTGTCCATATAAAATTTCAGGCTGAGATTCAATGTATCCTCTCATATGTAGGCATATTCTCCCATGTATGTGCATGGCCCCCCATTGTAGTCCTTTTGTAATCTCCAATACCATGTTTTGCCACTTGGATAATTTGGATTGGGCTGAAACTTGACAAGTGAGCGGAGGACCTTAGGGTCAACCTGTACACAAAAATTCAGCCCCACCTGAAATGCCACATGGCAGTTACTGGTGGGCATGCTTTTCTATTTAATGGTGAGGGCATATGTATAGGTATTGGAGGGGGGGGTTGTCTAGCATGTTTAGAGGGTCTACTCTAGACTGGCACTAATATCTACCATGGATAGAGCTGAAATTTAGTTTACGGGGTAAACCCCAATGTCTCCTGCTCATATATGTGGAGTTTCAGTCCAGACAGTTGGTCAACTGGAAAAATAGAGTTTTAGAAATCCACTGAAGAAATGGACAAATAGAATACAATATATGCAAATACATGGTGAGGTATATGATTGAATACGAGTCTAGAATTTAATATGGCCAGTGTAGACTATTTTTTAGATATCTGTACAGTCAAGTTTGCTGCATTGCCCTTCCACGTGGCAAGACTTGGTGCCGGTCTGGAATAACTTTTGCCTATATTTTACGACTGACAACTTGTACTTTTCTGTTGTGCACTATATTAAATTCATTATTGTACATCTATGGTTTTATATACAACTCTGGCTGCACTTTTATTTGGAGTACATTTCATGAAGGGCCCTGCATGTGCTTTGTCTATAATGGTTAGAAAAACCTGATAACATTGAGCTAGAATCATGTCAATCTGAGTCTGCGGATCACCTGAAAATGGCCTTAAAAAGTTTATTTCAGTGCAGTCAAGTATTCACCAAGGGAATTGCTTCTCCCGTCCAGGATCCCTGGTGCTTGCAGCAAGGACTGGGTAGGTGCCAAAAGATTGTGTAATGGTGCCTGTGTCCCTTTCAACAGTCACTTAAACCATTTAGTCAAGGGGTTGTTTTCGAGTCTTAATATAGGTTGAGCATGGTTTCAAGAAAAGAAAGGGTTATCAACAATAGGAGAATTGGTGCTTGGATGTTAGGCATTGCCATTGTTCTTGCTCTGGCTTGTTTATTTGCTTTCCCTTTTTTGTGTCCTTGCATATCAGTTTCACTGATGATTTTTATTTAATATTTTCAGACCTGACACCCTAGATCCAGCACTTCTACGTCCTGGTCGGCTTGATCGTAAGGTAGAGTTTGGGCTACCTGATTTGGAGAGTAGGACACAGATTTTCAAGATTCACACACGGACAATGAATTGTGAAAGAGATATTCGGTTTGAGCTTCTCGCTCGTCTTTGCCCCAACTCTACCGGTAAGCAAAGCTACTTGACAATACTATATAATTCTTTGTGATATTGCTTTTTGACTTTTATTGGTGTTTAACCATTGTTAATCTCAGTGATGTGGTTGGATAACTACATAACCAATTGATGACTCTTTTGTTAATTGAGCTAGCCTTTGGTATTGATCTTTGGGTGTGTGCACATAAATATTCACCCTCCAAAAAGATCGATACCAAAGGCTATCTAAAAGGAAAAGGCCATATTATCTTGAAATTGTGAGTTTTTGTAATTTATCATATAGAACTCTGCCATGGAAATGCATTGTAGCACATTTCTGACGCTTGCTGATTGGGGAGTACTTACTGTTCACGATTTCGCATCAGGTGCTGACATAAGGAGTGTCTGTACTGAGGCGGGGATGTTTGCCATTCGGGCACGAAGGAAGACAGTAACTGAGAAAGACTTTCTTGATGCTGTGAACAAGGTCATCAAGGGCTATCAGAAGTTCAGTGCTACACCCAAGTATATGGTGTACAACTGATGAAGCTGTTAACGAGTGCATTTTCATAAATGGGAAATTTTTGTATGCCCATTGTTGGCGGAGTCATTTGCTTCCCTGCGACACTGCTGTTTCAATTGTTAAATGATGCAAACACTGGAAAGTGCCACCAGGGTAGTCTCTTCTCATGTGTCGGCTCATGGCTAATGGTATTGTGAGTTATTTCAGTATCAGTGGAATTGGCTATTCTGTGCTTTGTTTTGGACGATTGTTGCCCACCATTCTATTGTTGTGTTCTTATAATTGATTTTACTTTACAAAAAGGTAATGTTAGGTCCCAATTGCTCATTTGCTTTTATTCAGTAGAAATGAGATTTACATTTCCAACAGGACTTAGTTTTGCTTCACCCATTCTATACTGTTGATGTGTTCATGTGATAGGATTCCTGTGTCACAATTAACTCCCACCCTCCCATGGTACAGGGTCAAAAGTATACCTCCCCATGCCAATCTGACCAAGGCTTTGACGGTTGGCTTGTTTGGGTCTTGCAGGGTGGTTGTGCGTGAGTGACTGTGGAGACGCTTCTCTCTCTCTCTCTGTCTCACTATAGATATTCCTGAACCCTCACCATTATCACTAACCTTTGATAAAACTCAAAATCACTTAATGGAATTTTGTAGATGGTAACCATGCCAAGCAGATTGATCAGGCAAGACTCATTCGTCTTCTGTTTCTTTGGAACCCTTGGACTGTCATTGCATTTTGGATTTCAGTTCTATTTGATAACCATTTCCCCCTACCACCGATTAAAGGATTTAATCAAAACCGAAACGAGGGACAAATTCCCCTCGATTTCGATAGGAAACTCTAACTCCATTTGAAAACCCTTAAATTAAAAATCGAATAAAAAGCCAACGAAATTCCATATTCTACAATATGGTTTCCCATAAACCACCTCTCCAGCATGGAAATTCAAGCCTCAAAAAACTCAAACAAAGTTAACTGCAAGAAACTTCAATTCTGAAGACTCAAGTGATAAAAAATAAAATAAAATAAGGGAATTTTCTAACGAATGTACGAGATTAACATGGGAGAGGTTCCAATGTTCGAGGCATATCAACGAAGGGTGAGAAACGAGTAATTTCCAAAGGAGAAACGACAACCATAAACGATTTCAAAGATAATGAGACAAATTTGCAAAGACGAAATTTAGCGGTTGAAGGATTAGAGGATCTGTGTGACCAGTTCCAAGCCTCCAACTGCCTGTGTGTCAGGGGGAATATACCAAGCTTGCTACTTGGTCACGACCCAAAAGTTCTTAGAAGATTCCCACTCAACCAAACAATATGGGATGGAATGCTATGACTCTCTCATTTCCTTTCCCTTTTTCTGTCCTACTATCCAATCTCATCGCATTTGAGACTCAGTTCCCTAAGTTTTTTTCATTCCATACGTCCCTACAAACAAATGGGGCCGGGGCCGCAGGACTAAGGATTCTCTCATTCTTCCATACCCCCAACCAAACAGTTTCCTTCCCTTTCATTGGTGCGGTTTCCATTCTTGATATGGTAGAAAACCTCTGCAAATAACGGTACAGATTTCTTTTGGACTTTGGATGGCCATCTTTGTCTACCTGCACTTCGAATTGTACCTTATAAAACAAACGATGTGGCTAATTTGATTGCCCTAAAATGTTTGTGGAATAGATTAGAATATCCCTGTCTTAATTTCAACTATATTCCACAGAAGAATGATCCTTGTGTTGGAATTATGTCCATTAAACTCGAATTATTAATTAATTGAATTAATTTGATCATTATTTTATGTGACATATAATTAATGGAATATGGTTGTTTTTAGGTTTTTATATAAAACGTTCTTGACTAGGGATTTGATTAAACACCCTATTCAAATGGTAGTCGAATTATGTGCTTCTAGGAATTGTGATTCCAGGGGCACAGATGTGAATACATATATTGTATGTGTATTAAACTAAATCACGTGAGAGTCTCATATGTATTACTGCCAACAGTTGAGGAACGACATTCCCTATTATAGAATTTAATTGGCCCTTTGAACAAAGAGATCTTTGTCATTGTGGTAACATATCACAAGTTTTGATGCATCATTGGTTGTTGCCCCTGAGACTACATACTAGTGTATAGCATTTGTGGTGTCGTATCATAAACAAAAGAAATGCTAAACACGGAATCCATTGCCCTTAATTGAGGAATATCGAGGAGAGAGTGTTTATGCATGATTGGACATAAATTTAGATCCAATGTAATATTTTGTTAATGTTTACAAAGTTATTTTGTGCAATATTATTTATTAATATTATTAGGCCAAAGGTTATGTGCCCAGTCATACACATAATCGTGAGATGAAGACCAACATGGGTCAAAATGACCAAACCCTCTTATTTGAAGAATCATGTATAGATTGGGTATCGTGCATGAATCCCCTCCCCATATTATTATTTGAGAATTGTATTCAAAATGTGTTTTAATCTGATCACGATCACAGAAATTTCGGTGTGGATATATACAATGAATTGGAGTTTGACAACAATTAAATTACATGTCCTATAATTCATTATGTTATATTATTTGATAGAAGATCTAATTGGGAATATCTACATTTTTAGGAAGTAAATGAATTAAATTATCTTTTACAAAAAATAAATAAATAAATCATCTAACATAATTATCTCATAATATCTTTAAGATAATTATGTTAGATAAATATCTTTTTTTAAGTCTACCTCTTCCCTCCTTTTAAGTAGCATATTTGAAAATAAAAAAATTGCCAATGAGATGGACACATGGTAGATAGGGATTGAGAGTCCTAATTGTAGACAGTCTAGATTGAGAATCCTAATTGCACATAATCTAGATAACCCATAAAGTGGGATTTATATAAACATTTATATAAACAAGAGAAGGGGAGGGAGACATTGAAGATTTTGGCAACGTTTTGTGAAACTTTAGAAAATAGAGATTTTGTGTGATAGTCTTAGCGTTATCGATCCATTCAAGAGTTGAAGAGATTGATTCCTTCCGTTGCTCAAGTGAGTAAAAGTTATTACAAAAGAGAAGAACTATAATTGCATTAGTGGTTTGTGTACAATGAATTTAAATACAAGAAATATCCGGTCCATTCTTTTCTCAGTGTTATAGGTTTCTAGCAACAGCTTGTGTTTTTCCGTTTTCAATGTGTATTTGTTTTTCAACAACAAAATCAGCCTTATCCTAACTTAATGACGTCGACAACATAGATCCAAATAAAACAAAGTAGGTAAACAATAATAAACTCAGCCTTATCCCAACTTAATGGGATCTGCTACATGGATCTAAACAAAACAAAGTAGAGAAAACTGAGTTCTAGCCAAAACAAGAAAGAAGAGGTGGGAAAAGAGGGACAGGGATAGAGATGAAAGATGAAAAATGAAAAAATGACAAATGGAAGATGGAAAATTAATAAAAGAAAAACGGATGAAAAGTGAAAGATGAAAGATAGTAAAAAAAAAGAGGCACAATCCCGCACATCAGGAGATTCTCAGCCAAATAGGGACTGCTACATGTATCCAGTAGATCTTCTACGGCCTGACAGGTAGCAGCCATCATCTTGCCCTATATTGTGAGAGCGACGTGTGGCGACAGAGGAATCTAACGGACATTTTTTAAAGGATTCAAATTTCCTTTATGGAAGACGGTTAGATGGAATAAAACAAACCATTTAAACCGATCATATCCAAATGTAAAAAGCAAAACCAAGACCCTATTTTCACAACCCATCGTTTCACGAAACCCTAAACTTGTTCTGCCCCCATCGTTTTCTTCCTATCAAACATTGAACCATCATTCCATTCACGATGAACTGAGGATAGATTTGAGTACATACATGGTATGCGTATTGAACTAAATCATGTGAGAGCCTCACATGTGTTACTGCCAACAGTTAAGGAACGACATTCCCCTATTGTAGAATTTAGCTGGCTCTTTGAACGGAGAGATCCTTGTTGTTGCGGTAACACATCACAAGTTTTGATGCATCATTGGTGATGTCCCTCAGACTACATAACAGTGTACTGCATTTGATGTGTTGTATCGTGAACGAAAGAAATGCTCAACACGAAATCCATTGCCCTTAATTAGGGACTATCGATGAGAGAGAGTTTATGCATGATTGGACATAAATTTAGATCTAGAGTAAAGTTTTGTACATATTTACAAGTTATTTTGTGCAATATTATTTATTAACATTATTAGGACAAAGGTATGTGTACGGTCAAACACATAATTGTGAGATGAAGACCAATGTGGGTTTGTATTCAAAATTTGTTTTAGTTCGATCACAATCACAAACATCTGGGAATGGATATATACAATGAATTGGAGTTTGACAATAATTAAATTACATGACCTATTGTTCACTATGTTATATTATTTGATAGAGGAGTTGATTTGCAATTAAAGATTAATTGCTACATTTTTAGGGAGTAAATGGTATTAAATAAATATGCAGTAATGAAATAAATATGCAAGTGAAAACTTGAAAGAGGTCAGCGGAAATAAAACTTGTGTGTGCTTAGCAAAGCCGCATGCCCTTAATTTGGGCGGTCGTGGCACTCGGAGGGGTAACCTCGGCGGTCTACCGCTTTTGCAGTGTAGCCTCATTGCTTGAAGGCGGTGAGCCGGCCAATATTTGAAGATAAAAGATAAAATCTTGAATTTTATATTACTTGGAGAATTTGAATTACACTCTTGATATACAGGACTCTTGAAGAAAGCTTGAAGATAACTATTCACTTACGGGTTTACTTGAAGGAAACTTGAAGCCTGAGATAAAGGCTTAAACTTGCAGTTACAGACTTGACGAACACTTGATGAAACTTAGTTACAGCTTGAAGAACACTTGATGAAATAAACTTGGAGTTACACTTGAAGAAATAAAATTAAAAATACTTGAAGTAACTTGGTGTAAGAACTTTGAAGAGCTGAGCTACAGCAGTGCTGCGTGCTTTCTTTTTTCTCTTCAGAGATTCTCCTCCTTCTCTATGGAGAAGAAGAGGGGTCTTATAGAGCTTTGAGGCTTTGATCGCTTTACTTTTCCACCGAAAGCAAACCTTATCTTGAAGGCATCTTTGGTAGAGCGTAGAAGCATGTGGGCGTGGGCCCGAGTCTTGACTTTGGAGGCGAGGCGCCAAAGCGTTTTGGTCCGTAGTGCTACAAGAAAAAGTCAATTTTACTATTCACCACTTTGTTGGTAGAACTTGGAATCTTTGAAAAAAGCTTCAAAATCGCACCGAGGCATTCCACGGTCGAAACACTGTTTTCCTCATTGGTTTGGTTTAGATGGTTCACTCGTATTTGAATGGGCCAGTGGTGGCTTGACTATCTAGGACCAGAGATAGTGACGGGACACGACTTTTGATACAGCCACGTGTCATTTGTCGAGCCATTTTTATGATGTCGTCATGGTCGACGATTCTCCAATATCGGGGTTTGGAGACTAACCCATGGGCTTAAAGGCCCACTCTTTTTGATGTTTGGCTTACGGACCTTCCGTGGACCTTGTTGAAGAGAATCATATGATGAGGTCCAGCCCATCATTTGGATCTTGGGCATATTGACCTTCATGGAGGTGGGGGTCAATGGACCCAACACTTGAACTGGTTTCTTCTTTTTCTTCTTGAAGATCGAGGGCAGCCACGTGGCCTCGATCTCGCCTTGTTTGGCTTTTAGCTTGAGGCGTCTTCATCATTCATCGGATTTGTCCGATCCTTCCGTGAGGGCCGCTTGAGTTTTGGCTTTTGTGAGGGATTGAGTAAGGGCCTCGTGGGTACATCTTCTCGGATCACACTTGTCCCACCACTTGACTCGAAGTTTCTTTGTAGAAAAGGGGTAGAGCAATCGGGGCCTTCGGATTGTCCAATTGCATACTCCCAATAAACGATCCAAGCCGACGGCAATGGATGAAGAACCTCGGGAGATCCTGGTTGTTCAGAATTTGTTCGGTGTCTGGCAATAAATGCTTAAAGCATCGAACACTTGATCCGCAAAATGTCACTAATTGGCCCAAAGGCGGCCCACCAACGAGGGAACCAATTTGGAATTGGGCCGAGAACTTGAAGTCGAAACAAAAGAACCGGGAATGTTGGTTCTTGCTATTTTGAAACAGAAAGCATGGTGCCAAGCATCCATGTAGTCAAAATAGTGGTATTCCTGGGCTGGTAGTTTTGAGAGAACCTCTTTGTAGAGAGGGGATGTGTACCCCAATCTTTTGAACCGATAATTTGTAAAATGGTTATCAAGTATGGGTAACCGGACTAGGATCAATTTTGTCGAATTTTGTTTGATACGTATAGAATCCGTATCAACTAGGATGAACTCATAGAATTCTTGACTTTTTGAACTATTTGGGGAATAGAAATCCCAACCTTGGAAAAAGCCCTTCTTGCTACTTCCACAAAGCGTGTTGCAGCCTTTAGTGAACTGGTCATCAAGGGCAAAAATGTCTTGATGGGCTTGTTTGAGGATATATCGACTCTTGGGTAAGTTTTGGGAAGAAACTGGTTTGTTGTTGTGGAGGAGCTTGGTCTAGAGAGTGTTGAGATGACCTGTGTTAGGAACTATTTGAGTGGACGACTAGCCACGACTTGGGTGAAGGGAACACTTTCAACTACTGTTTTGGAAGGGGACATTTTGATTAGTTGATTTGAAGAAGTAGGTTTGGCATAGGAACCCTTTGATTTTATGCTTGGTTTGGGGGCTCCTTTGGAGCCATGATAATAGAAATCGTTTTAGGACCCCCAAGAATTCACGGTCAAGAAATCAGAATAGAATTCATTTCTCCTTTTATGTAAGTTATGTCAAAATCAAAACTCGATAAAAGGGCTTGCCATCTTGCAAAAATCTGTTTTGAAGCAATATTTTGAACATCATTTTTCAAAACTTGTTTTTCCGACCGCAATCAACTCTTACTAAAAATTTCTTGTTTAGAAGATCGCTTGAAATTTTTGGATGCAAAGAACTACCGAAAGGATTTCTTTTTAATGGTACTATAATTTTGTATTTGGGTTCCAAACTCTGAAGCAAACTGGACTAATTGTTCTTTATCATCTTGGACTTGTTTAAGGATACCTCCGTACCCAAGTTCGAGGCATCAGCCTCAACTATCTTGAAAAGTGCGGATCTGCAAGTTTTAGACAAGGGATTTCCTTGACTAATTTTTTAATATCTTGAACTCGCTTTTGTATGGTTTGAAGTCCATGGGCTTGGTTTTTTCTTGAGCCTAGAGTAAAGATCTTTACATAATTGGCTAATTTGAGGGATGAAATCTCGACGTAATTTAGGCTTCCTAGGAACCTCTGTAATTGTTTTTTGTCTAGGATTTGATCAGTGGAATTTATCTCGCAAAAGCTATAGATCTTTCTATAGGGATGACTTGGTTTTGGTAAATGTAATGCCCTAAGAATCTAACCTTGGTTTGGAATAACTCCATCTTTTCTGGGAAAGAACTAAACCACTGCTTTTTTTCATGGTGTGGAAGAAACTCCTAAGATGTTTGAAGTGTTGTTCAATGGATTTGGAAAAGACTAGAACATCATCAATATAGACTATTATGAATCGGCCGTATGGGGTTTAGGATGTCGTTCATAATGTTTTGGAATTCACTAGGGGCATTTTTAAACCAAAGGGCATTACGTTCCATTCATAATGCCCAAATGGTGTGGTGAAAGCCGTTTTGTAACGGTCTTCTTTGTGGATTTGGATTTGCCAATATCCGATTTGAGGTCAAACTTTGAGAAGATTGTGGCTTGGTAAAGTCTTTGAAGTAATTCTTTTTATTTGGTATAGGATATCTAATCCATTGTAATGCTTCATTTAGAGGTTTGTAGTTTATGACAAGTCCGGGTGTTCCTCTTTCTATTTCAGCGTTTTTATTAACGTAGAAAGCCGCATGACTCCAAGGTGACTTGCTTACCGATTAGATTTTTATTAAGGAGGTCTTGAATTTCTTTTTACAAACTTCTTGTAGTTCTTGGGTCATTTGAATAGGTCCGGCTTTTGTAGGGATATCCTTATCTCGAAAAGCTTGGTTCATAGGGAAGATGAACAATGTGCCTATGTCGTGCCAAAAGGCATCAGAAACTCAACGAGTTCCTTCTCAATTTGGGCCTTGGTATTAGAAATTTGTTTTTGAACCGTTCTTTCTTGGAGTTTTTGTTCAATAGTCCTATGGTTGACTTCTTGTTTTAGATATTGTAGATGTTTTTGTTTACTTTGAATTTGACTTATAGTTGTCGCTTTCTGAAATGGCTCTTGTTTTGAGCGGTCTATTTCTTTTGTTTCGCTTGTTCAAAGAACTGAAATGGACTTGTTTACCTAGGATAGTTGTTGTAATTCCTTGATCCGAAAACAATGAAAGGTTTTATGAGTTCTAGGAAAGGTTGTCCTAGAATAACTTGAGTGTTAAGGTCTTTTACTAATATGAAAACTTGTTTTAAGCAAACTCCTTGGTTGAGATGTGAACGTCGATAATTTATAATTTACGTTTAGTCTTGAGCCATTTGCTCCTCGTTAATTTTGAGTTGTCTTTTCAAAATATTGGGTTGGGACTAACCCTTCTTGTATGCGCTTCATTTGTGCTCCTGAGTCAACCAGGGCTATAGTGTCGATCTTATGGGCTGATGATATGACAATAGTAATATTGACATACCATCGTTGGCATTTGACTTTGTTAATAATATCAACAAAATCTTCATTACTTGTTTGGTAAAGTTTGTATAATGTTGTCTTCTTCTTCTTCTAATTCGATTTTTTTTGAAACTTCTTTAAACTTGCTATATGTCTTTTATATTTTTTATTTCGAGTCTTTAGATCATTTGTAGTAGCTTCTAAACTGCAATTTTAACTTGATCCGGATTTCGAGAAGAAGTAGGAGTTTTGTCAAACTTCTTATAAATATTCTTTATGTTATAAGGGGTTGCCTTAGTTTGGGGTTTTGTTGATGAGACCATTGTAAGAGTTCTTGGGCATGTTGGAGGTATAAAGTCTTGGTATGTTTATCTTTGATTTGATCAACAAAGTTGAGAAATTCTTCCTGGTTTGTTAAAGGTTTTAAGTCTCGAACTTGATTGTATCATGTTTATAGATTTTGATGATTCTCAATCATCACAATTTTTGAGAAAACTCCTTGGCTACAATTACAAGGAGAAGCCTGCTCATCACTATCACTTGTTTGACTCAATTTGGTTTAACTCATTTTCTTGGGTTTGCTTCACTCTCGAATCGTTTTGACCCAAATCGGCTAAGAGTTGGATTTTGGTATCATCAGGCATTATGAGTGAGTTGATCTTTTTGCTAGTCTAAGATTTGGCTATGTGGCCTGGTTTTCGCATTGTAACAACCATCTTGGTGTTTTGAGTTGGTCTTGATTTTTGGAAAGTTCTTTTGTAAGGTCTCTTTCTTTGGGCTAGATTTATTTTCTAAATTTTTTATCCTGGTTCTTTTCTTGTCTTGTACTTACTTGAATATCTATTTTTCCTGTTATGCCTATGGCTTTTATGTTTCTTTTGAGCAGTGATTTTTGAATCGAAACCAAAGCGTTCACAGAATCCCCTAATTCTTGTTTGTAGGATTTTGATTCTTTTCTAATTTGTTTTCTAAGTTTGATATCTGTACATAGGGCTAATCCTTCCTTGTGTACTAGGCTTATGAGATCACCATAGGTGAGGGTTTGATAGGTATTTCCCCATTGTTTTCTTCTCTTAATTTTTGTTTGAGTTTTTCGAAAATAAACGGGTAACCAAGAAGGAATTTTTCTTTCCAACAGGGAGATTTGCATCTTCCTAGTCAGACCTTGGTCATGAATGTGTCTTTATACCATTTGAAATCGTGGTAATTTTTTACATTTGAGGTTTGATAATTGTTCGAAGACCTATCCTTGAGTCTTGTGGGATCTCCTAAAAAATACTTGGTTATACTAAAAATTAGAGTGTTTACTGACATCTTCAATCTGGTTGGTCTCCTATCATAATTGGTAGACCTTGTTCATTAGTTTGAATGGCATTTAGTATGGATTCTTTTTCATTGGGTGAGAACATTATCCCACCAACCTTTAAGTTGACCTGTAAACCCGAAATGATTATTTCGCTATGGCTTGATCGGTATGTTCTTGATCCGATGAGCATTGCTCACCATGGTCATTTCTTGGAGTTTGTTAGCCAGATTATAATCCGACATACCATCTATGTTCCATTCATATATGGTACCACTTTGGTAATTTGCTTGGGAAAATTCCCTTCTTTGTTCAATTTGAAGGTCTGGGTAAGTAGGTCTAGGATAATAATTATTGTTCATATATGGGCTAGTAATAGCATTTACTTGTTCCTGCTCCTCCTCATCACTGGATGATTCAGAGGAATCCATTTGTTGGATGTTCGCCACATTGGAAGCAGAGCTTCCTTGTGTTTCCTTTTGAGGTGTATCGGGACAATCAAATTTTGCAATCTTGTGGAAATTTGGCTTACTAGATCTCTGTTTTCTTGAGTATTTAAGTTTTTTAAACTCTTGTTCGAAATCGTGAAAGGTTTGAACAGAGTTGTTGTTGTTGTTGAGGAAGTACTAGCTTGATTTAGAGACGTTGGTTCAATAGGAGTGTCTTTTTGAACTAAGTTCTCTATTCTAATTAGTTGACTTCCTATGGTTTGTAAATACTTGGTTTGTGTAATTTGTTTGTTCAATAATTTTCTTGGACCCATCGTAAACACCTTCAATGGATCTAAAAGGTGTTGCCAAGATTTCGTGTTGTTAATTTTTAATTTAACATTTGAACCAGGAGGGTGTATTGTCTCTATGGTCTTGTCATCACCAATTTCCGGTGTGGTACACCTTCTTTTGCATTGATGTTTGAAAAGGGATAAGGAATGTTGTTATTACTTGTATAGATGTCTAAATATGTAAAGAACATAACATCTACCTTGATGGTTCTCATTTTGTCATACGAGGTTCTTGATTTCTTGTTGTTTCTCTTTCGGAAGTAGCTAAAAAACCATTCTCTTTTTTCAGCGTTCCTGGGTGAATTGAAATCTATTTCGAGTTTGGGTTTGTCTATCTCATAGTCTTCATCGTTATGACAAAGACAACTCTTGCTTCGTGTTGCATGTCGGTTTGAGTTGGTGATGGTTCATTTGAAGGAGAAGACTTGTTAGGATCCTGTTCATAAATTCCTTGGGTGACATTATGTTAATTTGAGTTTGTAATCCTAGAATATGTAAGGACCTTATTTGTTCTTGTAACCTTTGATTTTCTAAGTGGAGACTTGTTAGAGAACTAGAGGTTGAAGCTCTACTTGGGACTTGGCTGAGTTTTTCAAACTCTTCAGATTTGGTTTTATTTGTTTATCTTTCCTCTGGAATGTTATAGTAACCATTCCGTCCCGATCTTGGTTTATAGATTCAACGTCATCGTTGGGTTCAACAAGTGACTCGGGCAAGGTGCCTGGAGACACCATTTTGTTGGAAACTTAATGTCTTTCCAACTCCATGTTTTAGGGTGAATCTGTTCTTGAATGGACAAAGTCCGTTTCTATGAACGTGGTTTGTCCTTTGATAGTTCTTCTTAGAGCCTTGAGTCTTAAAGTTCTCATGGCCTTGTACTGGATTCTATGGATTATAGCAATTGGTATAGAACCTTGTTTCATCTTGTAACCACTTGTAAGGATGTTAACTTTTAAGGTATCCGGAAGATTTGCATCATTTAAGGATAAGTTTATGTCCGGGTAACAATTGAAATAAATCGGGCCTTTGTGAAGACTTGTTTCTATCATCCTAGAAGGAATCATCAAATTGCAGAACCTTTGATCCCCGAGAGCAAGCGGGAGGGCTACGTTGAGCCCTTCCCTGTGCGGGTTTGATGGCTACTTGTATAAGTCCTATATGGATATAATTAAAATCCTTTTTTAACTTGTTAAGATTTGAAGGGTCTAAGAGTTGGATCTCTTCCATATCCTGGAGAGTAATTGATAGTTTGTTCTACGGTCTTGATAGTTTCGGTGAAACTATACCATTCTTGTTTGTAAACTTCTTTGGTTGGGACCTTAGGTAAGGTCCAGTTTTGAAGGGACTGATCAAGGTCACTTGTTAGAACTTCATTACTAATTATTTGACTTGGCGAACTGAAGTCGCCGACTAGTCTCGAAGACATGGTTCTACTAAGTCTACTCATAGTTATGGAACATATCCCCCTAACTAAGGTATACTTCCATCCACCAAAGGGTGAAGGAGATCTTAGTTGCTAATTAATCGCAATCGGGTCTTACCTTTTGCCCAACGGCCCTAAAAGCCAACTAATACTGCAACGCAACTCCCGGAGGGATCTTCGGAAAGTAAAATAGAAAAGGAGAGAAGATCTTAGAACTAAGGGTAGCCTAAATTTGCTTGACCTCTTTCAAGTTTTCACTTGCATATTTATTTCACTACTGCATATTTCATTACTGCATATTCTATTTAGGCTACCCTTAGTTCTAAGATCTTCTCTCCTTTTCTATTTTACTTTCCGGCAGTCCTCCGGGAGTTGCGTTGCAGTATTAGTTGGCTTTTAGGGCCGTTGGGCAAAAGGTAAGACCCGATTGGTTAATTAGCAACTAAGATCTCCTTCACCCTTTGGTGGATGGAAGTATACCTTAGTTAGGGGATATGTTCCGATAACTATGAGTAGACTTAGTAGAACCATGTCTTGAGACTAGTCGGCGACTTCAGTTCGCCAAGTCAAATAATTAGTAATGAAGTTCTAACAAGTGACCTTGATCAGTCCCTTTAAACTGGACCTTACCTAAGGTCCCAACCAAAGAAGTTTACAAACAAGAATGGTATAGTTTCACCGAAACTATCAAGACCGTAGAACAAACTATCAATTACTCTCCGGATATGGAAGAGATCCAACTCTTAGACCCTTCAAATCTTAACAAGTTAAAAAGGATTTTAATTATATCCATATAGGACTTATACAAGTAGCCATCAAACCCTCGCACAGGAAGGGCTCAACGTAGCCCTCCCGCTTGCTCTCGGGGATCAAAGGTTCTGCAATTTGATGATTCCCTTCTAGGGATGATAGAAACAAGTCTTCACAAAGGCCCAGCTTTATTTCAATTGTTACCCGACATAAACTTATCCTTAAATGATGCAAATCTTCCTGGATACCTTAAAAGTTAACATCCTTACAAGTGGTTACAAGATGAAACAAGGTTCTATACCAATTGCTATAATCCATAGAATCCAAGACAAGGCCATGAGAACTTTAAGACCCAAGGCTCTAAGAAGAACTATCAAAGGACAAACCACGTTCATAGAAACGGACTTTGTCCATTCAAGAACAATTCACCCTAAAACAAAGGAGTCTGGAAAGACATTAAGTTTTCGACAAAATGGTGTCTCCAGCACCTTGCCCGAGTCACTTGTTGAACCCAACAGTGACGTTGAATCTATAAACCAAGATCGGGACGGAATGGTTACTATAACATTCCAAGAGGAAAGATAAACAAATAAAACCAAATCTGAAGAGTTTGAAAACTCAGCCAAGTCCCAAGTAGAGCTTCAACCTCTAGTTCTCTAACAAGTCTCCACTTAGAAAATCAAAGGTTACAAGAACAAATAAGGTCCTTACATATTCTAGAATTACAAACTCAAATTAACAATAATGTCACCCAAGGAATTTATGAATGCGATCTAACAAGTCTTCTCCTTCAAATGAACCAACTTCACCAACTCAAACCGACATGCAACACGAAGCAAGAGTTGTTGTCATAATAAAGAGAAGACTATGAGATAGACAAACCCAAACTCGAATAGATTTCAATTCACCCAGAACGCTGAAAAAGAGAATGGTTTTTTAGCTACTTCTCGAAAGAAAAACAACAAGAAATCAAGAACCTCTGGTATGACAAAATGAGAACCATCAAGGTAGATGTTATGTTCTTTACATATTTAGACATCTATACAAGTAATAACAACATTCCTTATCCCTTTTCAAACATCAATGCCACAAGAAGGTGTACCACACCGGAAATTGGCTGATGACAAGACCATAGAGACAATACACCCTCCTGGTTCAAATGTTAAATTAAAAATTAACAACACGTAAATCTTGGCAACACCTTTTAGATCCATTGAAGGTGTTTCGATGGGTCCAAGAAAATTATTGAACAAACAAATTACACAAACCAAAGATTTACAAACCATAGGAAGTCAACTAATTAGAATAGAGAACTTAGTTCAAAAAGACACTCCTATTGAACCAACGCCTCTAAATCAAGCTAGTACTTCCTCAACAACAACAACAACTCTGTTCAAACCTTTCACGATTTGAACAAGAGTTTAAAAAACTTAAATACTCAAGAAAACAGAGATCTAGTAAGCCAAATTTCCACAAGATTGCAAAATTTGATTGTCCCCGATACACCTCAAAAGGAAACACAAGGAAGCTCGCTTCCAATGTGGCGAACATCCAACAAATGGATTCCTCTCGAATCATCCAGGTGATGAGGAGGAGCAGAACAAGTAAATGCTATTACTAGCCCATATATGAACAATAATTATTATCCTAGACCTACTTACCTGCACCTTCAAATTGAACAAAGAAGGAATTTTCCCAAGCAAATTACCAAAGTGGTACCATATATGAATGGAACATAGATGGTATGTCGGATTATAATCTGGCTAACAAACTCCAAGAAATGACCATGGTGAGCAATGCTCATCGGATCAAGAACATACCGATCAAGTACAGCGTAAATAATCATTTCGGGTTTTAAGTCAACTTAAAGGTTGGTGGGATAATGTTCTCACCCAACCGAAAAAGAATCCATACTAAATGCCATTCAAACTAATGAACAAGGTCTACCAATTATGATAGGAGACCAACCTTGAAGATCTGTAAACACTCTAATTTTTAGTATAACCAAGTATTTTTTAGGAGATCCCACAAGACTCAAGGATAGGTCTTCCGAACAATTATCAAACCTCAAATGTAAAAAATTACACGATTTCAAATGGTATAAAGACACATTCATGACCAAGGTCCCGACTAGGGAAGATGCAAATCTCCCCGTTGGAAAGAAAAATTCCTACTGGGTTACCTATTTATTTTCGAAAAACTCAAACAAAAATTAAGAGAAGAAAACAATGGGGAAATACCCTATCAAACCCTCACCTATGGTGATCTCATAAGCCTAGTACACAAGGAAGGATTAGCCCTATGTGAGATATCAAACTTAGAAAACAAATTAGAAAAGAATCAAAATCCTACAAACAAGAATTAGGGGATTCGTGAATGTTTGGTTTCGATTCAAAAATCACTGCTCAAAAGAAACATAAAGCCATAGGCATAACAGAAAAATAGATATTCAAGTAAGTACAAGACAAGAAAAGAACCAGATAAAAATTTAGAAAATAAATCTAGCCCAAAGAAACAGAGACCTTACAAAAGAACTTTCCAAAATCAAGACCAACTCAAAACACCAAGACGGTTTGTTACAACTGTGGAAAACCAGGCCACATAGCCAAATACGTAGACTAGCAAGCAAAAAGATCAACTCACTCATAATGCCTGATGATACCAAAATCCAACTCTTAGCCGATTTGGGTCAAAACAGATTCCGAGAGTGAAACGAGAAACCCAAGAAAATGAGTTAAACCAAATTGAGTCAAACAGTGATAGTGATGAAAGCTTCTCCTTGTAATTGTAGCCAAGGAGTTTTCTCAGCAAAAATTGTGATGATTCGTAATCATCAAAATCTATAAACATGATACAATCAAGTTAGGACTTAAAACCTTTAACAAACGGAAGAATTTCTCAACTTTGTTGATCAAATCAAAGATAAACATACCAAGACTTTATACCTCCAACATGCCCAAGAACTCTTACAAAAGTCTCATCAACAAAACCCCAAACTAAGGCAACCCTTATAACATAAAGAATATTTATAAGAAGTTTGACAAAACTCCTACTTCTTCTCGAAATCCAGATCAAGTTAAAATTGCCGTTTAGAAGCTACTACAAATGATCTAAAGACCGAAATAAAAATATAAAAAGCGATATAGCAAGTTTAAAGAAGTTTCAAAGAAAAATCGAATTAGAAGAAGAAGAAGACAACAAGATACAAACTTTACCAAACAAGAATGAAGATTTTGTTGATATTATTAACAAAGTCAAATGCCAACAGATGGTATGTCAATATTACTATTGTCATATCATCAGCCCATAAGATCGCACTATAGCCCTGGTTGACTCAGAGCACAAATGAATCGCATACAAGAAGGGTTAGTCCCAACCCAATATTTTGAAAAGACAACTCAAAAATTAACAGGAGCAAATGGCTCAAGACTAAACGTAAATTATAAATTATCGACGTTCACATCTCGCAACCAAGGAGTTTGCTTAAAACAAGTTTTCATATTAGTAAAAGACCTTAACATCGAAGTTATTCTAGGACAACCTTTCCTAGAACTCATAAAACCTTTCACCTTTCGGATCAAGGAATTACAACAACTATCCTAGGTAAACAAGTCCATTTCGTTCTTTGAACAAGCCGGAACAAAAGAAATAGACCTGCTCAAAACAGGCCATTTCAGAAGCGCATAACTATAAGTCAAATTCAAAGTAAACAAAAACATCTACAATATCTAAAACAAGAAGTCAACCATAGGACTATTGAACAAAAACTCCAAGAAAGAACGGTTCAAAAACAAATTTCTAATACCAAGGCCCAAATTGAGAAGGAACTCGCTCGGAGTTTCCGATGCCTTTTGGCATGAACATAGGCACATTGTTCATCTTCCCTATGAACCAAGCTTTTGATAAGGATATCCCTACAAAAGCCGACCTATTCAAATGACCCAAGAACTACAAGAAGTTTGTAAAAAGAAATTCAAGACCTCCTTAATAAAAATCTAATCAGAAAAAGCAAGTCACCTTGAGTCAGTATGCTTTCTACGTTAATAAAACGCTCGAAATAGAAAGAGGAACACCTGGACTTGTCATAAACTACAAACCTCTAAATGAAGCATTACAATGGATTAGATATCCTATACCAAATAAAAAGAATTACTTCAAAGACTTTACCAAGCCACAATCTTCTCAAAGTTTGACCTCAAATCTGGATATTGGCAAATCCAAATCCACAAAGAAGACCGTTACAAAACGGCTTTCACCACACCATTTGGGCATTATGAATGGAACGTAATGCCCTTTGGTTTAAAAATGCCCCTAGTGAATTCCAAAACATTATGAACGACATCCTAAACCCATACGGCCAGTTCATAATAGTCTATATTGATGATGTTCTAGTCTTTTCCAAATCCATTGAACAACACTTCAAACATCTTAGGAGTTTCTTCCACACCATGAAAAAGTGGTTTAGTTCTTTCCCGTAAAAGATGGAGTTATTCCAAACCAAGGTTAGATTCTTAGGGCATTACATTTACCAAAACCAAGTCATCCCTATAGAAAGATCTATAGCTTTTGCGGATAAATTTCCGATCAAATCCTAGACAAAAACAATTACAGAGGTTCCTAGGAAGCCTAAATTACGTCAGTAGATTTCATCCCTCAAATTAGCCAATTATGTAAAGATCTTTACTCTAGGCTCAAGAAAAACCAAGCCCATGGACTTCAAACCATACAAAAGCAGTTCAAGATATTAAAAAATTAGTCAAGGAAATCCCTTGTCTAAAACTTGCATGCAGATCTGCACTTTTCAAGATAGTTGAGATCGATGCCTCGAACTTGGGCACGGAGGTATCCTTAAACAAGTCCAAGATGATAAAGAACAATTAGTCCATTTGCTTCAGGAGTTTGGAACCCAATTAAAGAAAATTATAGTACCATTAAAAAAGAAATCCTTTCGTAGTTCTTTGCATCCAAAAATTTCAAAGCGATCTTCTAAACAAGAAATTTTTAGTAAGAGTTGATTAGGTCAGAAAGAAACAAGTTTTGAAAATGATGTTCAAAATATTGCTTCAAACAGATTTTTGCAAGATGGCAAGCCCTTTTATCGAGTTTTGATTTTGACATAACTTACATAAAAGGAGAAATGAATTCTATTTCGATTTCTTGACCCGTGAATTCTTGCGGGTCCTAAAACGATTTCTATTATCATGGCTCCAAAGGAGCCCCCAAACCAAGCATAAAATCAAAGGGTTCCTATGCCAAACCTACTTCTTCAAATCAACTAATCAAAATGTCCCCTTCCAAAACAAAGAGTTGAA
The DNA here is from genome assembly GCF_018873765.1 of Telopea speciosissima. Taxonomy (NCBI): domain Eukaryota; kingdom Viridiplantae; phylum Streptophyta; class Magnoliopsida; order Proteales; family Proteaceae; genus Telopea; species Telopea speciosissima. The sequence continues at coordinate 31,047,170 of NC_057918.1, forward strand.
AGTGTTCCCTTCACCCAAGTCGTGGCTAGTCAGTCCACTCAAATAGTTCCTAACACAAGGTCATCTCATGACTCTCTAGACCAAGCTCCTCCACACAATGTGTCCAAACCAGTTTCTTCCCAAAACTTACCCAAGAGTCAAGATATCCTCAAACAAGCCCATCAAGACATTTTTGCCCTTGATGACCAGATTCACTAAAGGCCGCAACACGCCCTGTGGAAGTAGCAAGAAGGGCTTTTTTCCAAGGTTGGGATTTCTATTCCCAAATAGTTCAAAAAGTCAAGAATTCTATGAGTTCATCCTAGTTGATACGGATTCTATACGTATCAAACAAAATTTCGACAAAATTGATCCTAGTCCGGTTACCCATACTTAAGAACCATTTTACAAATTATCGCTCAAAAGATTGGGGTACACATCCCTCTCTACAAAGAGGTTCTCTCAAAACTACCAGCCCCAGGAATACCACTATTTTGACTACATGGATGCTTGGCACCATGCTTTCCTGTTTCAAAATAGCAAGAACCAACATTCCTGGTTCTTTTGTTTCGACTTCAAGTTCTCCGCCCAATTCCAAATTGGTTCCCTCGTTGGTGGGCCGCCTTTGGGCCAATTAGTGACATTTTGCCAGATCAAGTGTTCGATGCTTTAAGCATTTATTGCCAAGACACCGAACAAATTCCCGAAACAACCGGATCTCCCGAGGTTCTTCATCCATTGCCGTCTGGCTTGGATCGTTTATTGGGAGTATGCAATTGGACAATCCGAAGGCCCCGATTGCTCTACCCCTTTTCTACAAAGAAACTTCGAGTCAAGTGGTGGGACAAGTGTGATCTCGAGAAGATGTACCCCGAGGCCCTTACTCAATCCCTCACAAAAGCCAAAACTCAAGCGGCCCTCATCAAGGATCGGACAAATCCAAAGAATATGAGACGCCCAAGCTAAAAGCCAAACAAGCCGAGATCGAGGCCCACTGGTGCCCTCGACATCAAGAAGAAAAAGAAGAAACCAGTTCAAGTGTTGGGTCCATTGACCCCCACCTCCATGAAGGTCAATATGCCCAAGATCCAAATGATGGGCTGGACCTCATCACCCAACAGTTCTCTTCAACAAGGTCCACCGAAGGTCCGTAAGCCAAACATCAAAAAGAGTGGGCCTTTAAGCCCATGGGTTAGTCTCCAAACCCCGATATTGGAGAATCGCGACCATGACGACATCATAAAAATGGCTCAACAAATGACACGTGGTCGTATCAAAAGTCGTGTCCTATCACTATCTCTCGGTCCTAGATAGTCAAGCCACCACCTGGGCCCATTCAAATACAAGTGAACCATCTAAACCAAAACCAATGAGGAAAAAAGTGTTTCGACACGTGGAATGCCTCTGCGATTTTTGAAGCTTTTTTCAAAGATTCCAAGTTCTACCAACAAAGTGGTGAATAGTAAAATTGACTTTTTACTCGTAGCACTACGGACCAAAACCGCTTTCGGCGCCCGCCTCCAAAGTCAAGACTCGGGCCCACGCCCACATGCTTCTACGCTCTACCAAAGATGCCTTCAAGATAAGGTTTGCTTTCGGTGGAAAAGTAAAGCGATCAAAGCCTCCAAAGCTCTATAAGACCCCTCTTCTTCTCCATAGAGAAGGAGGAGAATCTCTAGAAGAGAAAAAGAAAGCACGCAAAGATCACCGTAGCTCACTCTTCAAAGTTCTTACACCAAGTTACTTCAAGTATTTTTAATTTTATTTCTTCAAGTGTAACTCCAAGTTTATTTCATCAAGTGTTCTTCAAGTCAGAACTAAGTTTCATCAAGTGTTCGCAAGTCTCAGAATCGCAAGTTTAAGCCTTTATCTCAGCTTCAAGTTTCCTTCAAGTAAACCCGTAAGTGAATAGTTATCTTCAAGCTTTCTTCAAGAGTCCTGTATATCAAGAGTGTAATTCAAATTCTCCAAGTAATATAAAATTCAAGATTTTATCTTTTATCTTCAAATATTGGCGGCTCACCGCCTTCAAGCACAATGAAGGCTACCGCAAAACGGTAGACCGCCGAGGTTACCCCTCCGAGTGCCACGACCGGCCCAAATTAAGGGCATGCAGCACCTGCTAAGCACACACAAGTTTTATTTCCGCTGACCTCTTTCAAGTTTTCACTTGCATATTTATTTCATTACTGCATATTTTATTTGGTATCCTGAAAAAACGATTAAAGATATTATGGGATAACTATGTTAAATAAATATCTTTTTTTTTAATCTACCTCTTCCCTTCTTTTAAGTAGCATACTTGAAAATAAAAAATTGCCAATGAGATGGATACATGGGTCGACAGGAATTGAGAATCCTAATTGCACATAATCTAGATAATCCATAAAGTGGGATTTATATAAACATGAGAAGGGGAGGGAGACATTGAAGATTTTGGCAACGTTTGAAACTTTAGAAAAGAGAGCTTTTATGTGATAGTCTTAACGTTATCGATCCATTCAAGAGTTGAAGAGATTGATTCCTTATGTTGCTCAAGTAAACAAAAATTGTTACAAAGAGAAAGAAACTATAATTGCATTAGTGGTTTTTATACAATAATTTTAAATGCAAGAAATATCGGATCCATTCTTTTCTCACCGCATTATAGGTTTCTAGCAACAATTTGTGTTTTCCCGTTTTCAATGTGTATTTTTTTTTTATAAAAAAAAAAAAAACAATAAATTTAGTTTTATCCCAACTTAATGAGGTCCCTGCATGGATCCAAACAAAACAAAGTAGGTAAAACAACAGTATACTCAGCCTTATCCCAACTTAATAGGATTGACTACATGGATTCAAATAAAACAAAGTAGAAAAAACTGAATTCTAACCAAAACAAGAAAGAAGAGGTGGGAAAAAAGGGATGGTGGAAGAGATGAAAGACGAAAAATGAAAAATGAAAAATTAGTAAAAGAAAAAAAGATGACGGATAGTAAGAGGAAAGAAGGCACAACAGGAGATTCTCAATTAAATAGAGACTATTACATGTATCCTTGCCCTCCAAAAAACTCTATCCGAGGTCATACTTAATATAAGACCTAGACTAAAGCATGTCCTTCATCACCACTTATCTTACAGTCATTTTTAACCTACCCCTTGTTCTTTTAACTTCTTCCATTGAATCATATCAATCCTCTTTTTTAATCCAAGGTCTCCCTTAAATATGACCAAAACAGAAGAATGAAAAGATGGGAAGAGAAGAGGAGGCACGGATGGAATCCCGAACGCCCCGCAAGTTGCGTTACGAGTCCGGCCAAGACCGGGTCTTATACTCACCACCCACCTGAGCTTATGACGTGTAAGACACAACAACTCTTAGGAGGAGACGAGGAGTCAGGCACTCGGACCCCACCAAACCCAAATTCGAGGTCCAAAAGGTCAAAAGGGCAGAGAGGGAAAAAGTCACTTGGATAGTGAAATTGGAAACTTCAAGGAAGAAATGCCACTGGAAATCCATGGAATGGGAAGATTTTGAAGTTTGAAATCTGAAGTCTGAAGTCGTTGGCATCATTTTGAATCGTTCATGGCGGCTGACGTTTGTAACCAGCACTCCTCTCATCTGTTTCTTGTAAGCCGTCACTCCTATTCCTTCTTTCCTCCTCTTTTAACTTGTCATTCATGTGTATGTCACGGCTTAACGAGAGGAGGCCTTTCAAGTTTCATCGACTTTCCGCACACTATATATATGAAAAAAAGTTTCAAAGAGCCTGCATAGAGTTGTTGGCTTAAAGAAAAAAATAATAAAAAATCAAGATTCACGAAGCATGGCAGAATCATCTAATTCAAGTGATGGGAGTTTTGACGATCCGGGAGCAGTGGCCGTAAGCGGGAAGATAATGGTTGGAGGGATTATCCTTCTGTTCTTAGTGGTGGTGTTCGTCTTTTTGCTTCATGTGTTCGCCAAGAGGTTCTGGGAAAGTAGAATCGATTCTCGGAGCCACCTACGACGCTTTGTATTCTCTCCCAGTCCTAACGGGGCCAGCCGCCGTCTGCACGGAGGAGTAGGATTGAAACCATCGGTTATCCAGGCTCTCCCAGTTCTGGTCTTCCATTCTGATGAATTTGTGGATGGACTAGAGTGTTCGGTCTGCCTCTGTGAGCTCTCCGACGGCGAGAAGGTTCGCCTGCTTCCCAAATGCAACCATGGATTCCATGTCGATTGTATTGACATGTGGTTCCATTCCCATTCAACTTGCCCGCTTTGTAGAGTCCCAGTTGCCCTTGAATCCTCCAATCCCGTTTCAGATTTGCCACCAGAAGAATTTCACATCCCCATCTCCACCACTACTGATTACTCTTTGTCGACGAAATCCATGAATTTTCCCACCAACGTCTTGTTCTGTGGCAACCAGACTCAGGTAACCATCAGCGGCTCGTGCCCGGAAGATGGACCTACTTCTTCTTCTTCTTCTTCTACTCCGCCGCCGGCGATTAGTAAGCAGGGCAAAGAAACGCTGGCGATTGAGATACCAAGGCGGTTGAACGAGGGCTTCTCGTCAGTGTCGCCCTCGCCAGTGGAATCCATGTCGCCGATGACAAGACAACTAAGATCGCTGCAGAGGATTTTGAGTAAAGGGAAAAGGGTCATTCCTTGCAGTCCTAGTTGGATTGTTGATGTCGAACAGGGTGAAAAGGTGATGAAGGTTGAGACTCAGACAGCATCAGTTTCGGATTCATGAAAGCATTGAGGTGCTTAAGTATATTGATCGGAATCTGAAGTTTCAGATGGGTTCATACCAACACCAATGGCTTCCAAATAACAGCAAGCAAGCAAGCACAGAATTCCGAGTTTCCGCCATTCTCACTGAGGCCCAGTAAAATTAGAAGAAATAGAATTCTGATTTCTGGGTATTCGGATGGAGGAAGAAAGGCTTCTCTGATGTTCAGTCATTCTTTTTTTCTGATTGTAGGAGTTATGGCATGACATAGAAGCGCCTACAAATTCGGGGCATCGGTACTCTGCTTGTGCTTTCTAGAATCCACACTCCTTGATAACCTTCCTTGTTTGCATCTTTCCATGTTTTCTTGATCTTTGTATGCACTGGGATGAATTCTATCGGGGGATGAAGAAGCTTGGATCTTCTCCACATTGGAATGTTTCCTTGCTTCTTCCAAGAACTCTCACCAAAGAAAATTTTCAACTAGGCAATTATTCAATTCTTTTATTTATTTATTTATTTTTTTTTCTTATGGAAACTTGGCGGTTAATCTTGGAACATCATGTATTCTCATTGTGATTGTGAATAAACTTGGCAACTGGAATGTTAATCTTGTGAACAAACATAACTTTCACAGAATTGAATGTTAAACTCTCTCAATAATAAAGGTCGATCCCACCCAACTGGGTTTACAAACAAAGCAAAGGCAATAGGCAGAGAGAGTTATTGCAAGTATATTGTCATTCTCAAGTTTTAACCAACAAAAAAAAGGAAGAGAGGGTGAGGGGCAGTTAAAGGTGTCTCCAATTCCTTCATCGTCGGTGTAGTTTGGGGTTGAGAGGTTGATACTTGGCAGGCGTGAACATCCATCGGTCCGTACTTTTAGGGAATTGGAGAGGATTTTTTTTTTTTTCCATTTTCCTTCGCAGGGCTGTTAAGGTTGAACCATGGTCCTAGACATAAAATCCTCATAAGATTTTAGTATGTTCCCAAAATATCCTCTGGATGCCCATTGGCCCAACAGATAAGAAAATAGATATAACAAAGATTCTTACCAAGGTTTTTTATATTTCCTTAACTTGAAAAATGGTGTTTGAGCTGATATTCCATTTGTGGCCATAAGAGGGCAGCAGGTATTGAAGCCACCGGAGATAAAAGAGAGAGGGCTAAAAATATCAAAAAAATGTAGGTGATGGCAGAAGACCATTTTGGGTAGTAGTTTTGTAATAACCATTTTTTAAAGTAATTTAATCTGTTGGAAACTTGTAACTGTTTTATTCGAGTTTGATTCCCGGCTGTACCCTCATCTAGTTCCAGATGATCCAGATGCATAGAATGTGTATTGTAGGCATCCAAACTAAAGGTGGTTATCTCTTGGAAAAAATTATGAAAGGTTGGTGGAATCGAACATTGAAGAGATTAATTGACAATAATAGTAAAAAAGATGGGCAGCTAATTCCAATATTCACAAATTTGGTAGCAGAAGTGGTGGTCTCCCATTGCTCGTCTGCTCACCCGTATCCTTTAATAAAAAAACTAGTTTCTATACATAAAATAAAATAAAAATAAAATAACATAAAAAAGGAAAAGAAAAGAAAAGAAAAGACCAGATGGTACGCGTCAAGTGAGGGCAATGGCAATGAACTCGCTCTTGAGTTGGGATTGCTAAGCAAAGAGCAAGAGCGCAACTGCAAGTGCGACTTCCAGAGGTCCAGATCAAATAGTGAAGGATTAGATTCGCTACTTTAGATTAGTGTGGCATTCTTAAGCCATAATATGGCCAAACTCCTTCCTTTTGTGCTTATTTAATGGGAAAGGTGTCTCACAGAATTGTATTCACCTTTTCAGGAAAGTACAAAGGACCAAGTTTTCCTTGAGCCAATCCCCATTCACCACAGGGCTTCAGATGCATGCGAGAGCGTATTTTGGAAAACATACTAAAACCCTAGGATGGAATGATGAAAGAAAATACACGGTAAGAAAAAACTTTCACCAGGTAAAAAACGAATAAACAGATTTGTGTAAGAGGGAGGCTCAGAGAATCCTTGCCCTTGTTTAATTCTCTACCCTTCTAATATAACTCCCGTTCCCAGAAAAATAAGTCTTTCAAAGCCAAAAACCAAGATCCACAACAAGGTCAATTGAGATGACATCAGCGGCAGCAAATGTCCGGAGCTGCAAACAAGCAGATCCAGCGAAATAGGAGACAAGCTAGTGAATCGGAACTATTTCTTGCTTCAGCTTCTAATACCCCCATACAAGTTCTCTTTTAGTTACATGACTCAAGAGTTCAGATCCAATATAACCATAAATGTAAGAGTGTAACATTGCTAGAAGCCTCATGTGGACTGACCTCAAGACAGCTTTTCATTTCTTAGGTTGCTTCAAGGTTGGAGAAGAGGTAGGGCCATCACAATACCGAAGATGGAAATCAGCAACATCAACAACCAGAAGGGGAATTTCTGTGATCCTCTCTTTTTGTTTCTTGCATCATTGAGGATTTCTCTATTTTGCTCTTCTAGCCTTCTTTTGGTATTCCCAGATGTTGCTCCGAAGCTTTCTTGATCTTCCCTAGGAGGTGAAATTAGTGACGACTGCTCTGACAGCGACTCCTCTGCAAGCTGTTGCTGGTTGTACTTTTCTACGTATTCCGGGAACATTTTTCTAAATACTGGGCTGCAATTAAAAAATGTCAGAATAAGAGAAAAAAGTTTTAACACTTGAGAGTAACACATACTAATGTGCCATACATCCAATCTTTCACATTATTTTAATCTGCCATGTGGCGGTAAATATGTGTACCATGTAAAGAACAGACCAGGAAACCCTTGCCTTTAAAACTCTCTGATGGTGCATCATAAATTATGTTTGACAACAAAATAATAGAAAAGATAAGTAAATTTCAAGATACTGTCGAAATTTTAAAAGTTCATCTGCAAATTTTTCAGGTGGTATCCTATGAAATTAGAGACGAATTGATGAATAGAAGGGTTATATGTATGATTAGGGCCAAGGCACCACCATATGTCAACTTGGACTGATGAGAAACCAAGGAGACTTCTTTTAAACTCTCTGAAGATGGCATTATAAATTATTGCAACAAACTGACAAAAAGATGAGTAAATTTGATCCTACTGTTGAATTTTAAAAGCTCATATGCAAAATTCTCAGGTGATAGCTGCACCAAAATATCATGCATTAATGCATAGAAGGGTTATAAGTTTGACATTTCCCCCCCCCCCCCTTTCGGTGGTAGGTTATGGGTATGACTAGGGCGAAGGCACCACCATATGTCTACTAAAGACTGATGATCAACCCGGGAGCCTCTGAACTGAGGGGCTTACCTCTTACAATTGAAAGCAAGCGAAGCCTTGGCCAACCTTTGCTTTTCAGCAGCAGTAGTTGAAACACTGCCAGTGGTAGGACTGTTGTCCATCTGCAAAATGAAAAGGAGTACAAGGATAGGTATTTATATGATCAAAGATAAAATTTATTTTATTTCTAATGCAAGGAACTAATCCATTTTACTCGTTCTAACATCATACAAAAGTCAAATTTACCCCAAATTCCACCATAGCAAGTGATTCATTTTGGGGGCCAACCTGATAAGATGGTCTTGAGATAATGTGGTTCTCGTTCTTTATAATTTACCCCAAAATTTATCCTTTCACAAATCATAAGTGAAAATATTGGAGGTGATCATCATCATACTCCATAGCATCATGTTACAAAGTCTACCAAATGGGCAGTGGAATTAAAAAATTATTCACTTACCCACCTTTCTGAAGTGGGAGTGTATAATGATGATGCTACATGTTCAGAAAGTTTATATTCAATAAAATGGAGGTTACAAAATGTGGATTTGGATAAACTATTTTTCTTCCGAGTCATTATTTAGGTTATTCTGCTACTTTCTTTTCACTGTTCTGACAACATTTATATGCACTGTCATTTTGTAACAAAGTCAAAAAACTAGTAGAATTACCTTCTGAAGGAGACTGCATTTTGCAATCCTAAGCTCAATGAGGAAAATATACTGGAAGAGTATCAGTCTGACAGGATTTCTAATTTACAAAGACCAATTTGATCAAGAATTAGATTAAAAATATATTTGTTAGGCTGAAGATTTTACTTGTTTGAATAAGGGTGTTATGCGACCATATGAGTTGCTAAATGGAAACTTGAGTTAATTCAGATGCATCAAGTTAACGCAGAATCCAAGTAAACAGACTTTAAGTCACGGTAGAAATAGGAAATGAGGTAACGCAATCCCCGGTTCGAAAACTCCATTTGTGTTCGCTACGGGCCCACCCAAGAGTCTAAGCAGGTCAATATGTAATGGCAGTGGTAATCTGGTAATTAACCAGAATTGTAAAGGGTTACTTTGGAAGGTGTATATGGGTTATGATTCAAATATCATTTATATCTTTTGTATGGGAACAGAGTTGGAAGCATTAGCACAAGGGTGTTTTAGGAATAAGGGGGTTAGTGATGAATTAAAAATAAATAAAACAACCTACAGGTTGTCTTCAACCTTCCAGCCACGATAGGTGCAGAGACCAGCGGGAAGGGGAAAACTAGCGGGTGAAGGAGCTCTCTCTTGAGGACTCTGATTGGCATGAAACTATAGGATTGAATCATGCCCTGGTGAACAGTTTTCATCTAGAAAATATCACAACAGGACTAAAAGATGCTGCGATGGAAAAGTTGCAGAAACTCAGAAAACAGAGCAGGTTGCAGGAACAGATTATGAACTGGTGAAGAAAGTCATAGTAAATAACAATAATGTAATAGAGAATAATGCCAACAGCTTAAATAACAAATTTCAGGGCTAATTAACAAGTAATAATGAAAATTATGAGCAAAAATAGAGGTCTGAAATTAGTTTAATAAGAAGGGAAGTGAGTTGGCTTGCACCTGAGACGAGAAGAGATAAGGAACAACAGAGGGAGAAAGAGATTCAGCAGTCGAACCAACCTTCGACTCTCACAACAACCAGCATAACTCAAAAGATTTCAGTCCATTCTATATTTCTGAGAATTGATAATTAAATCAGATATATAGACGATTTAAAAAAATCTTAATCCCAATCATAATCTGAAACAAACTTTGACACCAACTCAAACTCCATACATTATCTAAAACTGAAACAGAACTCAAAACAAATAAGATGCTTCCCCTACGTATGGCTATCCCTAATAATAAATAATTAAACTGCAATTACAAAAATAGCCCCAAGCAACTAACTAACCCCTACCAGCCCTTCACTACAAGAAAAGCACGCTTCGGCAAATAATGTGTATTGTGGCAGTGTATAAATACCACTGCTAAATATCAATATTTAGCAGCGGTAAGTATAAATCCCTCAGCGACAAAATATCACGACCATTAAATTTCACAAAATTCATTCCCGCCCTCCACACCAAATAGCCAGCCAAATAATAGGGGTGCCCACCAAATGCTTAAATGGCTTATGGACAAATGTTCTCTATGCCGGGGGCGCAGGCTGCGCCCAGACACATGGGGGTGGGAGAAATGACCACCCTGCCCCCCTGAATGGCAGGCCCATGTGTCTGGGCGCAGGCTGCGCTGCGGCACAGAGAACATCAGCCCATGGCTTATATAGCGGCGGTAGTATAAAACCGCCACTCAAAAGTAAAAAATATTCACGGCCCCCATGTTTATCAGCGGTAGTATAAAATCGCAGCTAAAGCGGAATCAGCTGAAGTTATAGCCAATCAACAATTTTTTTTTTTCATCTTTTCTTTCCTCAAAACTACTTACAAGTTTAGGGTTACTATCATGAGTGTCTAGGGTTTAGGCTCATTCTGGTCGATTCTAACTTAGTCGGAATCAGCTGAGATTTTAGCCATTTAACAACTGTTTATTTATTTATTTTTTTTTACTTTGTTGTTTTGGGTGAATAAAGAATTCATTAAGAAAAGAAAAAGGAGATACAAGGGGCCCCTGAAAGGGGGTAAAAGAAGAAAAATACAGAACAGATACAAATAAAGGGAGGGGACAGAGGGCTGCAGTAAGGAGAATGGCAAGCCCCAAGAAACAACAATAAGCTTGTTCCTAGGGGAATCATCTACACTATGAGAGGGTTACCAAAGATAACTTGGTACTACCATCGAAAGAGATGGACTTCCCAATCTGCTCGAAGGATCTAGAGTTAGAGGACCATCTTCTAAGGTTTAGCTCCATCCAAATATGATTGACGGTGGTACCAAAGCCTAGGTTACCGACGATATCACAAATAGACTTCCTGGCATAAGCCATATCCACCCAAATCCATTGTCTCACTAAAGAGAGAATTCTTCTTCTACTTGGCCAAAATATGCTCAGGATCGCTTTCCAAACTGTAGAGAAGGGACAAGCAAAAAAGAGGTGATCCACGTCTTCCACTCCGTTCCAAAAGAGACAGCAAGAAGAGGAGAAGGGAATCTGACGATGAATGAGGAAAGACTGCATTAGGAGGCAATTGGAGAGGGCTTGCCAAACAGTCTGCCTGTAACGCGGGATATTATCCTTGAACAAAACAATCTTGTGCCGTGGTGATAAGGGGCCGCGAGCTCTAATGAAGTCCCAAGCTGAATTATAACTGAAAAGGCCAATGGAAGAGGCTAACCATACGCCACAGTCTCCCCTACCTCAAGGCACTCTGATGTATCTAGCCTATATGCCAAGAAATACAGCCATAGGTGTAGGGATCTTCCTACACCAGCAGCAAATCGCAGGCTGATGTTACAACTTATTCTGTTTCTTTTTCTAGACTTTTAATTCCTAGTTATGTATTTAAATTAATTTCCTAGCTATGTTTGAATTGCACTCCTAATTGGGAATCCTAATTAGACTTTACTTTCTTATTCTCAGCCATTGGGCTTTATATATATATATATATATATATATATATATGTATCAGCTCTTAAGCGCTCCCCACGATTTGAATGAATAGAAGTCTTTGCTTTGTGCAATTGTGAAATCCTGAGATAGAATACGTGAGAGACCCAGGATGACATTCCAATCCCCTTTCCCCCATTCCCTTCCATCGATCTCAAGATTTCAAGTGTTTCAAACCCTGAAACTGCCCAATCGATCTCAGTGAATTCTTCAAGTTTGCTGAAATTTTTCTGCAAGTTGCTCACATCATTCTCTTGGGTATTTATTATCAATTTTTGAGTTGCTGCCAAGTTCATTACCAACGATCACAACAAGGGCCAATCCCCATCATCGATTTTGAGAGAAATTAGGATTTTCAAAACCCTGAAGGCTGATCGATCTCTCTTCTCACTGATCTGTCCGTGCTCATCTTTTGTGAGCTTCATCCTACATCTAAGGGGACTACTCGATCCAATTTGCAGTCTGAACAGGTTACTGATTTGTAAGATCCTACTGTTCATTTATCTCAATCAATTTTGGTTACCAATTTCAATCCTATTTGGGATTAAACCTATTCAGGTTCTAGTCTTACATTACCCTGCGGGAATGCATGGCAAGGCATTCCAAAATGGCTGATAATGGGGAGGATAAATAAGGGGGAGGGGGCCCAATCATCATACTGAATGATAACTGCAACTAAGGTTTGCTTACTAATACTTGATTGTAAATAGCTCCTGTACCAACTAAGTGAAGGAGAACACCCATAGGATGCCAATTATCAAGCCAAAGCGAAGCAGACACACCATCATCAATCTTGGAGGAAATGGCCCCTAGAGCAATAGATCTGAGATTCAGAATCTTCCGCCAAACCCATGAAACATTAGAGATAAGAGAAACCGTCCAAATAGAGTCCATTCAAAGAAGACCTGAGTACACCCAATCTACCCAAATGCTTTTCTTCTTAACCGCAAGCTTCCATATCTGTTTGAGAATACCAGCAGAATTAACCTCTTTGATTCTTCTCAAGCCCAGGCCTCCCTCATCCTTGGGTACACAGACTGCAGCCCAAATGATCAAGTGAAGGAAACTGGATGAGTCAGTTTCTTTACAAAGAAAGGCACACATAAGGGATTCTATGGCCTTAATAGTAGACTTAGGTAGTCCGAAAACACCAACCCAATAAATGTGAGAGGATTGAAGAACTGATCTGATCAATTCCAGGCGACCAACATAGGAGAGGAGCTTGCCCTTCAAAATTTAAAACCTCTCAAAACTCAAATCAAACATAGATGTGCGGTGATGAGCAGTCAATCTGGTCTGGATCAAAGGCAACCCCAAGTATTTGACTAGGACGCGACCAAGAAGAAACCCGTCAACTCAAGGAAGGAAGCCTTATTCGCATTTGAGACCTCATTAAGAATAATTGAGATTTCAAGAGGTTGATCCATAGATCCAAAAAACCCCTCAAAATGATGTAAATAGGACATGACGGTCTCAATCGAAACAATATCCGCTTTAGAAATATCATGAGATAATCAGCAAAAGCAAGGTGAGATAACTTCAGAGCCTTGCACTTGGGAATGGGGGGAGATAAGCTGTTGATCCGTGTTAAATTGGATGCTTCTGGAGAGGACTTCAAGGGCAAGGAAGAATATGAATGGGCAGAGGGGGCAGCCCTGTCGAATACCCACAGTGAAGGCGAAGTACCTGGCCAGACTAACATTGACAAGCATAGAGAAGCACAGAGAGGAAATACAGTGGTAGATCCAACTGATAAAAACTTAGGGGGGGGGGGGGGGGAGGCCATCTTGAGCATGACTTTAGAAATGAAATCCAACTTCAAAGAGACAAAGGCTTTATGAATTGTCATTCTTCATTAAGGCAGCAGAGAGTGAGATTTTTTTGTCGAAGACTCTGACAAGCTCATTGCAAAGGAGGATATTATCAGAGATAATTCTACCAGCAATGAAAGTCGATTGATTGCCACTAACCAGAGAGTCAAAGACAAACCGCAGCCTGTTTGCCAGCACCTTGGCAATAAACTAATACAAGAGATTGCATAGGGAGATGGGCCTGACGTCAGACATAGTAGAGGCACCTGCCTTTTTAGGGATGAGGAAAGGGAAGGAGTGATTGACCCCTTTGATTTGGCTAGGATTGAAGAAAAAAATCTAGAGGGCCTTAATGAGATCTTCTTTGACAATGTCTCAACAAGAGGAGAAGAAACACATATTGAAGCCATTAGGGCCGAGGGCTCTATTAGCCTTGTGGGAGAGGACCACAACCATAATCTCATCCTCAGAGGGAAATGCTTGGACAGAACCAATGAGATGGCCAGGGATGAACTTATTTAGAAGACCCTCAAGGATACGAATAATGGAGGCATGGAAGAAGGCTGAAAAATCTCTGTGAAGTAGTCAACTACTTCTAACTTTATCTCTGTAAAGTAGTCAACTACTTTTGACTTTATCATCAACATCGTAGAGAGAGAAACCATCTCTAGCAAGAAGTACGGGGACAGAGTTGACATTAGTTCTAGCCTTCATTGACCTGAGAAAGTAGGCAGTGTTAGAGTCACCAAGTTCCAACCATTTGATCCTAGACTTTTTTCCTTAAGAAGCTCTCCTCTTGGGCAACCAAGGAGAGGAGATCAGAAGAAACTACTTTTTCTTCATCAGAAAGAAGGGCATTGTGAATGTCAGATTGAAGCCTTAGTTGGATATCTGCAAGCTTATCTCTACAGATAGAGACCAAATATAAGATGTTCCCAAAAGAGGAGTTCCAACTTTTAAGGGCACATTTAAAATTCTGAAGTTTCCTGATAAAGGTAATAAGGGGTTAGAATGGGCTTGGACTGGCATATTCCAGGCCTTCTTTAACAATGTAGAGGAAATCTTAGTGAGAGGACCACCTGTCAAAAATATTTGAAGTGTTTAAGGCCGAAAGAGATGTAAGAAGGAACAAAAATGGTGGTAGGGCTATGGTCGTAGATTCTAGTAGGGTCAAAGATGGCATGGGAAGATGTAAAGGATGATAACAAAAGATTAAAAAAACAGATTTTTTATCAGAACAAAAAAAAACATTAAAAAAACAGAAACACTCCTTTCTTTTTTTAAAACAAACAGAGAAACTCTTTTCTGTTTTTGTGCTACATGTTTATAAACACGTGGTGGATGTGGGGATAAAATGATCTCCTCTATTCTCCCCTCCCCCCTCTCTTTCCCCATACTAACCTTTATTGAACCCAATAGGAATACAACAGTAATGGCTCAAAACATTTTGGATTTTTTTTAAAGGATTTTTCATTTTCTATATTTATAAACAAAAAACAAGTGAAAACATATCCAAAAAAGGCCTTAGAGCTACTTGATGCTTAAGCAGAGATATTCAGCTGCTGCCCTGGACCAACGCGTGTACTATTTAACCCGACATAGAAAATGTGTTCACTTGCAAGATTAAGAATTAGGCACTTCATGAAGATAAAAAAGAAACCCAAGGACAAGTATAGGTACCTAATAGAGCATTAAAATATTCAAGCAATAAAAGGAGAAACAGAAACTGCAAATAAAGTATAAGGAGCGGCAATGAACTTACCATGAATGACAGAAGCCCTGTAAGTATGCTGCATATAAATTGTAATCACATGAATAAGTTAGTGCAGACAACTAAAGAATAAGAAGAATTTCAAATTTATTAGAGCCTGTTTCCTCCACCTAAACAACTTAATTCATAAACAAAGCAAAAACTGCATGTCAAGTATTCCACCCAAGAAGAAAATTCAGATTCATCAGAGAAAAAGTGAAAGAATTCCAAGAATCCAAATACAGTAATATCTTCAGTTACCTTGATACGGACCACATAGGATTCCAAGTTTCTGGGTGAACTGGAGAGAAAGATTAATTTAAGTTAGTTACCCAAAGGGTCGCTTGATTATAACACCCCAAATACAATACTTCCGTAAAATACTTACAATCACTCATGGATAAGCAGATTTTCTTCTGTGTCATAAACCGTCCATTTGGAGTGATCATACTAGCCATGGATAAAGAAAAATAATCAACTCAACATCTTCCGAAATAGTCATTCTAACTGAAAGCATCAAAATTAGTCTCCGTAAGAAAGTTAAGCGGAGAGGGGACCATAGTCCACTGTACCTGATGCTGGGTGGCTTGAATGGATACTCTGGAGGGAACTTGATCTTTCCATGGTAATAACCACCTTACAATAATAAGTAGAAAGAATATACAGATTAAATATATAAGAAAACTATGGGCATCATAGAAATGGGACAGAAACTATATGAAGTCCAAATAAAAGATCAAGATAAAAACATCACAAGAGGTTGGCTGGAAAACACTCAATACCTGCAAACGGTGTTCCTTCACTTCCCTCCAATACATAATCTGGGAGGAAACCAAAGGAAAAAAAAAAGTGAATATCATTTGTACCAAATATAGAGGACTAGAGGTACATAAGCTGCCCAACCCCTCAGAAAAAGAAGGGGGAAAAAAACTGCAAATGAATGATGGCAGAGAGACAAGACAAAAGTAGTGAAAACCTCTTGATTAATTGAACTAAAATCATCCATTGTTGTCAAGGCAGCAAAGCGACCCAAAGCGCTGGAGGGGTGTCTAAGTGCTTAGGCGACAAGGCACCCCCAAGTGTTATTTTTTTATTTCTCCCTTTTCTAACATTATTTAGTATGCTACAATATTTTAGTATGCTACAATATATACCTTATATCATCAAAAATCAACATTAAGCCTTGTCAAGTCAGCAAAAATCAACATTAAGCCACATTAAGTCACATCAAGTCATCAAAAATCAATATTAAGCCACATCAAGTCATCAAAAATCAACATAGAACTAGAAGACAACAGAACTGAAGTTTGAAACAATCAAACATACATTTGGTTTATACTAGTCTCACATTTGGTTTATACTGTTCTTGGAAAATATGATCTTATTTATAAGTAATTAAGTTGTTCTCGATTTAGAGAAATGTTCTTGTTCTCTAAGAAGTTTGACTAGGCAGGTGATTTTATTTTTACATGAGACTTTTAGTATTAGGTAGAGCACAAAGCTTTCCAACAAATCCAAAATTGTTTAAATCTGATTTATATTGAAGAAGTTATGTTCCGGTCAAACCTTATTTGGTATGCGTGAATGCTGTCAAAATTGCTTTGAATGAAAATATTTTTTTAGATATCAAAACAAATGGATATTTAACCATATTTTTTGTTTTTAGCAATGTTTTACCATTATAGGATACAAAACTACATAATCACCCCGACAGAATACTTTCAAATTAAACCTACCTCCCTTTCTAGCTCCGACTTTGTATAATATCAATTACACATTGGAAAGAAGCTATCTATCTAATTCAAGCACCGAACTCTGTGAAACCATTTCATAGAAGTTCATTGATCTCTTCTTATAAATTTTTAGATTTGAGAAAAACTCCAGCATTAGAAAGTTGAAAATTTTACCTACCGTCGAAAATTCAGATTTCGTTCTTGAACTGGGGGGTTAACTTTTTATCCTTTTGAAATTTGAATTTTTAACTATTTTTATTGGATTCAAATAGGGGGTATTTGCTTATTTATGAATAATATCATAAGTTCTACTTAAATGATATTTGGCATAAATAAGGGCCAGTTTAATACTAATAAAAACCAATGCAAGGCGCCTTGCAATAAGGCGGAGGTCCGCATAAATAAGGGCCAATACTGGGTTTAATACCAATAAAAACCAGTGCAAGGCGCCTTGCAATAAGGCGGAGGTCGCCTAGGCCCCAACAAAACCGCCCAAGGGCCAATACCAGGTTTAAGACCAATAAAAACAAGTGCAAGGTGCCTTGCAACAAGGCGGAGGTAGCCTAGGCCCCAACAAAACCGCCTGGACACCTAGGCGGCGCCTTGTGAATGGGCTGAGGACCTTGATACCATACCAGTTTCTCCATGTCTAAACTGTCTTCTGAAATGTTCCACAGCAGCCTGTTTCAGGGGTGCAACAGGGTAGACGAAGCACCTTGGATGGTCATAGTTTAATCAATATAAATGGCTCAACATTTCTTCACCCCGCCTTCCCTCCTATCTTTTTCCCTTTCTTTTTTTTTGTTTCATTATCTTTTTCAGTTACTGCTCGTACTCACCATATTCTTAAATTTCTTTTTCCAATAAAGATTCATATCTTTTTAAAAGAAAATAAATCCCTCATGCCAAAACTGATGCAGTAGCACTTCCATGGACCAGCCTGAACCTGTTTTGAAGTCCAACCTGAGACGAACTGGGTCTAAAATTAGTTTTGGGCCCAGTAGAATAATTAGGGATTTATTTGCTTATAAGATTATCTTGTAATATTTATTTTATGGAAAGTAGGATAATGTAAGAGATTGGTTTCTTTGTTTGAGGTAGTTACCTAGTTTACTACAGTTTATATTTTTAGATTATAAGTTTTTGGGTAAATTACACCTGAGGTGGCCAATCTTAAACAACAGGAACTTGGGATACCCAAAGTTACAAAAATGACAGTTAGGGTACCCTGTGAACTGTTTTTGTTCAAGAATCAGACATATTTCCTATTTTTTAACTATTTTTATTCAAATAGGGAGGTATTTGTTTATTTATGAATAATATCTTTTTTTTATTTTGGTAAGATTTATGAATAATATCTTAAGTAAATGAAATAACAAATATAAAAACATTTCTTAAACGTTATTTGGCATAAATAAGTGCCAAAGCATAGTTTCCTAGGCGTCGCCTCTACAAATCCGCCTGGACACCAAGGCGGCGCCTTGGCGACGCCTTGACAACTATGCTCTCCACCGTATTTTATACGAGAAAAATCCTAGTACAGATGCTGCTCTTATAGATGGTAGCTCCATTTCTTGTAGTTTTGAAGGTCCCCGGCATATAGCTCCCAATCCCCAGATTTTTTACTTCCAGAAATTTGGTTGCTAAAGCCTTGAATAGCATAAGAATGTTTCAAAGAGAATTTACAATCAAATTCTAGTTGATGTAGTTTCGGTTAGCATCTAATACTGCCACATCATGTATTCTTTTGTGACATGGAAGATGAATAATAAGAGAAGGTGCAGTAAAGATCACACCTCCACAAATCTTTCAAATACAAACCCATACTTCCACAACTGTTGCATGAACTCTCTTATTCGGAACAGCATTTGTAGTCCTCTCCTCCAGCCTTTGAGTTGAAAGATGGGACAGTTTTGATGGATCTAACCCCTCCCCCATCTTTAACAAATTTGTAGGACCTGACTTTCTGCTTGGAAGTGATTCCGTTAAAGTGCCTGCCAAACCCCATTCTGGTTTTCTTTTTCTTTTTCTTTTTTGTGTTTCAGAATCACTTTTTTCGCTAGGTTATCAAATGCCTATCTACTCCCCCTATAATTATTCTGAGCAGAATCAGGAAAAAAATACTTTCTGAGAGGAGAACTGTTAACAAATGCAGCCATAGCGACCCAGATCCCAGGATCGCATAAAAAATTCATCATTTATCCCCTCCTCATGTTATTTGTGATTATCCAAGAAGCACTCGTACATGTCCCATTAAAGTTGTATTAGTCTCCTCAAAGTATCATACCTATGGTCTTGCACATACTCATTAGTTCTGAATCATCAATTTAGGTCTCCATAATTTGTCAAGCTTGCATGCTTCCAGTAGTCAGACTCTTTTAGCTATTGTTGCTCATAGTCTTGCCTTCTGACCAAGCCAAACAATGACATTCAAAATACTTTCAATATGGATTTTGTTCTTCATTCCAGTCTACCATGACGGTACAACACATGAGCTACAACAGTCCCTCTATCAATCCCTTTGCCACTGAATACCTGAAATTGAGCACCCATAGTTCTAGAAAGTTGGAGAGACGTTGAGTGTTGGTAGAGTTATTTACTCGTAATGGGATTCTTCATTCTACCCAGGAAAATAAAGCTAAGAAAATTGACTAATACCTAAATTTTTTGCCTTGGCATCATGCTCTGTAAAGAGGCAACACCTAGAAGCAGTAAATCATGTTGACAAATAATACGTATTGCCGGAATTTCAGCCAAAACACTGCAAAGAGATAAAATACTTACGCCATTCAAGGATATCATTTGGTAAAGGGTGAGCCATAACATGGGAGACTGGTTCCTACAAGTTTAAATAAAAAAAGTGAGACCCCAATATTAACAATTTCTGCATGTGGAGATTGGGGAGATAATACTTCAAGGAAATTAAGATTAACAGAGAGGAAAATGTGCATAATTTCTCACCAATTTTTCCTGCAAAAACCAGCCACAGAAGAATAATTGTACTAGTTATGTTTCAAAATGATATTTCCCCTACTAATTCAAGAAGCTGTGAAAAACAAAAATGATATTTCCCCTACTAATTCAAGAAGTTGTAATAAACAACCAATAAGGCCAGTTTTAGAGACATGTCATGCCACAATACTGCACTTCCATTCCCAATGCTTAAAATAGTAATTACTGCAATCAAAGTGATGTTGACAACTATAACTCAGAATTTTATATATAAGCCAGTCCCAGGCATGAAAAAAGGCGTGCAACCTGAGAACTACCATTAACCAAGCATAATCACATAAAGACTAGATAGTCAAAGGACTTTGTTCAAAATGAACTGAAAACAATGACTGTTCCGAAGGCCAAACATCAAAAAGGGAAATAATTACTAATAACTGAAAACAACACTAGAGCGAATTCCTAGTTGCAAACGATGTCGTCGAAGCGTCTCTGCAATTTGGAGATCTTGATCTTCAAGTTTTCACGATCATCATCGTTCCTATCTTCCATTTCATCTCTAACCCTCTTAGAGTTAGGGTCTTTCACCCATCTCCACACCTTGCTAGTCTTGGGCTGAAGTTCCACTTGAGCCCTCATGTATAGGCCTTTACCCTAAACCGTTACCTGGTTGGCCTAGTACGTGCTCCCCAGCCCTTTACCCTAAACAATTACCTGCATAGTTGTCAAGGCGTCGTCTAGGCAAGGCATCCAGGCTCCTTTGTCACACCTTGATTTTTGGTGTTGCCTAGGCGACACCTTGTTGCCTTATTGGTGTTGCCTTGATTTTTGACCCCCTCGCTCGCCTTTGTTCGCCTAGGCGCCTTGACAACTATGATTACCTGGCAGGCCTAGTACGTGCTCCCCAGGCCTTTATCCTACCTGGCGGGCCTTGGTAAACTCTAAGAGAAGTAGACAAGCCATTCAACTCAAACCAACATCCGAGTGGATCATCCTTATGGTTCTTCCTCCTTTCCCTACTTAGAGAGACAATTTTTTTTGGGGGTCTCCTGAGTCAACCACATGAATTCGACAAAACCACAAAAGCCATCCCCCACACACTAACTATTAAAAATAAAAAGCACATGGGTTCTCCCATACAACAGTGAGACAATAAGAAGAAATTCAATTTTAGAAATTGATGCTTAACTTTTTCTAAATGATAATATTATAAGTTCTGCATAAAACAAGCAAAAAAGAAGAGAGAAAAAAATGAAAACAAATTGATACAGTAATCTCTGTGGCGGACATACTTTACAGAGAGCTCTGTATTCCTTCTGAAGGCGCTTGATGCAAGACTTATCCACCATTGCGACAGCAGCTTCAGAGTACTGCAGTGGTTCTGAAACCCTATACTCCTCTTCTTCCACCACAAAAGCCTCAATATGGCAGCTGATGAACACAACGAAAATGTAAAATAAAATGAGATTTGGATCAACTATTTCAGAGAAAAACTATTCGAGGAATACATGAAACAAAAGATGGGAAAGATGGGATATCTCCAAATCTATTCCATGTCTGTTTAGAGTAAGGACCACCCTGATCTTCAGCGCAATGGACAGTAAGGTCATAATGTTTCATATGTCATCATAATCAAAATACAAATTTTTGAACAATGCTAGTTAAAATTTAATCCACAAGCATCAACATAACAAGCGAATGGCTGTAGAGAGTTAGAAGTCCAATGGAAGTCAACAACGGCCTGAAGTGAGCTAAAACCCAAACACGACATAATTAAGTAGGACCCTAGTTAAATCCTTTTCAGGGTTTAAAGCCAGATGCTTTTTTTTTTTTTTTTTGGGGGGGGGTGTGTGGGGAGGGGGGGAGACAACTATAGGTTTGGAAGTTTGTATTCTATTGAAGCATATTTGATTTTTTTTTTTAATTTTAAAGAATATAATGATAAACAAAACCTCAACTTCTAATCAGATAAGGCATCAAAGAATACCTTCAAAACTAGAGATGGGGTATTGTTCACTCAATTTTTTTAACTATTTAAGAAAATTCCCTCAATGAACTAGAATAATGATTACTCCAGTAAGGAAACCATGTATCATTCAAGCATCTGCACTAATGGAATTACACGAAAGAATGAATTGTTTACAGGAAATTTTCCCAAATGTTTGGCATATAAACATAATTTCTCGAGGATAACCCAAAAATAAAAAGAACAGAATAACATAAATCAGGTTCCCCCATCAAAAGAAAGAAAACCTAACAGCTTTTATCTTGAATCGTGCAAAAGCATTTCCAAGTTCAAAACTCATACCATCAGTTCTTTCTTGGAATTTGGAAACAAATGTTTATTCTCTCACCCAATTCAGACTAGAAAATGCATAGTAACACAGTTACATGGACCGACAGAAAAACTTAAAGAGTAAAAGCGAGCGAAAAAAGCATGAGGAAATAAAAATGTGAAAGGTATTATAGGTCAACCTCCAAATTTTAAAACAAGAAATGAAAACAATAATAAAACAACCAACAGAGATTTCATCTTTTTTTTAACTATAAAAAAGAAAATAAAAGATATTCCAATTTCTCACAGTCCACGAACGAAAAAAAACCGAGTCCAGCATGGAATTCAGCAAAAGATTCAGTTCTTTGAACCAATATGAAAGTTCAAATATACAAATAATTCGAGGGGAATAGAACAAGAGAGAGAGGTAAATGACCTCAGATCAGGACCTTCTCAACCACGATGATCCAAAGAATCGATTCGAGGAAGAACGAACAGAGAATTTAGGACCGACGACGGTGAATATATTCACGAACAATCTAGCCCTAGATATCCGAGTCGAGCCATTCCAATTTTATCTCTCGATTTATGGATTTTCCCTCTTTGGTAGGCGTTGAGTTCACAGGGGAAAGAAAGGAAGAGGAAGAGGAAAGAGGAAAGAGCTCCTCTATTTTCCATTTGTGTTTATTATGATGATTTTCCAGTCCACATGGTTCGAGGATCGGAATCGGAATCGGAATCGGAATCGGAATCATCCGATCACGAGTCGATTTCAACCGATTTTTTAAAAACCTCTTTTGTTGAAATACTTTCAGCTTTATTGAAATCTTTCCTTTTTTTAATATATTTATTGTGCTTTCCAATTCATTAATGTAAAATGTTAGATTTTCTGTTGCCTCCACATTTTTTTTAAAATACCAATGTGTCCTATGACATTGTGATTAATTTGTCTTCAAGAAAGTGTCTCCTCCAAAAAATTAGAACAAACAAAATGAAGACGATGAAGGCCGAGGTATACCAATGGGCACTTTCCTTAAGACCATAGATGTTCTCATTGGTGCAATCGGGTGTATGGGAATTTGGCCTCTAAGATACAATAGCCTAGTGGTTTTCAACAATAATAGTGTACTCTCTTCCTGCAAATCTCTTCGAGTTCTATAGGATTGTACTTAAACTCACAAAGAACTCACAAAGAAAAACAAAGAAGAGAGACAGTAGACCAACAGAAACAATAGTGTAGTTGTATGAGAGAAACAATGACAAAAAGAGATCGCTTAAATGACAGAATATCACTTGAGAATATTTTATATATTCAAACCCTAACTCGCGCACACATGTGTGAAAACATCCCGGACCAACCCCAAACATGAGGAAGGAGAGATACCGCGCTTCAAGCAATCATACCCTTAGATTATCATTCCTACTTATTAACCTCTTAACATTCTCAATTGGTTTTCACAAGTATAATTGTTGTTTTAATGTCCAACTGAGCTCAACTCTAGGTGTCTCTTAAGTCTTAAGTGGTTCAGTAAGTGAGTGCAACATTGGTATAGACTTAAGAAGGGGTTGTTTTGTCTTAGAGGTTTATTCACAAGAATCTGGTATGCAATATAGGGGGGCATCTATAGTCTAAAGTAGAGTGACCATTTGACACGACTCAGCCCCGCAGATTCCTTAATTGTCTTCATGTTTTCCCGAGTTCGATGCTGTTTTATGGTCCTTGAGATTGCTATCATCAAGCTCGATTTGTCTACGTTTCAGAGAAGTAATCTATTCCCTTTGTTATATGTGTTATCATGTATGATTTGGATGTATATTTCCAACATGCATTCATTTGTTTCGATGATCAAAGAAGTGGTGTAGTCGTGTGAGCGTTTTAATACTCAGTTGGATGTTTATTTGGGTTGTTCCAAGCTGACAAACTTTTCTCTTAAAAGTTGTAATAATTTCATGGTAGGGCTTACTCGCTTTTAAGCTTTGAAAGCGAGAAACAATAAGTGGAATTTTCTGGTGAGTGAGGATGTATCGAACTTTGTAGACTTTGGAGGTGTCAATTGGTCGTTTCGGTCCAATTTCAGTCGGGTTCGATCAGTGTTGGTTTGAAAAGGGTTGAATCTTAAGCTAAACCAACAAGGGAAGGTTCAGGTCCGGTCCGGTTTGGATTCGATTTAGTTCGATTTGCTCTTCTTAGTTAGTTATTGGTTTAAAATCGGGTCTGGTTTGGTTTGGTTTACCACTATATATAGGGAAAAACCTGCTTTGTTTTTTTTATGATTTTCAGGTTGGTATCAATTTCTTATTGGTTTGGGTTTGATTTTGGTCCAATTTTTCATATTTAGTGTGGTCCGGCTTTCAGCCAGTTCCATAATACCCTAATCCGAAACCAAACCAATAAAAAAATGGTTTAGTTCGGTTTGATTTGGAATTTATCGGTTGGTTTGGTCCAGATCCACCGGTTTGGACTAGGGTTTGACTCCCGTAGTAGGCTATTATTTATGTTTAGGTTTTTTTGAAGCCAATGAACAAAACTGATTTTATTGAAAAATAAGAGAAGTATGACCTTTCTCCCTGAGAGGAGAGAAGGTTTATAATGAAGGCAGGGGTCTGACCCCACCAAACCTTTAGACAGGTGAAGCCAAGAAGCTCCCTTAGCTAGTATAAGAGCCTCCTTATTAAAGGCTCCAAGAGATATAGAGAAAATGAACCACGAAGGCCATTAAGAAAAAGGGTTCTTGAATTTGGAATGGCATTTCCCAAATCATTCTTACATTAAAATCTCTAGTGTTCAAAATTATTGGTAATAGGAATGATTTGTTCTTGTGGACAAACTCTTGGATTCCATCTATCCCACAATTCTATATCATAAACCTTTCTAATGATTGTGACACTAAGACTATGGTTAGTTCTTTTACATATAATATCTTTCAATGGCATTATCCTTCTCTTATCTCGCATTTACCTACCATTATAGTTCACTCAATCATTAATATTTCAACTTCTACTGAAAAAATGACAGATGGTGGTGTATGCTAGTTAGAGATGGAAGATTTTCTACTAATAAGCTTGCTGCTAAATATTTATATTTTGCTAGATCTTCTTTTTGGTCTCGTGAGAGATCAGCTTAGTGGCGTTATTTTTGCACGTCTTAAATGCAGGAACCCCGGTCAAAGTTGTTATCTCGAAATGGATGCCAATTGATCTACATTGTGTTTTTTGTGAATCCTGTGTTGAATCCTTCTGGCATATTTTTCTATCATGTGAATAGGTTAAGCGAATTTGGGCTGCGAGTCCGATCAAGGATGGAATTTCTCTCCTCTCCTTCTTTGGAAAACCTTTGCATCTCTACTTTTGTTGCTCGGCAGCTGGATAAACAATCTCTTTTTTGGTTCTTTTATGTAGTTATTATTACTTGCTATTTTATATGATGTCTCCAGAACAAAGTGGTTCATGGTTTAGCTAAATCTGATCCATATTGAGTTCTCCAAAATGTTGCTCGATTGTTATCAGACTTAAATATTTACCCCTACCCATATTATTCCCAGAAATGTCTCTATCCATTTTGACTCAAATAGTTGTCTTTTAATGAATGCTATATTCCCTATATCACACCTTCCTGTTTTGGTTTGCGCAGGAATTTTTAACTCCATCATGAACAGATCGGGTTAGAGTAATTGTTTTTTGTTAGTAGGACGCATAATTTTGGTGGCTGCAAGTTTTCTTAATACATGACAGCTTTTGGAAGCCAATATCACAAGCATCACTAAGGGACTTGAATCATGCTCTCTGACTGAATTTCAAGAGCAAATAGATTTGGAGTGCCAACAAAGAAATTCTTAATCTTCTTCCCTCGCCAAACATGGTACCTTGGTCGTGGCTTCTTATACCCTCACTCATATATTTCCACCAACTCCATTGGAATTCTATTCAAAGAACTGACTAATACCAACATTTTATCTCTATTGCAATGTTTTGCTTTTCTAGCCATGAGAATCAGTGTGATTCTCTATCTCAGGATGATGATGTACTTCTGATCAATCTCTCTTTCCTCTCCCCATTGCAACCAGCATTACCAAAGTTCCTTTGTCAATATGCCCACATGATGATTTCCATTTTTGCCCATTTACCAAAAATAGGGAACTAACTACCAAGGTTGTTGCTCGTCTTCTGGATGAGGTTCTTCCAATTGATTTTTTTAAACCTCTCTGGAAATTAATTTGGACCCTTAAGATTCACCCAAAATTCAAACTTTTCTTATGGAAGATCTTCAGAAATGGATTTGGAACAAAGTCAAACCTAGCAAAATTCATGCCTTTCTCTGATCATTGTTTATTTTGTAAATCAAATTCAGAAACACCATGGCACCTTTTCCTTTCCTATGATTTCTCCAAACACATCTGGTTGGCTGGACCGTTGGGGCTCCACACTGAAACTCTTATGGCAAACTCTTTCATTGAACTTTTTCATTCTATCATTACCAATCCACCCTGCTAATCGTTTAATTTAAAACTTGTTCTTTCCATCTTCTCCATCACATGCTATTTCTTGTGGTTAGAAAGGAATCGCTGTTAGGTGGAACAATCCAATCCAAATCCCAACTCCGTCACTAAAAATCTCTCTCAATGGATTACTGATCTTAAGCTCTACAATACCCCCATAACCGATTTCAATCCTATACCCAGTCCCCTTCATACCCCCTTAACTACCACTGATATACTTAACCTTGTCCCAGCCGAATCAGTAGCCATAATTTGTAATGGAAGTTACATTTAAGAAGTTGGAGATGTAGGATGGGCAGCCGTCATTTTTATTAACAAACAACTTTTTCTATGCTTGTGCTGGTTTTGGCCGTGCAAGGTCAGCTCAGGAAACAGAAGCGCAAGGACTTCCAATCGGTCTTCAGCAGCTTCGAGATGAACATGACCCTATACTCAACGTTTGGACTGATTGCAATAATTTGATCTAGTGGCTCACTCTCAACACAATGCAACGATCATGGAAAATTTTCACTATTTTGTGGGACATTAAAAATCTAATGACTGTATTCCCTGATATATGTATTATTAAACAGCATAGAGATTTTGTTCAGCTGGCTAATGATTTGGCTATCAAGACCAGATCAATTAGGACCAATATGTACTTATCTGATATTTCTTTCTCTAATTGTTATAAAGTATCTCCTTCTACCAAAAAAAAAAAAAATAACTATACTTCGGTTTCTTTTTATCAAAAAGAAAAAAAAAATGTAAAATATCCATAGCCTTTCAGTAAAAATATATCCAATACTAAAAAGATTTAATATTACATACCCATTCCTTATTAAAAAAAAAAAAAAAGGAAGTTTAGGTGGTGGGTATATCTACTCATCAGCTGGATGTTTCTCCAAAAACAAAGGCAATCATCCATTCAACCTCTGTTCCTACAATTTCAAAAATGTAAACAGGTGTAAACATACAACTCATTAGACTCACAGTTTCTCCCGTCGAAGACCAGACTCTTCTTCAAATACTAAACCCAATACATGTGCTAGCAGAACTGTATCTCACTTCTTCAACTTCTTTAAGGATGATATTGACCCATTTTCCTTCCTTCGGTTCTTCTTATCCCTGGCATTTTCTGTTGTTTTACTCGCAGCAGCTGAATTCCCTGTGGCATCAGTTTCCATCCTTTTTCTCTTTTGATTTCCTATTCTCATGCCATTGTTGTCCAAGTCAAGTTCAACAGATTCCCTAACAATCTTGTTAGCTTTTTCATGCCCACGCTTAGACATGTCAAACCTAGTTATTGAAGAATCAATAACTGGAAGCTGGGAACCCAAAGATGGTGCATTAGAGTAGGCCAGACATTGCTCAACGTCTTTCTTCATCTTCTTCATTGTCTTCAAGCTTTTTGAGTGACGTGTCCCTGAAGAAGATTCACCAAAAATGCTGTTGCTACCAGATGATTTCGTGTCACTGGACCCAAATGCATCAAAGAATTCTTTGTAAGCACTTTGCTTTGACGTTTGTCTCAATCTCCACTGATCAGGCCGTGTTGCAAACCTGCAGCAGTAATGCATAAGTATTTATTAAAAAAAGAAAACCAGAAACTCAAGTATTTATTAAGAAAAAAAGAACTCCATACCCAATTTTAGATAAAGCAAACACCAAAAAGCACACCACAATACCCCTTGGTTTGCAAATGTCTGTAAAATGTGGCCAGTCTGAACTAGTGGATAGATAGAGGGGGTGCCTCTGGATTGGAAACCTGTCAGATAAAGTGGTCCACCAGAACCATATGACCCAACCTGTATTCAACTTTCCTCATGTTTTCAGCTGCTAAACCGTCTGCTGAATTTTTGAAGCATTGTTTGCCATGTTACAAATTCCATTTAGTTTGAAATTGGACAAATGGATAGAGGGTGGGATTCGGCGCAACAGTAAGGTTGCTCCACTGTGACTTGGTGGTCGCAGGTTTGAATCAGGAAACAATCTCTCCGCGAAGCGGGTTGCATACATCTGCCCCTCCCAAACTCCACTGTGGCAGGAGCATCGTGGACTGGGTACACCCTTTATATAGAGGATGGGACCCACATCTACACCAATTTGGGTTCCAAGGAAGGTGTCCACGAGTGAGCAGTTGTGAAAGACTTAGCACAACAGATATAGCGCTGCCACCTTCCCAATAAACAAAATGGAAAAAAAAAAAAGGTTGCCTAAACTTATGTTATTGATGGATGAAGGGAAGTTTGATTGGCCTCGGAATCTCTCACATCTGATGAGATAAGTCATTTGTCTCACTTCCCAAGTCATTAGTTCAACAGAGTGGAAGCCCAAGTCAACAAAAAAGGGAAAAAAAA
The DNA here is from genome assembly GCF_018873765.1 of Telopea speciosissima. Classification (NCBI taxonomy): domain Eukaryota; kingdom Viridiplantae; phylum Streptophyta; class Magnoliopsida; order Proteales; family Proteaceae; genus Telopea; species Telopea speciosissima. Next base: position 31,076,105 of record NC_057918.1, read on the forward strand.
AAAAAACTGATCATCTAGCAAAGCAAGGAGTTGTGAGACTCGGGGTGGGCCCACCCTTGCGGTATAGGAAATCAAGACCAACCGACCTCAGAATTGAAATTGTAGAGCCCAATCCTTATTTAAGCCCACACCTGGGCATGGGTTTGCTCACAGACGAATTTCTAAATTTTAATAAAATTCGTTCTAGAGTATGACAATACAAGAGGTACATTTATAAGTATATGAACATTTATCTTCCCACATAAACCTTAAACAAAAGTTTTTTTTTTTTTTTCATTTCTTAAAAAAAAAAAATCTAAATTAATTAACTTTACCACCATTGACATGTATAGGATCTAGAACAATGACTTAGTATCATTATATAACACAAGTCACATATTTGACATATATACGTATAGTCATACATTTAAGGCTTGGGTTTCCTTTGGGCTTGAGCTTAGTGTCACAGCCTTGAGGCTTCACTATGCCAACTGTGCCGGTACTTAGTAGCTCACACGAACCCTTGTCGCACTAAGTCAACCTTCACCAAGAGAATAGGAAAAGAGAAAACTTAAGAGCACAAGAGAACACTAGGAGTTTGGGGAGAAAGTAGTATTGCACTAGAGAACTTGGTTGCTTGGTTAGTGCCTTAGCCAAATGAGACGACCCCTACTTAAAGGCACCCAAGAATTCAATGAATGGTTAAGATTATGTACACTTGTCCTCCATCCAACAATTAGGAACATTCTAGTCATAGAAGCCTAGAACCTTCCCACCTCAAATGGAGAACTCTAGAATTACTCTACACACCTCTAGTATGTACGACAGTACAAGTACTCTATTGAATAAGCTTGATGATTCTATAGTATTCTAGCTGTTCTCTGCCCACATAAGCTGGCTTATGTAGGCGTTTTTATGCTAATGACGCTGCCAACATGGCGGAGCGTCCTGAAATTTGCTGTCCATGACATTGGGAAGGTTTTGGGTTTCCAAAGGCCTCAACCCAACCCAACCTTGGATTTTCTTTATTCAGACCAAACTCAACCTGAGGTTAAGAAACTTCAGTCCAACCTCAGGCTTTTTCTGGATGGGCTCAGAAGGGTTTGGGTAAACCACCCAACTACCCAAGTGTCTACCCCTATGTGAGACCAATATTCTATATTGAGAATAGTTTGTGACCTGTTGCTTTGTTTGTTTTTGTTTCATCATTCTTGTTGAGTGATGGGGAACCACGACAGAAAAGGATTTAGTTATTTTGGGCTTACTTTTGGACTTTTTCACTAATTCAAACTTGGCAGTTTGAGTTTGTTATTCTAAGGGATAATATTGTAATTTCATTTCTTGGAGGGTATTTTTATAATTTTAGATAAGGAGCAATATTGTATTAGTGTTACTAAGTAGGGGGATTTTTGTCATTTTGTTTGAGGGTATTTTTACAACGGCAAAAGTTTTTCTAGTTGGCAGAGCAGTGATGGGACATTGAATTGGGCTCATCCACCATGGTGAAAGCATTAATACTCCCCCCCCCCCCCAATTGAACGAAGTTCCTGAAATGCTCATCCACTCTTATCCAAGAGTCATTATGACTTAAACTGCAGACCAGAGAACCTCTTCCCTTTTAGAATTGTACTTTTATTTTGTTAGGGCTTCAAAAAAACTTAAACTTCTCAAGGAAGCTACTTTTAGCTTCTTAAAAAAGCTACAAGATAGCTTTTTAAGCAAAGAAGTTCTTTGCTTCTTAAGTAAGCTACCTCGAGCTTCTCAAAAAAGCAACTCTTTTACTATAAAAAGATGTAAATTCGTCTTAGAGGAGAGAGAGTAGAACTGAAATGAAAGACTGTTTAGTGAGAGGTTCTCACATGAGCCTGTAGGGAGCTGATCTCTTCAAACCCTCCCCTTCCCCTTCCCTTCCCCTTCTCCTCAATGCAAACCCTGATTCTAAACCCTGAAATTGGGTCGCTATGGGCCCAGTAAAGCAATAAGAATTCAAATATAAGGAACCAATGGCAATTCTGTAATTATGGTGAACAGCTTAGGGTCCTTTTGGAAGAGGAAAACAGACTCGGGACTAAACTAATAATAGTTACTTAAGTGGAGGGTACTCGTGGAATTTAAAATAAAAGAGGGGACACTTTTAGTGGGCAAGGGCATAATTGTAATTTCAATGAAGAGTGTCCTCTTCACCCCATGACAGGAACATAAATCCAGCGGCAAAACCTTGTCAAAGAATAAACTGTAACACCCTCAACCACGCTCAAACAAGTTTGTGATTTCAGAACTAGGGTCACCTAGGTCTGTTGACAAAACCTAGACTAGAAAACAATACTTCAAGGAGGATATAAGGGGTGCGATAGCCAAGATGCAGGAAAATTCTAAAAACACAGTATGGTTGCAGTTCAGTGATTTCAGACCTGAAAAACCTAGAATCGATCTTATAACTTCTGAGACATCAGTAATAGGGTGTCAAACATCAAATCTGGAAAGAAATAGATCTAGTGAGAAGTAGTTACCAACAGTATTAAGCATACTGAAACGAGTCTGGAAAATGGAGGTTCTTCCAGCAATTAAACAAATGAAATAAGAGAAAGCACACGCCAAAGCAACATAGCAAACCTGTTTTCTTTCTTATTACATTCCAATCTTAATCCTTGATTACATGCTTGTATATATAAGAGGATAAAAAAAGACTCCTAATCAAAAACTAAAACTGAAAAAACATTTGACTCCAACTCTACACTGAAGTAGAGTTTGAATCAGACTCCACAATCTTTCCTATGTTTCCATCAACAGGAATAAAATTTAAAAAAATAAAATACAATTACAAAAACTATCCCTTAGCAACTATGCACATAGTTGCACTACTACTCTCCTTTCCCATCTCTAAAGTAGTGTTACTGCTTACAAATACTGTTCACAACCCCTTAACAATAGCTGATTTCTTATTCCTTTCCTAATTTCTTATCCTTCTTAAGGCCATAATCAGACCGAACACCCTGCCCATCACCACTTCCTTGTAGTTAAGTCCCAGAAATCTAAGGTTCTATGCTGTCCTACATCAGATTGTTGGGCTGTACTGCCACCTTCCTTTTGTACATTCTCCCTCTTCTTCCTACTTAATCATTATCGAAGAGGAGGGAAGGTTGCCTAAAGGAAGCATAAACCAGGAGTTAATCACTGTACCTGTAAATTTTTAGGGTTTGAAGGTATCAAACTAGGAGGGCATCTCTGTACCTGTGAATTCTAAGGGTCTGAAGGTACAATTGCACATCACTAGCATATTTCATTTTTTTGCAATACCAGTAGGGGACAGGAAGTTCGATCACCACACACTGGGAATGTATGGAGAAAGAGGTCAGATTCTAGGTTGAAAATGTGAAAACATCAATATTGAAAGTGGGGAGCATAGTGAGAAGAAAATCTTCAAAAACAGTTAACAACAGCACAAGGACAACTTTCACCATCTATATTCTCGTTGCTAGACCTGGTTGTGGGAATATGATGTACACAAACCAACTGGCTGTGAATGGGTAAACTGAAATTCAAGAGATTGGCATAGAAAAAAGAAACAAGCACCATGTCCAGTATTTTCCACTTGGATAGTTCTTCAAAAAAAAAAAAAAAAAAAGGGGGTGGGGGGGGAGGGAGTTGAGGGAGCTGATCCCACTCCTTCTCCCCCTGCCCATGAGAGCTGGTGGGAGCAGTTTGCAGTTTTAGAACAAGTACGCAAGTATTTCACCACAGTAGCTTCAAATGAAGCTTTTAAAAAAAAAACATAAAACCAAATAGAAGGCTGCCTAAAGGAAGCATAGACCAGGAGTTAATCGTACCTGTGAATTTTTAGGGTTTGAAGGTATCAAACTAGGTCATCTCTGTACCTGTGCATTCTAAGGGTTATACAACCAAAAAAAAATAAGGGAAATTATCAGCGCCACCCCCTGACGTTTGCCTATATTTTAAGGCACACCCACTAACTACCATAATATCAGCGCCACACCCTGCTTTATCAAACTAATTCCACACAGACTCCCTACCGTTAGTTAAGAGCTGTTAAGTGCTGATGTCAGCTATTTAATATTTTTTTAAAGACAATTCTGCCCTTTTTAGTGGGCGAAGTACCTAATCTACCCTTTTAATTAAAACACCCACAAACCCTTCTTCTTCCTCCCACTCACACACAACCTTGGACAAACCACTCCAACCTACCGTCTTCTGAAGAAGAGACCTACTCCGGCGATAAAGCAGCCCGGCGTCAACCTACCACCCTCTAAACAGCTAAAGTTCAGAATTTCAAACTCAAAAGCATTCAATTTTTTCCCCCCTACCTGGGTAGAGAAGGGAGATCCCATCAATCAAACAGGTAGTTGAAACACCCACAAGATTAAATTGATCAAGATCAGCCACTGAAGGGAGAAGGTTTCAGAAACATGAGTCAATAACCCATGATTTAACCAGAACAAAAGAAAATTTTAAATGATTTCTTACCCTGTGAGCAACAGAATCAATTCTCTCTAGAAACCCTAGTTGCAGCAACCAGAGATTTTCACTCTGATCACAAGCTCGGGGAGGGTGGATTCGGCCCTGTTTACAAGGTAGGTTTGCATAAATCGATGTTACCAACCTTAGTTTCCATTGATGATGATCAATCAACGACCAATGATAAAAACAAAAAATCAAACTAAAAACCAGCAGGCGGGTAGAACAGAAGAAGAAGATGGGTGCTAAAAATTTTGTATTCTGGAATGAATCTGGAGACAGATAATACATACATACAGAAAGGGAGATGGTTTTGAGAGGGTGTTTGGTTTACTTTCAAATCAGAGGGAGTTTTATTGGGTATTTATAGGAAATTTTGTTTTATGTTTGAGAATAAACAAGGGAAGACAGAAACCCAGGGGAGGTTTCCATTTTCGGGCTTTTGTTTTTTTGGTGATAGAAACAGAACAGAATTATAGAGATGAGGACAAAATAATCTTGTCCACCGAGGTTTCGTTTTTATCAGTCTCTCCCTCTCTCTCTTACTCCCTTTACGTTGCTCCTTATTTCTTGCCCTTCTTCTTCCTAATTTCTTTTAATCTTAAAGCTTCATTCCCAGTCCTATTTCTGGGCGGTACTTGCAGACCTAATCAGAGAGTTTGAATTCCTTGGTGCATGTTCCTTTGGGTCTGAGATTTGGAGAGAAGGAAGCCCCTCTGAAGGCAACTTAAAACCTTAGAGTCTCCCCTCCCAAATCCTCTTCTATCGTGAGTTCCATACCCAAGTTCAAATCAGATCTGGTGACTTCCGCCAGATACAATTTCAACCCTTCTATTTTTTATTTTTTTGGTTTCAGGGATTCCTTGCTTCTCTACTTCAGTTGATTCACTCACAGTCTTCAATCTCGCAAATAAGTCCATTGTCGGAGGGATTCCCACCTGCATTTCATCTCTGCGAGGTTTAAAGGTGCTCAATCTCACCTTCAATAGCCTAAAATATGACATTTCGTTGAAAATTCATAATGTTGGAGAAGCTACTTGTTCTGGACCCGAGTTCCAACGATTTCTCTGGTCTTCTACCGAGTAAAATTGCAGCAACAACAGAAAAATCTGGTCTAGTACTTCTTGACCTATCTCACAATCGGTTTTCAGGTGAAATACCAGTAGGTATTACAGAGTTGAAGGGCTTACAAGCGTTGTTTCTTTCACATAATCTGTTAACAGGAGAGATTCCAGTGAGAATTCGATATGGTCAAATTCCTGAGAGCATTTCGGATCTGTGAAATCTACAACTTCGATGACGGTTGCGAGCTTCGTTGGTTGAAGAGCACTTTGACGACGGTTGCAAAGGGGTTACAGAGCTGAACGGTGGCGGTGAGTTATTTCGTTCGATTGAGGAAGGAGTGGTTCACTTGTTTTAATTGGAAGGGTAAAATGGTCTTAAAATTGTATTTACAGAGAACCAAGACTTTGTTTGAAGTCTTAGTGTAAAGGGTATATTGGTCAAAAGAATTTCATATGTTAACACTGTTCAAAAATGGGTAACGGTTGATATTATGGTAATTAGTGGGTGTGCCTTAAAATATAGGTAAACGTTAGGGGGTGGCGCTGATAATTTCCCAAAAAATAATTCTAAAGGTCTGAAGGTACAATTGCACATCACAAGCATATTTCATTTTTTGCAAACCACTAGGTGACAGGAAGTTCTATCACCACACACTGGGAATGTATGAAGAAAGAGGTCAGATTCTAGGTTGAAAATGTGAAAACATCAATATTGAAAGTGGGGAGCATGGAGAGAAGAAAACCTTCAAAAATAGTTAACAACAGCACAAGGAAAACTTTCACCATCTAGATTCTCATTGCTAGACCTGGTTGTGAAAATATGACGTACACAAACCAACTGGCTGTGAATGGGTAAATTGAGATTCAAGAGGTTGGCTTAGAAAAAACAAAACAAGCACCATGTCCAGTATTTTCGACTTGGATAGTTCTTCAGAAGAAAAAAAAAAAAGGGGGGGGGGGTGGTGGGGAAGAGAGTTGAGGGAGCCAAACCCACCCCTTCTCCCCCTGCCCATGAGAGCTGGTGGAAGCAGTTTGCAGTCTTAGAACAAGAAACAAGTTTGCAGTTTTAACCTCTCAACCCAGCTCAGGTCTGAAACTTTCTTCATCTGGACTTCGGTCCGCCCATCTCCTCTCCTCAGTTGTGACCACGAACTCGGTCATGCTCTCTTCGACCCATGACCCGCCTCTTGGCTCCCATCACACATCATCATCTTCGCCCGGTCTCCCTGCTCTCCCCCCCCCCCACACTTCGCCTAGCATATACCTCATCTTCTCCCCCTCTTCCTGGCCCCCTAACCTGTTCCTATGTGTGTCGGCACCGTAGCGCCTCCCTCTCTCGGGTCAATCATAGTTGTTAAGGCACCTAGGCAAACCAGGGCGATCGAGGGGGTTAAAAACCAAGTCGACACCAGAAATCAAGGCGAGAGAAGGCGACGCCTTGACAACTATAATGTCAATACCCCCTGTCCTCCCAATGGACGTATGTTGCCCTCTTCTCTTAGTTCTCAATGGACCAAGGTCTCATTTGGAATACCAGTGGTCTCAACTCCCCTTCAAAGCACACCGAGATTCACTCGCGCATCAAGTCCTCCGCTCCACTTTTTGCTACCTCATTGAAACCGGTGTTCAAGAACCAAATGTTCTCTGTATCGCTGCATCTATTGCTCCCGGCTGGTCCCTCACTACCAACTAATCCCACCACCACAATGGCAGGCTCTGGTTTCTCAGGGATCCTTCCAAAATCCACCCTACCCTCATCTCTTCCACCTCTCAGTATCTGCACTTCAACATTACCATCATTCCTGGTAATACCAGCTTTCTATTCACAGCCACTTATGCTCCCTTTGGAATGATCTTAGCTCCATAGCCATTGAAGCTAGTCCTCTCCCTTGGGGTTTGAGGGGTGACTTCAATGTCATCCATTACAGTCACGAAAAAGCTGGAGGAGACAGACCTGACTTGGCCTCAATCGATGCTTTCAATGAATGCATTGAGGACATTGGGGTTAATGACTTGAGATGGTCTGGCTACGCTATTACTTGGCATAACAGAAGAGGTGGTGAAGCTCGGATACACTGCAAACTTGATAAGAGTGATGGTCATTGAAGCTTAGCTGTCCTCCTTTCCCTCCTCGTGCAACTTTTGACACTCCAGGTATATCTGACCACTGCCCCATTTCCCTTCTCATCCATCCTTATCCCTCCTTTGGCCTGAAACCAATCAAATTTTTTGACATGTTGTCCTCCCACCCTGACTTTCTTGCTATTGTTAGAGAAGCTTGGGACAAGCCTGTCCAAGCTTATTCATCCTCCCTTATTGTCTTTTCTAGAAAGCTCAAAAATGTGAAATATGCTCTTAAATTATGGAATTCCAGTACCTTTGGGAATGTATCTCTGCAGGTTTCAGATTGCAAGGCCAAATTTTCTGCTACCCAATCTAGTCTCCAACTAGATATTCACAAAGCTCCTCTAGCGGAAGAAGAAAAAGACCTAAGTTTGGCTCTTGCCTCCATGCTCTCCCAAGAAGAAAGCTTCCTAAGACAAGGCTAGGATTAAGTGGCTGGAGCTTGGGGACTCGAATTCAGCTTTCTTCCACAGGACTTTGAAGTCCAGGACAAACATCAACTCCATCCCCAGTTGATGACTCCGAATGGCTTCCCTCTCCACAATGTGGAAGACATTAAAAATGAGGCTGTGAATTACTTCAAAGAGCTGTTCAAATCTCCTTTGATCTCCCCTGGCTCCATCCCCGACAACCTGTTTTCAACAAGTTTGTTCCCTCTCATTTCATCAGTTCCTTACAGGTCATCCCCTTTGAAGATGAAATCATTGCTGCGGTCTGATCTCACAAAACTAACATGGCTCCCGGTCTGGATGGATTAAGTATGAGCTTCTTCTTCTCCTCCTGGGACATTATCAAAGATGACCTCATCCAGGCCATCATGAGTTTCTTTTATAACCAAGTCAAATCAAGGGAATCAATCACACCTTTATTTGCCTCATTCCCAAGAAAGAGGGTGCTTCAGCCATGTCAGAGTTCAAGCCCATATCTCTATATAATCTCCTGTCCAACTATATTGCCAAGATTCTTGCCAATAAGTTGAAATTGATTGTTGACACCCTAGTCAGTCATAATCGGTCGGCTTTCATTACAGGTAGAAACATTGCAGACAACATTCTTCTTTGTCATGAGATAACCAGAGGATTTGACAGGAGATCCCATTCCCCTTCAACCCTCATGAAAATTGACATACATAAAGCCTTCGTCTCCTCACAATGGGGCTTTATCTCAAAGGTCATGCTCAAGATGGGTTTTACCCAGCCCTTCATCAACTGGATTCTCCAATGTATCTCCGCTCCTCAATTCTCAGTTTTAGTCAATGGCAATCCAGCAGGCAGCAGGCTATTTTCCCTCATCGGTGGGAATTCGTTAGTGATGCCCTCTATTGCCCAACTTATTAGCCTTAGCCGTTGAAGTTCTCTCAAGGAGCCTTTAGCATTGCACAGATCAGCAGCTCATCTCCCCAATCGCAAAGTGTAAGGCTCTCAAGCTTCACCCATTTGGCCTTTGCAAACGACCCTATGATCTTCTCCAAAGCATCCATTGCCTCCCTTGAGACAATAGTGTCTGGTCTTCAGTCCTCTGAGGATTTGTCAGGTCTCCATATCAATCCTGAGAAATCCCTATTGTTCTTGGGTAGTCTTTCTAATTCTGACAAAGCAACGTTCTCTCAGATGACTGCAACAAATGCTTGAGCTTGAGAAGCTTTTGGGCCAGTGGGCCGTCAAACTCACTGGGATAAGCATATTGAACCAGACGAAACAACAAGCTCAAGCGGAAAGCAATCCGTAGCAAACGACAAATCTAATGAATATAATTTTCGGACTGAGGACAGCCTTCGCAATGGTCTGGTCGTGCATGTCACCACCGGAGTTAAGAGGAGCTAAGGAAGCAATTGAAGGATTTACTTGATGCTGGCTTCATCCGTCCATCTCAGGCTCCCTATGGCGCCCCAGTCTTCGGCTTGACCATTGCCATCCTATGGGCATTCTTCTGCACTTTGTCCCCCCCAGTGTCATATACAGCTCCAACCTCCCTAGGCACTTCAAGGTTGCCGACATCAGAGCTCATGGAGCCTGGGCCCCTCCAACTTCATCCTCCCGGCTGCTTACATCAGTCTGGAATGCATTGCCCCCCATACTAGGTCGCTCTTCTGGTAGGGGAGACAAGACTTTCTGGACTCCCTCCTCTTCAGGGCTCTTCAACATCAAAGCAGCTTGGAACCATATCCGTTTGCATGGCACTGTAACACCCTGGCATAAGCTTGTATGGTTTAAACACCACATCCCTCAGCACAGTTTCACAGTTTGGCGAGCCTCCTCCAACTGCCTTCCAACGCAGTCATTCCTCATCCATCGCCAAATTGTTCTCTTCATCTTGTTGCCTCTTCTACAATGTCATGGAAACAATTGAACATCTCTTCTTCACTTGCCCCCTCTCCTCGTCCATTTGGAAAGAGATGCTAGCCAGATGTTGGGCCAGACCTAGACGGATTTTGGCTTTTCAAAGAGAATGGATCTGGATGGACATGACATTTGCCGGGTCATCTATTTACGACATTATGGGAAAGCTCGCTTTTGCTGCCACCATCAACCAGATTGGGATGGAACGAAATATCAGAAAATGGTCTTCCAGATTGAGATCTCTTCAGCTTATTTGGGATTCCATCTCTTTTGACATCAAAAGCAAGCTACCTTTGGTCGCATCTTCTTGCCGGGACACCCCAAGGAACATGCATATTGTTGTTTCTGGGGGTCTCTCCTACTCCTTGCACCCCCCTCCTCTTGAGGATGGGATTTTTTCTTTGGCTTGTTGTAATTTGTACTTTTTTCTCCTTGCCCGTTGTTAAGGCCCCTATTCTTTCTCTCTTTGGTAATGAATTTTTTATTCACCCAAAAAAAAAACTAGTATTTCACTACAGATGCTTCAAATGAAGGAGTAAAAAGACATAAAACCAAAATAGGCTCAATAATGTTGAGAATCAGAGTCAACTCCAGCAAAAAAAAAAAAGGATCTCAGATCACAAATTGATTGTTTCTACCTACAACTAATGTCCTCCCTTCCCCATCCAAAAAATAGTCCGATGCAAAAACCCATAATATAAACATGACTAGGGCAGACAATGGTTGTCACTTATAGAATTTTACTCAATTGGATGGCTCACGTTATAGACCATTCTGTCTAAAAATTCAGTTAAATTGGGCTTCAGAAAGCGCCACATCTTAGTTTTGACTAGCAAGTTATCAAACACTGTCCAGGACAATTAAATTGTTAATCAGAGGTTCAAGAGAATCATGTCTAGTATTTGAGATGAATAGAAAATGTAGCATGCGGAAGAATATAATGTTCAGATAGGCTTACCCGTCAATCTCAAGCTTTCTTAAAATATAAGGTCCCTGTTTTGTCTTGGAGAGTGCAGTTCGCACATCTAACAGCTCAGATGCTATAGCCTCCTGCAGCGAGGCATTACTTGCAGAGAAGCACTTTTCAACAGTAAACGAACTTGAAGGATGCAAAGAAAGCTCTCCAAAATAACCACGGAGCCTTAAAAGAAGACCGCATACAAGAAAGGATGATTAGAATCTCGAAAACTTCCAGGATTATATTTTACATATTAGTTCCTTCTTAGAATTTACGTAAGGAAAAAAAGCTAGCCATTAAAAGGGGGACACTACAGGAGGCTGTCTAGCCCCAAAGATTTTTCCTAGAAGCTGCTTCAAATTTAAAAGATAACTCAGAACTGCCTCCTTAGTGCCCAAGTGCCGTGCAAGAGTGACAGCGGGGTGTTGGAGCAAAAGCACGAAAGCTTCGAAGTGACAAATATTTTAAAATGAAAGCCCATATATGCATATACATGAATATATATGTACATATATTTAACATTTATTCAGTCGAAGAATGGAGAACAAGGGAAGCACATCCGATGTTTGACCTAGTTTTGATTTTAAGCTTAGAGCTGTCCAATAAAATCAAAATGTCAGTTTACCTCAAGTACACTCCTTACCCATAAAGTGGTTTCGCTTTAAGCAAGATCACAAGCATCTGATTAAAGGATTTATATGCTCCCACTCAGAGCATGAATTCATTGATTGAGAGCAAACAGCACCCTTAACGGAAGGATTAGGTAATTAAGCTCCTAGTTGATCTTTGCTAAGGATAAATGCAGATAACCCTCCCTATAGTACAGCCCTGGGAAAGTACCAAACTATTTACTTTTAGAAAGAGGAACATATATTTTCTCATAGTAACTCACAACCCATATCTTTCCCATAAACCCTACTTCGGGTGAGGGTAGTTGGGGCTTTTCATTGACAAAAGTAAAAAACTGAAAACCAAAAAGGCAGCCATGGTGGTAATTCAACAGTGAATATTATAGTAAAATTCTGAAAATCAAGAAGGCAGCCATGAGTGGTAATTCAACAGTGACTATTATAGCAAAATTCTGCAGACTCAGGTAATTTTCCCACTTAAAAGTGTAAAAGTGATGCAGATCAAAAGGTTTTGAAAAATTACCAAAGAAGGAAGATGAAAGTGAGAGAACTCACAGTCCACTCACTGAGATTCAACTCAGTGATGCAACTCAAACTGAGTTAACTCAGCTTGTTCAGCCAGCTCAGCACCAGATATAGTAATCCCATTGTGGGGTACTTTTATTAGTTTATTTGTTTTATTTAAGTAGTTACTTGTATTGGTTGTAACCCTCTTTTCTCCTACCTTACCTAGTTGTTAGAGTTTTAAGTCTAATAAGTAATAACCATTCTTTAAGGCTGTACAAACGGGGGTTTTATTCATTATTTTATTCCTTGTTAGCGTCAACTAATACTCCTTTTTACCTCTTCCATAAATTAAAGCAATGCAGGGCTACAGCCCATGATTTGATGATGAATATAGAGTTTGGCCCTTCTGCCAAGAATTCTGTGGTGATTCAGTGGGTGTGATTGTTGGTGGTTCCAATTCAAGCTTGGTAGTGATTCCAAGTCCTATCCTTTTTCCCTTATCTTCTTCTACTTCTTTCAGCATTCAAGTACTTCATTCTTTTCAGCAACTCCATATCCTGTCCAATGATTTTAGTAACAGTGCTTTTTGGAGTTAATTTGATTCTGCTGCAATCTGATTCTTTTTGCTAATATCTGACTGTCATTCATATACACATTTCTTGACTCCATTAAAATCGTGTAAACTAGGAATTGAAACATGCTATTTTTAAGTCTGATTTAAGGTGTTTTAACTGAACAAGAAATCTATCAATCTCACCATCTAACTGATGGATTAACCTGCGATTAAACTATTTTATTCTCCTCTGTTGGATCTACCTACGACCTGGATTTCATCTAGATCAGAGTCACTAATCTGCTGGAATCTGAAATCTCAGGTTCTGTTAAGACTTGAGGTATTTCAATCTGAAGGGGCTCTTCTAGAACTATCAATCCACACATCTGATTCTGTCCCAATTTTGAAGAGTTGTTACTCTCATTAACAGCAACCCTGGACCTTATTAATACTTGCATCTGAGTTACTGATCTATTAATATTTAATTTCCTTTGAAATCGATTCTGGCTTGCTGTTTGTTTGCTGAAACCTAGTGTTAGATGGATTTGAACCCCTTCATTTGGTATCAGAGCCATGGCTGAATCCAGTTCAAGGAACTCTGACCCAACAAATATACATGAATCACTCAATCAAATAACTGACATGTTCAAGCAGTTGTGAGATTGCATGACTGCTATGGAAAAATTCTGGAATCAAATCCTTTCCCTACCTCTTATAACTCAGAGCATCCTAAACCTAATGAAGGACTACCAGCACACTCCACTACCAACAATACTCACGGTTTATGGGTAGAGGTCCACAAAGGAATACACCACAACTCTCCTTCAAGGACCACATGCGAACTTACTTTGAAAATGGCGCACCTCAGCGGCGTTTTGAAGACACAGAGAAGGTGAAGTTAGAACTTAAAGAGTATGGTGGAAAGCACGACCCCCAAATGTTCTAAGACTACATGTCATGCTTAGATGATTATTTTGATGGGTATGACCTACATGAGGTCCGGAAATTGAAGTCAGCTCAAACAAAATTAGTGGGTGCAGCACATGAATGGTGGAGACTATGAAAGAAAGCTGCAACGATGAAGTGCAACACCACCTACTTGGGGAGAGATGAAGGAATAACTAAAGAATAAATATCTTCCTCAGACATTAAAGCCCAATTACAAGACCAACACAATTCACTTTGGCAGGGTCTTTATCAATGGCTGAGTACATGGAGGGATTTGACTCCCTATCTTCCCACAGAGGCATTGAGGAGGATGATATACAGTTGCTGTCACAATTCCGGCTGAGACAATGACCAGAAATTAATTAGGAGATTGGTGCGACAGATATCATTAATCTTTATGATTGTTTTCAAAAGCCTGTACTTGCCAAAGAGTAACTGAAAAACCCAGTTCAGTGATATGGTTTTCAAGCCAGGGAGAACCGGAGAGGTACACCATCAGCTCAACCTACTGGAAGGCCAACTCCTACTACTGTCCCTACACGTGCAGATCATAAAGGTGAGGCACTTATGGCCAGCGGCAGTAATACAAAGTGCTTTAGTTGTCAAGAGTATGGACATGTCGCCAAATTCTGTCCCACACAACAAAAGGCTAATGCAGTTGCAACGCCAATTAATGAGGACACTTCGATGGAGGTTTATAAGGGGTCTCGACCTGATGGATTATAATTATGATGACCACAATGAGGACCATAATGATGATGCTAACCTTTATGAGAATGGTGATGATGATAGTGATGATGATGAGGCATATGAAGTCCATGTGGTTAGCCATATTCTGGTTGCAAAATCCAAAGAAGAGGACTGGGGATGACACTGCATATTCTATAGTTGTATGAAGAGTGGTTCAAGAGCTGCTGAGATTATAGTTGATAGCAGAAGTTGTGTCAACATAGTCTCTCAAGCCTTTATTAACAAGGCTAAGCTACGCCCAGAAAAACACCCACAACCTTACGAGGTCTCCCTTCTGAATGGCAACACATTGGAAGTCAATCAGCGTTGTTCCATACATTCGAAACTCAATCATTATAATGAAAAGGTATGGTGCGATGTGATCTCCATGAAGCTCACAGATGTTTAGCTAGGACGCCTGTGGATGTACGATAATGATGTGCTTGTCGGTGGCACTAAGAACCGTCGTATATTTAAGTTGAAGGGCAAACACATCATACTTGATCCTCTCAACATCCCAGTTGAGCGAGCTAAGCGAGTGCATTGAGAACAAATCAGAAGCTAGTTGATAAGGAGAAGAAACTCTTGGCACTACCGCAGAAGGAGTCTCTAGAATCCAACAAAGATTCGAGACTAATATTGGCCCTTGTCACTAGGTAAGTAACTCCTCAACCTGAGGTTAAGCTTCCTAAGCCAATACAGGACCTGATCTAGGACTTCTCAAACCTAGTGACTGATGAGTTACCCAAACAAGCTTCCACCAATGTGTGATATTCAGCACACCATTGACCTCATACCAGGATCGGCTCTACCCAACCTACCTGCCTATAGACTGAACCCTACTGAGCATGTAGAGCTAAAGCGACGGGTTTGTGATTTGATGAGGAAGGGCTATATACAGAAGATCTGAAGCACATGTGTCATTCCTGCTTTATTAACAACAAAAAAGGATGGTTCATAGTGTATGTGTATTGACAGTCGAGCCATCAGCAAAATCACGGTTACCAGTTTCCCATTCCATGGCTGGATGATATGTTAGATATGTTGTCTGGTGCAAAGGTCTTTTCCGAAATAGAGCTTTGAAGCAGATATCATTAGATTCATATTCATTTGGGTGATGAATGGAAGACAGCCTTCAAGAACCAAGCAGGATGGCTTTTTTGAGTGGAAGGTTATGCCCTTCGGTCTCACCAACATGCCGAGCACCTTCATGCATGTTATGACTCAGGTATTACGTCATTTTATCAGTAAATTTCTGGTTGTTACTTTGATGATATAATAATATAAAGCAAAGAGAAAGACGCCCATCTTGACCACCTGAAATAGGTTCTACAAGTACTTCGAGCTGAAAAGCTCTATATCAATTTAAAGAACTGCTCCTTTATGCTGCCTAAGATCATATTCCTTAGGGTCATTGTATCTTCATGAGGTGTTGAGCCTGATCTAGATAAAGCCAAAAGCATCCTCAACTGCCCGGTTTCCTAGACCCTCACAAAAGTCAGAAGCTTCCATGGCCTTGCATAATTCTATCGGAGATTCATAAACAATTTCAGTGCTACCATGGCTCTTATCATCGAATGCATGAAATCAAGCAAGGGGAGGTTCAAGTGGACACCCGCAGCAACTAAGGCTTTTGCGCACATAAAATGGAAGATGTCTGAAGTTCCCGTTTGACAGCTGCTGGATTTCAATCGGGCGTTCGAGGTAGCAACCGACGCTTCACATATTAGCCTTGGAGAAGTTCGTATGCAAGGAGGCCATCCATAGCCTTTTATAGTGAGAAGTGATATTCTACCTATGAGTTAGAGCTCTAAGCAGATGTACAAGTGTTGAAACATTGGCATCTCATTGGCAAGAATCCATTCTTTTTACTGATCATCAAGCACTCAAGCATCTCAACTCCCAGAAATAAGTTAGTGACAGACATGCCAAGTCGGTCGCATATCTACAATAATTCATTTTTGCACTAAGGTGGAAAAGAGAATACTGTAGCCGACACTTTGAGCAGAAAAAGTGTCGACTCTTCACACATGCTCGACCCATGCGATGAGTATAGACCACATCAAGGTTGAGAATAATTCAGACTTGGATTTCTAGACCATCTACCACAAGTTATAATAAGGTGGGAGAGATCCTGAATACTTACTCCATGATGGATATTTTTTATGGGGGCTCACTTCCACATTCCTGAGTCATCTCTACGACACCATTTGATACGGGAATTCCATTGCAAAGGACGGAGGACATTTTGGCAAAGATAAAACCCTTCTACACATCACTGACCACTACTATTGTTCACAACTACAGAAGGAAGTGGATCACGTAATCAAACGTTTCTGTATTTGTCAGCTTGCTAAGGGAACTAAACAAAAGGCAGGTTTGTATTCCCCACTGCCCGTCCAACATGCACTGTGGGTTCACATCAGTATGGACTTCGTGTTGGATTAATTATATTTGATGTATGTGTCCATCAAACCAAATTTAATTTGATTAAATTAATTAATACATTTTCATATTCATGTGCTTCTTGTGATTATTTTGATAAAGTGCAATTGCCCACTTTTACCGTTACTCAGTCACAACTGTGGACAGATTTGGGCATTCCGTTCTAGGGTTGCCACATTGTATATTTCCCTAATAGGAAATGTGTGCACTTAATTGTGTCGAACAATAATCCATTGAAATTCCCTATTTGGTTTACCGCCATTGTATTTGTAAGGGGAATTTCCAGCAGTTTTTTTTTCCCGTACCTGAAAGGCATTTACTGTTGCGTTTATATTTCATGCAATCATGGTGATCCAATGGTTGAAGTCTACCGACATAACTGACTACACACCGGACGTTCGTTGTATGGGGTAACGCTTGAATAGAGGTGTTCCACAATAGGATTTTCCGCACCCTGATAGGATGAACATCCGAGTATGTGAGTTGTTGGACAGCGATCGATCTGAATCCGGGGCCTTGATAATATTAGTTCAATATTACTATTTGAAAGGAGTCTCAAACAATTTTGGTTAATCATTGGTCCCAACTCCCGACACACACGGTTTATGATACAATGCACTATCTTTTTTAGCGGATTATTTGATTACATACCTGTGAGGGTGCATTGTGGATGTTAGTAGTGCCGGGAGAGTAAGTGTAATGAAAATTTCTACCACTGGGGATTTTCAGGTTACACCATTTGTAGAGATGTCCTTTTAAGCAATTACGGATAGCATAAAGGCTACCCTTTAGGATCACACCGCTTGGCACAATCTTATCCGTTAAGTTGTAATATCCTAATTAGGCTTTTTTTATTTAAGAGAAGCTTGGCTCAAATCCTAAATTGCCCTACAATTTTTGTCTACACAATATTCTCGTAGAGAAGAGAAAGAGAAAACTTGAGAGAAATAGAGTCTTCTCTTCCTCAAGCAAGGGATTTTGCCATTGGAGTTGGTACAATCAAACGGAGTTCGTGTTCTTGTGTTGCATTCCTTTGGAGGAACGTACCTCTAGTGCGCTCTAGGTAACCTATAAAAAGCTGTACCCAGTGCACAAGGCTCCCGCGTTTAGCAAGGTCTAGGTAACCTATCCATCCCGAAAGTGATTTGTTATTGCATGTGTTCATCGAGATCCTGTTACCACAATTTTTATTGTATATCTGATATTGTACCGCTTCCGCTGCCGCCAACAATTGGTATCAGAGAGGCATTCTTCGATGAACATGTTTCTGATCAATTGATTGCCATTAAAAAAAATTTATTTTGTTAGGTTTTTCACTCTCTTCTCCTTCTTTTCTCTTTTTTCCTTGGTTGATGTTTTGAAGATCGTTCAATACCCCTCACTGGGATTATCCATTGAAGGAAGAAGAGACAGAGAGGAATATGAGGGCACTGCCGCCGGCCAAGCAGCCTGCGTGCAGCCATGGCTGCAGGAAGCGGCCAATTATCAAAAAAAAAGGGGGAGGGGGGGAGAAGGAGAAAGGGAAAAAAGAGAGAGGGAAGATGGGATGGTGTTTCCGTTTGATGGCATTATCCTCTCCTAATGCTTTTTCATCTTCTTCTTCATGTTTTATGATGTTCATGTTGATACTCCATTAATGGAGACCATGGTTCAAGCTTGAAGCTTTGCTAATGGTGGTGATTTGATCCTAATAGGAAACCTAGTTTTGGAATCCTATTGTTAGTAAGTTTCCTACTTAGAGTATGATTTGATCCTTTTTGTGCAAGTAATTTAAATGGAAAGTTAAGTTTCAAATTTGATTTACTTGTTGACCAAGCTTTAGACTTTAGACACTAATTTGGATAGGAAATTTAATTACCAACATGACAATATTGTATTGCCCAACTAAAATAAAATAAACCAAATTGGATTTGGGGGCCAAAAAAATAAAATTGATCGTATTAAATTACAAATTTGCCCTCACTAGATTCAAGGGGAGCTTAGATTAGATCTAATTACGAAATTGCCTCTACTCCCTATATAGAATATTTTGAATATCATTTTATTGTTGATTAAAGTGTTTTAATCATGTGAGTTAATTCAAAGTGTTGAAATGACAAAATTGCCCTCAAAATCCTAATTTTTGGGTGTGCTCCCTCTCTTGAGTTTTAATTAAAGAGTTTAATTGCATATGATTACAAAGTGGTGTTGATGCAGATTCATCATCGAAATGCTCAATAAAATTATGCAGAATGGTGGTGATTTGATCCTAATAGGAAACCTAGTTTTGGAATCCTATTGTTAGTAAGTTTCCTACTTAGAGTATGATTTGATCCTTTTGTGCAAGTAATTTAAATGGAAAGTTAAGTTTCAAATTTGATTTACTTGTTGACCAAGCTTTAGACTTTAGACACTAATTTGGATAGGAAATTTAATTACCAACATGACAATATTGTATTGCCCAACTAAAATAAAATAAACCAAATTGGATTTGGGGGCCAAAAAAAATAAAATTGATCGTATTAAATTACAAATTTGCCCTCACTAGATTCAAGTGGGAGCTTAGATTAGATCTAATTACTTAAATTGCCTCTACTCCCTATATAGAATATTTTGAATATCATTTTATTGTTGATTAAAGTGTTTTAATCATGCGAGTTAATTCAAAGTGTTGAAATGACAAAATTGCCCTCAAAATCCTAATTTTTGGGTGTGATAAAACCATTTTAAAACAAATTTCAATATCAAACGATTGAAAAAGGTTTTTGATGCAGATTTCACTCGAAATGACTTATTTCTTTAGAAATAAGTCAAACATATATATATATATATATATATATATATATATATATATATATATATATATATGTTAGGCCTTTGTTCCCAAGGGTTTTCTATGTAATATGCCACTTTAATGAGCCTAAACCAGGGATACATAGGTTGCATACGGGATTAGCCCAATACTTAATTTATTTTTCATGTTTTAAATTGAACCAGTTGAACCACTGGTCCAATTTACGTGAAATGTTCCTCTTGGCTAATAGGGTCTTATATCCTATTGGTTACTTAGGAATCTTCTTAGTTTAAGTGTTTTAAATTGTTTTAAGTATTTTAATTATACCTCTCCACGATTTATGAAGAGGGAAGAGTTGTAATAGCTTTAGGATTTGGCCTATGGCCTTTTATTATAAAAGATTAAATCGTGGGAGGCTCCCCCACAGTTGAATATTTGAAAGAAAAAAAAAAAAACAGAATTGTTGGCTGCTACTGCTCTTTAGAGTGTTTGCCTTGTGGTTCTATCAAGGAAGAAGGACAGGTGGATCTCCTGTGACTCTTTACGCCGTGACGGCTAGGAAGTTCTTCTCTGAAGGTGGTTCTATCCTTCAATCCTGTTCAAGCTGCTGCCAGTGGATTTCTACTACAACTTGTTCACCAATTTCTTCTTCTAATCCTCTAGTCCCCCCCCCCAATCGATCCCCTTTATTTTTGTGTTTGAATTCCATTAAACCCTAGACCTTGCTGCCCAGCCATATTTGATCATCAGAATTTCGTCAAATTCAAACCAGTCTCCATACTACATCCCCTCCATTCGATCCAACTTGCAGCCCCATCCTCCCACTCCAACCCTAGTTTGCCTCGTCTCTGTGAAACCCAAAAAAAACCCTAAATTCTAGAATTAGTACTTCCAACCAATAAAAACCACCCATATTTGGATCGAACCCTCCCCTCCCTACCTGGAAAATTCGATCCCAACCCTAGCCCTAAAATCCCATTAAAAACCCTAGTTTTAGCCTAAGTTATAAAATCCAAAACCCGAAACCCTAACCCAAATTTTCTGAAATTCAATTTTTTAGTTAAACATCATCCAAACCTACATTAATAGCTTCTTCTAGACCTGCCCATCAATACCCTATAAGATTCATCTCCGTATTCATAAACCTAACCCTAGATTTGACCTAAAACTGCAATTCTGTCCTACTGAGACTGCAGAACCAGCAGCCCTTGATTCCTTTGTTATTAGATCCTTGATAAATGGCCTCTAGTAGGACCTTTCCCTATCTAGAGCTACATTAGTTGTAACGACCAATATGCCCCCAAAGAACCCTAATTTTGGAATATCCGTTGTAGTGATGCATAATTGCTTTGATCATATTAAAAGTTAAGATTGTAAAATGCAATTGTTAACCCTTGTTTTGTAGAATGTGATGGTCATGGGACTGGATGTATGTGATGTGTGTTTATTACATTCTCTTTTCCCCCCTCTAATACTCCCATTTAAAGACATGTATCCACCTCCGAGGTCGTGAATAGATCGCTTGGTGATTTGCTCCGTTGTCTTGCAGGTGATCATGCACGTCAATGGGGTTTTATTTTGCCACAAGCAAAGTTCGCCTACACTAGCTCCAAGTGTCGGTCTACTCAAAAGTGCCCATCTGAGATCGTGTATGGGAGGAAGTCCAAATCACATCTTAGATTGTGTTTCAATTCCAAATCCAAACAAGAGTAACATGGAAGCAGAAGAGCTTGCAAAACGCAATCGGGATATTCAAGAGCAAGTGCGAGCCCAACTCCAAAACGCCAATGAACTTTACAAAGAAACCATTGATGCCCACTGACAACATGTGAAAATTGAGAAGGGTGACTTAGTCATGGTATATTTGCGGAAGAAAGATTTCCTAGTGGCACCTACAACAAGCTCAAGTACAAGAAGATTGATCCATGTAATATTAAATCAGATCAAGTACTTATCATGTTGAGTTGCCCAAAGGCATAAAAATTAGCCCCATCTTTAACATTTCCGACCTCTACCCTACCAACGACACTCAGAAACGAGTTCTTCTCAAGAAGAGAAGGATGGGGCAATCTACCTTCTTAGGCCCAACAAGAAAGAAGGCTCAACCCATGGAACACCCCCCCAATGGTCAAAGAGCATTAATGTTTTTTGAATTCTCTGACAATTGGAAGGATTGCAAGCAACACTTTGAATTTGATATTGGCAATTAATGCTCCATCAGCTAGTTGACTTCCTGCAAGGCTCCAACGACTAGCTCATATCTCTTCTTCTTTTTTTTCTTTCTTTTTTCTTCTTTATATATGTAATGTTAGTCCATGTGAAAGCAGCTTTTGAACTCTATTACTATGTATGAACCTCAAGTTCATTTTGAGAGTTGAGTGAGTCCACCCCCCTTGGGTCAAGTGAGTCCCCAAGTTATTCATCTCTTTTTGTAATTTGTATGCTTGCTGCTTATTAGTAAAAGACTTCCAATCTCATTCTTCAATTTCTACTTTCTTTGCCCTTCGGAACTTGGCCTGCATCAGTAGCCGACCCCATTTCGTTTCGATAAGGCTGAGTTGAGTTGAGTTAAGATCAAATCAAATTAGTTTCGATTCTATTATCTGATTTTCTCCAGTCTGAACTATTCCTCCTTGCCTGCAGTTCTAGATTATTTCTTGGTTTCTAATTCCTAACACTTGAGAGATTTCATATCCATCAGAAACCCAAAAAAATTAAGACAACCTATAATATAACTACCCAAAGATCAATTTTAGCCCATTACACTACCACCAGCACCTTGTGGGCCTTCTAAGCTTGCGCATAGGCCTCACTGCATCAGGGGGTTGGTTAGGAGTTTTTGTTCTATAGTAGCAGTTCAACTTATCCTATAGGACACCCCCCCCCGCTTCACACGTCATTATCAGTTCATCATATGATCATGTTCTATGCCTACAGTAGCATCAAGAGGTCCTTTCCCAACACTCTTATTAGAGCATATGAGAGCATTATTAATGTCAATGAGACAATCCCTATCTCTCGATTTAATCCTTTAATCTTTAGGTATGCAAGTAAAGTAAGCCAAACAGAAACTACCAGCAAGAAACATAAGCATCAAAATTTCTCCATGAACCTACTTGACAATTAATCTGCGCTTTTGTTTTATAGACGCATTGGAGCTAAGAAAAGCCTCAATCACCCGTCCGCCCCCTGCATCGTTTGCAACTTCAAGAACATGGTCAGCTTCCAAGGATGTAATACTTGTGACAAATGGCTGAATGAATTCCTGTTAAACAGAAATAAGGGTAATGAGACACTTCACTGAAACGATTTAAATTAGAAACAAAATGGTTTCAAACCAGCTAACTTCTATTATAAGGTGCTAACATGAGTGGAATTAAATTGATATATACCAGAAAAATAAAAACACAAAATGTAGCAAACCAGCAAATGGTACTCTTGATAAGGTAACCAACATCCATTCATGATAGACTAAGACCAAATGAGTACTAGATGCAGGATCTTAGGACACAAAGAAGCTAAGGTAATGTAGTCCTAGATAGATAGAAGATCTACTAGGAACCAAACAACCAGGACCTGTTGAATTGCTGGTTCGATGGGGGCAGAATTGAGGTTTTAGGACAAATCTAGGGTTAGGGTTTTGAAAGGTGGAAGATGATGGAATCTAGGGTAGGAAATCAGGTGGTTGAATGGGCTTAATATTTAGTTCGAGTGTGGGTAGGGTGAAGGGGAATATATGTTGAAAGTTACAACTAAATCAGATGGTTAGATCTAGAGTTATGGAGGTTTCCTAGTAGAAGTAGGAGAGAGGGGTAAAAGTGTAATATCAGACAATCGGCTGGGTGGATGGTGCTGAAATTTGAATCGAGTATCTCTT
This sequence comes from Telopea speciosissima, assembly GCF_018873765.1. Taxonomy (NCBI): domain Eukaryota; kingdom Viridiplantae; phylum Streptophyta; class Magnoliopsida; order Proteales; family Proteaceae; genus Telopea; species Telopea speciosissima. Next base: position 31,099,503 of record NC_057918.1, read on the forward strand.
AGGGTTTGAGGAAGATTCGATCAAAATTTTAGCAGGTTCTAAAGGTTAGATTGGGCTAGGCAGAATTCTCACAAAAATCACCTTGTATGTGACCACCTAGAAGGGAAGAAGAATAGTTGCAGGTCTTCAATCGCAGCAGCTTGAAGACAAATAGCAGATCCTCCCGATCTACAAGACGCAAGGAGTCAACTGGAGATCCACCAGTCCCTTCACCTTGATATGACTCACAAGGCAACAGAGCAGGACAGCAACAGCAATGGCAGCAAGCAAGAGTTATTTTATTAATCAAATTCGTGTTCAATGTTTGCCCCCCTTACAACCTTGTATAAAAGACTCAAAATTACTCCTACATTAAAAAGGAAAGGCCTAACCCAATCCTTAACCTATTAGGTAACTTAAATAGACTAGGAAACTGAAATAGACTCAAAATAGAGTCCTAATCCAGCCTAACTAAACATTTAAAAGAAAAACTACTAAAATCACTTAAATTGAACCACTGGTTCAAACCAGCTTTGGACCGGTTCAATTAAAACATTAAAAACATGAACATAAAACTACTAAACTATCTAATCCTCTATGCAACCTAATTACCCATATTTTAGGCCCATAAAAGTGGCCTATTACATTAAAAAATCCATGGGATCAAAGGCCCTAACCCAACCCTAGACTTATTCCTAATAAAATAAGCCCATTTCGGTGATGAATCTGCATCATAAGGGATTTGAAAAATAAATGGATCAAAGGTATTGGTTGAACCGCTTATCAGTGGGTAATTCAGAGGATGGTTTCTAGATCAAAAAAAAAAAGGGGGGAAAGTTATGCTGGCATAAAAAATGACAGGATATAATTAAAGTCTAAAAGACGGTTGATTAAGTTCAGTTTACTGGGAATTTTAGGTGGCAAGTTAGACAAAGATGAGTTCATTTTGCTTCTTGCAGGTTTCTTGAAAAGTTCACTAGTGACAGTCTGATGGTAGAAATAGGTTTACGCTATGGGATAATGGTAGATGGCATGGGATGATAAATGTGCAGTCTCACTTGAAGAACCCTAGTTGTTGAAACAGAGCCCAAATGTTCCAAACCAACGGCTGGCTGAAAAAATGACAGAAAAACAAAGAGAATCTCAACAACCATTCCAGTTTGGGGGTTCAACAAGTGGCCAGAGTCAAGAATTTGGGTTGCTGACCAGTGCGTGATGGTCGGAGAAAGCGAGAACAACTAAAATGATTGATACTTGATAAGAAGAAAACCAAGAAGGATTAGTTCCATCAGAAAATCCTCAACCTCCTCCTTATCATGTAAATGTTGTAATCAACCACAACCAGTCTCTTTCTGCTGTCAATGGAAGCAACAAGGAAGCATCGCTATTCAATAGTGTTCTTCTTCAAAGTTACAGAATGCATTTCCACAAATTATGCAATTCATCAGCAATGTAGGAATTTGAATATGTAATGAAGTTGAAACGAATTCCCTAGTTACATTTACACAGGGAGAGAGTGGTCATAGACCAGGCCTGAGATCTCTTAGCATGTTTTTTTTTTTTTGGCCAGGTTTCATTCGATTTGTTGTGATTGGATGATGGAAAAAGCAGAGTATTCTGATATGCATTAGGGAAGTGTTCACCGCCAGAAGAGGTCTAAGAGGATAAAACAAAATGAGATGAAAGAGAGGAGGATATCAACATACGCTTGGATATCTGAAAACTGTTTGTAGCATTAAGCACCCCAAGACATGCATCTTATCACCCTTTCCCCAACTCCAATTTGACTCGTCTTCACATGAGAAATAGTTTTCAAGAAATAATATTCGAGGTAAAATGCAGCTAGGAGGTTCACTCTCTGAATACACTGCAGCAGCAAGGGCCTGGCAACACTGCAAAACAAGGAAATATAAGTATACCTTCATTACTTGTGCTTACTAATCAAAGTATTTAAACTGAATTATGGTAACTATTTCAGAAAAGCTAGCAACAAACATCATTTGATCTGTAGTTGAGAGGTTAAGTTTTTCAAGACCGGCAGGTCTAGAAACTAGAAAGTATCTATAGATCTGCAACAAGTATTGCCACATGGACAAGTTATCCCACGTTCAAAGTGTGATATGACAATTTTAACAGTATGGATATCTATGAAATAGTCTAGATCGGCCACATGTTAAATTTCAGAGTAAGATTCAATCATGTACCCTCCCATGTAATTGCATATTCCCTTGTATTTTCAATCCTTCATTTCTTCTTACAAAGCCTCATTTATTCACTGGATTTTCAAAGCTTTATATTGCCACTTGGCCACTCCATTTCAGCTGAAACTTGACATATGAGTAAGGACCTTAAGGTCTACCTATTCACAAAGTTTTGGCTCTACCCAATCTGCCATATGGCAGATATTTGTGCAGTTTAGAGATACCCTCGAGACCTGCTAGACTAGAAAAACTTCTCCCTAATAAAAATTTCAGATAGATGATATTGAAAAGAGGGGGTTCCTGAAAAAGAAGGGGAAAGAAAAGTATACAAACAAAGAGTTAAAGCTGTAAACCTTATTTTCATGTGTATGAAGCTTTTGACTTGCAGCCAATAGAGAAGCAACTACTCCTGCCCTTCCAATTCCAAGAAGCTCCTTAAATTTGGAGCCGAGTTCCTCCCAAAACAACTCTATCTATGCAGCAAAATAAAAGAATGATTAGGACATATGCAATAAACATGAGAAAATAGTACTTCAAAT